>NC_141086.1:16132752-16732752 GCF_041138505.1 Cibotium barometz | reverse complement strand
TGCATTCCCACTTCATCTATGGAATGTCTAGAGGCTACAGTTTCCCTGGCATCTTGACTCTCTTTGCCTTGACTCTTTGGCACAACAAGCATTTCCGCACATGATCAAGTACATCCTTTTTGAGTCCTGGCTAGAAGAAGCTTTTCTTCACAGACATATAGGTTTTGATAAACCCTAGATATCCAGCTATCAGGCTATCATGGGCTTCTCTCAGAATTCTTCCCTTTATTCCCTCATCATTGGGGATACATAGCCGATTATTATAATACATGCATCCTTCATCCAGTTTGTATCCAAGAACCCGACTCATTTCTTGAGGAGTCTTGCTTTCCTGTATCAAAAGTGTAGCAATAGGGGCAAAGAAATTGTCCTACAAGATTTTCTCCTTTGCTTCATTGATCAATGGATTTGACACCACTGTTATTGCAAGCAAGGAGGCTTTTCTGTTGAGCGCATTTGCAACTACATTTTCTTTCCTCGACCGATACTTTATTTCAAAATCAAATTCCTGTAGGGTTTGCATCCATCTCCTTTGACGCATGTTGAGATCCCTTTGGGTGAAGATTCACTTCAGACTTTGATGATCTATCATCAAAGTGAACCTTTGTCCCAAAAGATAATGTCTCCACAACTTTAGAGCATACAGTACTAAGAGTAACTCCAAGTCGTTAACCTCCTTACGGAATTTGTTTCTTTTGGAATTACAAGGCGATGAAGGGTGTACCACTTGAGGTAGTGCAGCATACGATCCCAATCATGGAAAGATCAAGACCAACCATACCAAATGAATCCTAAGTATGCGACAATTGTAAAGGAGGAAATAGATAAACTCATTGTTGCTGTGGATTTCATCTATGAGATAGAACATACGAATTGGTTGTTGTCACCAATCATAATAGTGCCGAAAAAGAATGGGAAACTTAGGGTATGTGTCGATCTTAAAAAGGTCAATGTAGCTACTAGGAAAGACCATTATCCATTGCCCTACGGAACATGTTTTGGAGAGAGTGGCTGGTGAAGAAGCTTATAGCTTCTTGGATGGATTTTCAGGCTACAATCAGGGAAGACCATATTAGATAAAATGGGAAAAATCTTGCATTTTGGGAATTTTGAAATTGGTATGTTTTGCATAAATTGGTAATTTTCCACTTATTGTGGGAATTTGTACGCATGTAAAGAATGGCCGTTGGGCCATTCCATACTTGCAAGGAGATAGATAGATCATATAAGAAGGTGATCATGTAAGAAGGTGGTGTTGATAAACACCATAATAAGGAAGCTGCATATGTCTTGTACATAAATACCCACAGACTTCATGATTGTGGATCAAACTAATAAATGAAACTCTACCTTCAATGGCAACACTTAAATGAAACAATATTTAAATTTAAATACCAAGTCTTGAGCAAGTATGATGGTAGATTATGATGGTGGAAAAAAATCTCGTTTGCAAATTAGGTTGTGAGGAATAGAAAATTTCAAATAAGTGAGATTGTTGCATTTTTACTATTATGCAAATTTAAAGCACAAAAGTCATAACTCTTCGAGGCAGGCTGCACTGCCAAAGTCTTCCTCATGAGGTTGATCTGCTCCACCTAGGCACATTCCTTCTTGTGCTTTTTTGGCTTCCTTGACTGGTATCTTGATTCTTGTATAAGGCCCTAGATTTTTGGGTCTCCACCTAAGCAAAAAAGGCACTGGTGAAGAGCTTGAGTAGGTCCTTAAGGTGTCCATCAAATGTGGTAAATGAAGGTTTGTCCGACTCTCTTTTTTAGAAGAGACAGATATGCAAACAAATATCGATTCTTGTTTTCACCTGCACAATTATCTAGTTGCAAAAGCAAGTTCTCTGACAATCTGTGAAAAGCTGAAATCACATTGACACCTTGTAAATCATTTGGACCTGATACATGTCCTCTTGGAACAATGGTGGTTGTGGAATTTGCATGTGCATTGTCACTCGATACCTGCTGGGCCAATAAGCTGTAAGATTCCTCCTCAGCTTGAGAAACTAATAAGCCTCTACTTCAATCCCTTGTAATCATTCTATGTTTTCGAATACAAGAAAATATTATTTTCCCTTGTTTGGCCTAGTGACATAAAAACTTCTAGAGAGTGGTAAATCAATATTGGGATATTTTTGGATAAATAAATTCTACAAATATCAAAAAAAATGTTTCCCTGTGGATTAAGGTTCTATGGACCAATAAGATTAATCCAAGTGTTGGGATAAGATAAATCCAAAGAATAAAAGAAAATACCCAAAAATGAGTAAATGCCCACATAAGATAAAGAGTTGACTGAGTACTAGATTTATTAGTTAAAACTTATGAAGTATTAATAAAAAAAGAGATATTTTAGAGTAATCATTCATTTTTGACACATTGGTAAGGAGAAGCGGGGCCTTCAAGGAGGTGCCAATTTCACATGTGTGGATGAGTTTTAAACTCAAAAATAATAGGATATTTCTATCTCTCCTCTCTCATAGATCAAACCAAATAAAAAAGGGAGCCAAACTGGTCCAAATCTTGTCCAAATTCAGCCAAGCTGAATCTGGAAAATTCTAGAACTCAATTGGACTCAGTTAGTGGCCTTCCTCACCTATAAATAGACTCTCATTCTTTTGTATTCTCATCTGTGAACTAAACTATGCCAGTATTACTCTAAGATAAGCTTATTTTCTATTATCCTCAAAAAGTCCTCTACAAATTGAAGATATTGGAGCTTCTCTCTCTCTCTTCAATCTTCCTTGGAGTCTTCATCAACATACCAAACCAATTGATTGGTTGGGGGCCTCTACTTTGATTAAAGAATCAAGCAATCTAGGTGGTAAAGTGTGGTTTATGGTCTTTTTTTAAAAAAATCTCCAAATGTTTCTCTCTTCTCAACCCCTCTCAAGCTTGAGAAGCATTCAATTGAATGGCTTTTTAATACAATTGAAGTTCTTTAATGAATTGTAGTGATAAAATACATAAATTTTCATTTATGCTTAAATTATAATGTTTTTTT
This sequence comes from Cibotium barometz, assembly GCF_041138505.1. NCBI lineage: Eukaryota > Viridiplantae > Streptophyta > Polypodiopsida > Cyatheales > Cibotiaceae > Cibotium > Cibotium barometz. The sequence continues at coordinate 16,729,743 of NC_141086.1, read as the reverse complement.
AAATCATTTCTCTCTCTCCCCCAGAGAATGGTCATTCCTATGACCTATTCTATATTGAAATGAAGCTTCTCATGAAGCAATTCTCTAATCTAAAAGTAATTTCTATGCTTGTCAAATTGAGGCCAAATAAGTGGCTTTTTAATGCTTTTATGCTATAAAATTCATGGAAAAATTAGGAAACAAGTCCATAATTGGATATTGATCTAATTAATGGTTATTCTATCATATGATATTACTAAACTTTATGTTTTTAAAATTATTGAAAATTATTAGTAATAGCGGAGCTATGGTAAATTTTTAAAAAAAATTAACACATAAATCATTTTTATTCATTATATGAAAAGAGGATTTCCTACCATATTTTAGGATGATTAATTCTAGATTAATTGAATTATTCTCATTATAATCATGAAAAATTTAATTTTTATGTTTATGCATAAATAGTTAATTAGGAAAAAGAGAAATTTTTAGTAATTCATTTTTATGTTAAAAGAGTAATCCTGACAATGGAAATCCATGTATTCCAATGAAGTAAGAGAAAAATTGGGATGCTAAAATAATGTATATTTTATTTAAAAATTAAACAAGAATTTTAGTTAAATTTATCTTTTTGCATAGATAAATTTAAATGATGAAAGAGAAATTTTCACCATATTTTTTATTTCAGATATTTAAATGAGGGAAGTGTAATTCCTAGTGTAAAGAAATTAATGGAGATTTTTATTTAAATTTTAAGAGAAAATTTAGTTAAATTTATCTTTTTCCATAGATAAGTTTAAATGATGAAAGAGAAATTTCCACCATATTGCAATTCAAATATTTAAATGAGAAAAGTGAAATTTTTAGCTTAATGGATATTTTTATGTAATTTTTAAGAAGAATTTTAAATAGATTTAATTTATGGTAAAAGAGGAATTCCCATGATAATTGAATTGCACTCATTAAAATGAGAAAAAGAGGGATTTCAAGTTTATTCAAAAAAAAGGTATAATATTTAGTTAAAAAGAAGAATTTTATGATAATTAAGAAAAGATGGATTTGAATTAAATTTTAGTGTCAAAAGGTGAATTTCCACCATAATTCTACCTACATGAATTAAGGTCGAGAAATTATGTGGCATAAAGAATATCTTTGAATATTTTAATTGGTAAAATCACTAAATGGATATTTACCCAAAACTAGATGTTTATGTGAAGGGAATCCTTGTAGAACTAAACTGAATGAATTCGGTTAGACTACGAGAGGGACGGACAGTAAACCTATTTATCCATCTCTCGATCTGAATCAAGTAAAAACTTCGTGGACCAATTCCTGTTTCTAATCACAAAGAATAGACTACCGGAACTAAACTAGTTTTTCCTGACCGAACTCACCAAGAATCTAGTTGGACAGTCAGACTGAATGATGGGTAGATTACCCTGATGAGAGATCAATGATCTATGAAATTGGAAATTATGGAAAAAGGGTTTTTGGAACCAATCTCAAATTGGAATTTTACTTGCATTGGAACCTCTGTTTTTTTTAATTCAAAGGACTGTTTTACGCTAGAATGCTGGAGGAAGCATTTGGCTTATGTTTTTCTAAGAGGAGGTTCATTGGAATAGCTGGTGGGGAGTCATCAAGGGACGTCGCTCACGGCGACAGAGCCTATCGAGGTCTTGACCAGCCTCGGTGCGGTTAAAATGGTGTGCTGTCTAGGGGGCCTGGGAACTCTTTTCCTCGGTACCCGGGCAAAAACACAACCAAATCTTTATAAAGGAATCCCACAAATACAGTGGTCAGTGGTTGGCTAACCCATGGGCCGGATGGGGTAGGCTGGATCTCGGAGGATTCCTGAGAAACAATTAGATACGATTAGTTACGTTAATTAGTTTAAATCCCACAAATACAGTGGTCGGGTGGTTGGCTACCCCATGGGCCGGATGGGCTGGATGGGGTAGGCTGGATCTCGGAGGAATCCTGAGAAACAACTAGATATGATTAGTTACATTAATTAGTTTAAATCCTGAGAAGACCTTGTTCTGTGGGAGGGGATTAGCGGCTATGCCTCGTAAATGAGAAAAAAGCATTGATTCCATGGACCAAGTGCAAGTCTCTTCTTGATCTAACTATGTGACTTCAAGTTCGGTCAGATCAGTTTAACTAGTTAAGACTTTGACTCGTTAGAGTAATTCCCTCGTTAGAAGATTTTTCCCATGGCGGAATCGCCCGTGCCTTCTAGGCGAGGGGAGTCTTCCGGGCTCGGTCTCAGAGGGACCGCCCGGGCTAGCCTCTCATCCCCGGACATCCATGGGCGAGGCCCCGAGTGTGGATCCCTACCCCGCACGGGAGGTCGATGTCGGCTGGTATCAAAGCTTTGTTGAAAGCTAATAAGGAAATACGAATTCTTATCAAAAATTTATAATAATAATAAAAACTCAGAAAAAGCATTTTTTATAATATATTTTCATTATGCAAGTCTCATTAATAAAGAATTTTTAATCAAAGAAATTGTTTTTTTAGATGGAAGTTCCATACTTATCTAGTGTTCCTGACCTAAGTCACAAGACATGATTGCGTTCGCCTTTCGAGCATCTCATCTCTTCTGCTGCAACTCGAACAAGCCGAGTCAGACTCGCACGCCATTTTGAGGATTTATATTTTCCTGACCCAGCGGAGAGATGACAGCATAAGTGGTTTGCAGGGTAGTATGTCCACGCCTCTTGCGACCAGCGTGCAATGCTGAGGTAGAACCTCCCATTGGCCATGATTCTGATGAAGTTGAAAGTGGTACATGGTGTCATTCTATATCATTCAATGCCTCGAAATTTCAAACTTTCATGCGGCCAAATCTACAGACTCCTCCTTAGTCGCTTTATTCCTAAGGAGAAGATAATAGATTCCTTGGCAGTAAGAGAACGTTTGTATCAGGGCATGGCTATGGCCCAGTACCGCCGTTTTATGCGTCTCCCAAGGAGATTTTGATTTCTAGAGCTGAGCTACTCTACGCACATATTGCAACTTTTATATAAATAAAGAAATGTTTTCTAGAGAAAATTTCTCTATTGTATAAGTGATTGTTTATGGACGAACTGATAAAGAAAAATCTGTTACCAGACATATGTCATAGATCTCCAATAAGATCATTTATCTTGTTTAAGAAATTGTTTTCCGAATCCCTTAAGTCTTAGGATCTCGTGGATGATATCAAAATAAAAATTTAATAATATATCATTTTTGACAGAATCATGAGACGAGGAAATCGGCTGTCATCAGCAAACCCTCTCTCTGAAGATGATGAGCTTGACGCCGACCTTCGCAAGGCTCTTCATAGAACTCAGCCAGGACCCTTCAAAGGAGAAGGGGAGAACCTGGGAGAGGCTGTGGAGAAATGGGTGGAAGCTATGGAAGAATATTTTGATGTCACAAAAGCGAAGCAAAATAGCTCTTGCCAGGCTAAAAATAGTGGAAACATCCAGGGTAGCATGGAGTAACCATTGTGACACCAACCGTCTGGACAGTCAAGTCCTTAGCAATATATATGGGTCTGGCTTCCTCCCCTAGTCTCGCAATATCAACTTCCTTGACTTCAGTGCCAGGCCATCATATGATGTGGACAACCCATCTTCCTTAACCCTTTTTGCTATCAATCGGACCACTTTCCGTTCGTCAACAATGTAGGTTTTGAAGTGGTCTGGTATCCTGAGAGCAAGTCTAGTTTAACTCATTCTCACTTTTTTGGCCTCTCGCTCAACCTCTGCCGGAGCTTTGTTCCGTTTTTGATGCCTGACTTTCGTAAGCTTAGGTGTTTTTCTGGCTCTTGAAGGATGACTTTCTCCTTATATTTCCCCTCCAGTGATATCTTACTCAATTCCTCACCCCAATCCTTATAAAACTCATCGTGTACCTTAGTGGCTTCGAGGTATCTCAGCCACTGGGCATCCGTGGGTTTTCTTCGTAAAATAGGGCATTTCATTGGGTAATATATCATTTCTATTTTCGCCATCTTCTAAGGCATTGAGCATTGGTATGGCCTTGTGTTACAGTCCCTTCTATGCTAGAGGCCTCCTCTTCTGATTCTTTATCAATGGTTTGCCAATTAACCATACAAATAGAGGTCATGGGAACAGTTCTAGATTCCACATATTGGGTCTCACTAGGCTGCATCACATCTATGGTAGCTAGCACATGCATCTAGTTTTCACTTAAATCTGGAGGAGAAAGTGATGCATACATTTTCGTTTCCTCTTCCTCTTTGGAATTTTCCATTGAAGGTTGGTATATTTGTACGGATGTGGTCCGCTCAGTTGTGACCGAATCATTACCGAATAGCTTCCCTTCCATGGAGTGTGCTCTCCACGTTCTCGGATCTATCTTTAAAATTTGTGAATCCCTATGCACATACACATGATCCAATGCCCAATCGTGCATCAATTTGGATTCCCTCATGAAGGGTCTTCCCAATATTATGTCATATGAGTTTGGTTGGCACAAGAAATCCATTACCACAAATGTATGATGGTAGCAAAATGTAAAGAGTTTGAGTTTCACATTGTAAGATTCCTCCCCAGCTTTTGAGGTGTATAGGTGTAAGAACCTCCCCTTCTGATATTATAATTATTCCCTCCTCTGAAATAAAAGAAAGATTCTGTTTTATCCTGGTTTGACCTAGAGAGAGAAAGTTTCTAGAGAGAGATAGTCCAAATTTGAGATATTTTTTGATGTAAAAATCCTCCTAGTGTCTAAAATGGGTTCCCCTGAAACAAAAAATCAAAATAGATTTTCCAAGGTGCAATCGGAATCAATTAAAATTGATTTTGAAGACCTTAGCCTAAGGGTCTGGATTTTCAAAAAAAAAATGATTATGGTCTAATTAAGGTTCTTATGGACCAATAAGAGTAATCCAAGTGTTGGGAAAAGATAAATCCAAAGAATAAAAGAAAATACCCAAAAATGAGTAAATGCCCACATAAGCTGAAGAGTTAACCAAGTACTAGGTTTATTAGTTAAAATTATGAAGTATTAATAAAAAATGAGATATTTTGGAGTAATCATTCATTTTTGACACATGTGTAAGGAAAAGGGAGACCTTCAAGGAGGTGCCTACTTCACATGCTTGGATGAGTTTAAAACTCAAAAATATTGTGATATTTTTATCTCTCCTCTCTCTTGGATCCAACCAAATCAAAAGGGAATCAAACTAGGTCCAAATCTTGTCCAAATTCAACCAAACTAAACTTGAAAAATTCTAGAAATTAGTTGGACTTGGTTAGAGGCCTCCCTCACCTATAAATAGATTAGTTGGACTTGGTTAGAGGCCTCCCTCACCTATAAATAGATTCTTAGCCCTTTGTAAAAATATATGAGAACTATACTATGCCAATATTATGCTGAAATCATGATATTTTCTATTATCCTCTAAAAACCTCTACAAAATTGAAGAGATTGGAGTTTCTCTCTCTCTTCAATCTTCCTTGGTGACTCCTACAACATACCAAACCAATTGATTGGTTGGGGGCCTCTACTGTGATCAAAGAATCAAGTAAATTAGAAGGTAAAGTGTAGATTATTGTCCTTTTCTTATTAAAACTCCAAATGCTTCTCTTCTCAACCCCTCTCAAGCTTGAGAAGCTTTAATTTGAATGGCTTTTGATTACTATTGAAGTCCTTTTATGAATTGTAATAAAGAAACACATAAATTTTTATTTATACTTAATTTTAATGGTTTTTAAGTGTTTCTCTCTAGACTCCCCCCAACGAAAGATCATTCCTATGACCTATTCTCAATCCAAATTAAGCTTCTCTAATCATGAAGCATTTCTCTAATCCAAAAGTAATTTCTATGCTTATCTAATTGGAGGCCAAAATAATAGATTTTTAATGCTTTTATGATATTTATTTCATAGAGAAATTATGAATCAATCCATGATTGGATAATGATCCAATTAGTGGTCATTCTAATCATATCAATAATATTAAACTTCATTCTTTCAATTAAATTGAGAATTATCAATAATAGCAACGGAGCTATGGTAAAATTTCTATAAAATAAACACATAAAACATTTTCATTCATAATATGAAAAGAGGACTTCCTACCATATTCTAGGAATTATCATCCTAGATTAACTGAATGATTCTCATTGAAATCATGGAGAAATTGATTTTTATGTTTATGATTAATAAATTAGCAAAAAGAGAAATTCTAGTAATTTATTTTTATGTTAAAAGAGTAATCCCATTAGAGGCCACATGGCTATTCGCGTGGCTGCCAACGCGACGTTCTGGAAAGGCAGAGAAGCTGGCGAGTCGGAGATGGCTGCAGAAAAAGAAAAAACGGTCGCCTTGTATGATGGGGGCTCTCTAACGCAACTGAGGAGCGCAGTGCGGCAGCTGTGCAGGAGACAAGAGCTACATGGAAGAGCTGACGGGCTTGGGTTTGTTGGTGTGCTGTTGGTGTAGAGGCCGACAGGGAGCCTCCCTGGTGAAGAAGCTACTGGAGTGGCTGCGTTAAAAACAAGGTGATGTGGTGTGGCCGCCTCGTGGAAGAGAGGTGCTGACAAGTGTGGTGGGCCGTGTGGAAGCCAGTGGACAAGCTGCTGGCGTCAAGGTGCAAGGAAAGAGTGGGCCGCCTTGCAGAGGCGTGGTGAGAGAAGAAGAGAAGCGGGTTTGTGGCTGTGGACAGGTGATCTACGAGGGCTGGTGTGGGCCACGTAGGTGAAGCCGACAGCGAGGCAGAGCAGGGTGCCGAGTGAAGCAAAGGGGACAAGTGTTGCTGCTTGGTGGTGGGCCGGTAGCATTGCAGATAAGCTGCTTGGGTTTGTGCGAGGCTGGCAGAGGATCAGCACACAGAGAGAGAGAGAGATGATGGTGTAGCTGCTGCTGCTGATGACACATGCAGAAGTGATGGGTCGCAAAGGACTCGAGGGTTAGCTGGTGTGGGCGCCTTCTGGAGTGAGAGTGGCCGGGTTCATTCTGGTGTGATTGGTACAGTGAGTAAGGCTTCTGTGTCGGGAGAAGCTTGTATGAAGTGTTGATCTGGAAATATATTGTTGGGTGTTTGCTTTGGTCTATGGTGCCCCTGTTTTATGCTCTTCATTCTGGCGTGGGTTGGGTGGTGAAGTGTGAGAGAGTGTTCCAGTCGGTGGCTGGTGGTGCCCCCGTTCGTGTGTGTATTCCAAGTTTGCGAGGTGGAAGGGCTATAGAGGCAGGGTTTTCTTTCTTTTTTTTACCTCACAGCGACCAGTGCCTCAAGTCCCTAAACTCCATAGTCCTTGACACTCTCTCTCTCTCTATGTATCCAAGGCTACTATAAGTGCCCGCGACCTTGACTAAAGTGCTCACACATACATCTACCACGTGGCCTACATCATCGGTGGCTCAGAGGTGGTTTTACTTTGTTGGGGCAGGTTACATTGGGTTGTGGGGTCTCTCTCTCTCTCTCTCTCAGAGATTTTCACATGGCTCCTCACTCTTTGGAGCCTCACATCTTCTCTTTTCTTCAGTCTTCTTCTCGTGGCAGCATCTCTCCACGCGTCCGTCTCTTCTTTCAGTCTTCTCGGGGCAGCTTCTCTTCTCGTGGCAGCTTCTCTTCTCGTGTCCATGTCTTCCTTTAGATCTTCTTCTCAGTGTGAATCCTCTTCTTGGAAAGAGATATTCTTCTTCTTTCATGGCTGGGGCCATGAGCTTGTCCGTCAGGTCTTTTTGCTCCATGTGAGCAACATGTTTCAATGTTTTGCTGACAGTTCCTTTGGGCTTTTTATGTTTATTTTGTATCATTATGCAATGCAAACCCAAATTTATGCAGGAGGTCTTACCTCTTGCCTCATTCTGGACAAGGGCAGTGTCTGTTCCCATTTTTACACTGATGCAATGTGCCCAATACATAATGCGTATAGCATTCATTCTCATGCACATTCCAAATGCAACTTTGGCTGTGAATAATCTTGATTTTGAGTGAGATTTACAGGCATTAACCAAGGGTTAAATGCAAAATGATGATTTTCACAATTTTATCAGCACAATTTTACCAGAAATTACATTAAATTAAGGGTAACTAATTTGTACGGGATGGTTGGAGTATCAAACCAACTCCGATTTGCAATCTGAAGCTTTAGGGATCTGTATTAAAAACCTAATGGTTAATTTGAACCCTCAATTGCACCAAAATATAGTGATTAGTACTGATTAATCACTGATTAGCAAATTAATGCTCTGTTTTGTGTGCAGAAAACAGAGTATGCGGAGAGTCCAGATCTGGTGCCTTCCACTTCAAATGAGCTCAAATGCTTTCAAAGGTATCAATAGCAATGAGTCTAGTAGAGGATTAAGCCAAGAAACACAAGATTTGACCAAATGATGAAAGCTTAATCTCTGTTTTACCAAAGTCACCTGCAGATTTGATGAAGAGCTTGGATCTCACTGTAGACTTGATGAAATTGATTTCTGTCTTCACCAGCTTGTAGAGCATGCTTGATTACCCCTTGGACTAAGAGGAATTAGAAGGATTTGATTTGAGCAAGGAGAGATCTGCAGTTCCCTTCAGAAAAAATACGCTGGAAAAAACGTCAAATTCTCCTTCGTCCGTTTGGCGGTTTGCTGCGTTTTTTTCATGGGCTTGAAGCCAAGGAGGTCAGCTATGATATGCTAGAAGCTTGTGCCCTAATTGTGAGTGTGCAAGGTGCTAGAGATCCTCCACTGGCTGGGGGTGAAGGGGAAGGTGAAAAACTCACTAAAAATTGATTTTTTTGCTAATTATCTACTAATCCTAATTAATTAACTAATGGGCTCATAAACCTAATTGATTCTAGGCATGGCTCTGATACCATGTTGAAATTTGAGCATAATGATGAGCTATGGTGGATCAAACACTAGAATCAACATCATTAACAAAGTGATTAAGAAATGATTAAGACGTAATTAGTGAATAATTAGCACATAGATTAATGTAGGCATGGATACTCAAAAACCAGCAAATTCTCATTAGGGCTATGCCTCAATTTATAGAGTTTACATCAAGCATCAAATCCCATTGATTTCTCCATGATTCACTCCCAGAATATCTCCACCTTTTGCCTGATTCTCTCCACCTCTTCTCTTTTCCCTGAATATCTCCCAGAATATCTCCACACTCCTAAATTCCCTCATGCTACCCATTATTCTCTCCCAGTAGATTCTTCTAACCTTTTCACAGGTTCTTTCACAATTACATCTCCTCTTTTACAGCCTCTATCCAAGAGCTTGTTCCCACACACACCCTATTCACTTGTATTTTCAACACCTCCCCTCAAGTGTACTCCTAGTACACCTAGACCCTATGCCAAGTTTGCCTCCCCTTACTTGATAGTCCGCGACGAGTGTCTACTCCTCCCCTCAAGTTATCTCAACACACCTGGACCCTGTATCAAGTTTCTTTCTTACTTGACAGTCCGCGACCAGTGCCTCAAGTCCCTAAACTCCATAGTCCTTGACACTCTCTCTCTCTTTATGTATCCAAGGCTACTATAAGTGCCCGCGACCTTGACTAAAGTGCTCACACATACATCTACCACGTGGCCTACATCATCGGTGCCTCAGAGGTGGTTTTACTTTGTTGGGGCAGGTTACATTGGGTTGTGGGGTCTCTCTCTCTCTCTCTCTCAGAGATTTTCACATGGCTCCTCACTCTTTGGAGCCTCACATCTTCTCTTTTCTTCAGTCTTCTTCTCGTGGCAGCATCTCTCCACGCGTCCGTCTCTTCTTTCAGTCTTCTCGGGGCAGCTTCTCTTCTCGTGGGTAGCTTCTCTTCTCGTGTCCATGTCTTCCTTTAGATCTTCTTCTAAGTGTGGATCCTCTTCTTGGAAAGAGATATTCTTCTTCTTTCATGGCTGGGGCCATGAGCTTGTCCGTCAAGTCTTTTTGCTCCATGTGAGCAACATGTTTCAATGTTTTGCTGACAGCTCCTTTGGGCTTTTTATGTTTTTTTTGTATCATTATGCAATGCAAACCCAAATTTATGCGGGAGGTCTTACCTCTTGCCTTATTCTGGACAAGGGCAGTGTCTGTTCCCATTTTTACACTGATGCAATGTGCCCAATACATAATGCTTATAGCATTCATTCTCATGCACATTCCAAATGCAACTCTGGCTGTGAATAATCTTGATTTTGAGTGAGATTTACAGGCATTAACCAAGGGTTAAATGCAAAATGATGATTTTCACAATTTTATCAGCACAATTTTACCAGAAATTATATTAAATTAAGGGTAACTAATTTGTACGGGATGGTTGGAGTATCAAACCAACTCCGATTTGCAATCTGAAGCTTTAGGGATCTGTATTAAAAACCTAATGGTTAATTTGAACCCTCAATTGCACCAAAATATAGTGATTAGCACTGATTAATCACTGATTAGCAAATTAATGCTCTGTTTTGTGTGCAGAAAACAGAGTATGCGGAGAGTCCAGATCTGGTGCCTTCCACTTCAAATGAGCTCAAATGCTTTCAAAGGTATCAATAGCAATGAGTCTAGTAGAGGATTAAGCCAAGAAACACAAGATTTGACCAAATGATGAAAGCTTAATCTCTGTTTTACCAAAGTCACCTGCAGATTTGATGAAGAGCTTGGATCTTACTGTAGACTTGATGAAATTGATTTCTGTCTTCACCAGCTTGTAGAGCATGCTTGATTACCCCTTGGACTAAGAGGAATTAGAAGGATTTGATTTGAGCAAGGAGAGATCTGCAGTTCCCTTCAGAAAAAATGCGCTGGAAAAAACGTCAAATTCTCCTTCGTCCGTTTGGCGGTTTGCTGCGTTTTTTTCATGGGCTTGAAGCCAAGGAGGTCAGCTATGATATGCTAGAAGCTTGTGCCCTAATTGTGAGTGTGCAAGGTGCTAGAGATCCTCCACTGGCTGGGGGTGAAGGGGAAGGTGAAAAACTCACTAAAAATTGATTTTTTTGCTAATTATCTACTAATCCTAATTAATTAACTAATGGGCTCATAAACCTAATTGATTCTAGGCATGGCTCTGATACCATGTTGAAATTTGAGCATAATGATGAGCTATGGTGGATCAAACACTAGAATCAACATCATTAACAAAGTGATTAAGAAATGATTAAGACGTAATTAGTGAATAATTAGCACATAGATTAATGTAGGCATGGATACTCAAAAACCAGCAAATTCTCATTAGGGCTATGCCTCAATTTATAGAGTTTACATCAAGCATCAAATCCCATTGATTTCTCCATGATTCACTCCCAGAATATCTCCACCTTTTGCCTGATTCTCTCCACCTCTTCTCTTTTCCCTGAATATCTCCCAGAATATCTCCACACTCCTAAATTCCCTCATGCTACCCATTATTCTCTCCCAGTAGATTCTTCTAACCTTTTCACAGGTTCTTTCACAATTACATCTCCTCTTTTACAGCCTCTATCCAAGAGCTTGTTCCCACACACACCCTATTCACTTGTATTTTCAACACCTCCCCTCAAGTGTACTCCTAGTACACCTAGACCCTATGCCAAGTTTGCCTCCCCTTACTTGATAGTCCGCGACGAGTGTCTACTCCTCCCCTCAAGTTATCTCAACACACCTGGACCCTGTATCAAGTTTCTTTCTTACTTGACAGTCCGCGACCAGTGCCTCAAGTCCCTAAACTCCATAGTCCTTGACACTCTCTCTCTCTTTATGTATCCAAGGCTACTATAAGTGCCCGCGACCTTGACTAAAGTGCTCACACATACATCTACCACGTGGCCTACATCATCAGTGGCTCAGAGGTGGTTTTACTTTGTTGGGGCAGGTTACATTGGGTTGTGGGGTCTCTCTCTCTCTCTCTCTCAGAGATTTTCACATGGCTCCTCACTCTTTGGAGCCTCACATCTTCTCTTTTCTTCAGTCTTCTTCTCGTGGCAGCATCTCTCCACGCATCCGTCTCTTCTTTCAGTCTTCTCGGGGCAGCTTCTCTTCTCGTGGGCAGCTTCTCTTCTCGTGTCCATGTCTTCCTTTAGATCTTCTTCTCAGTGTGGATCCTCTTCTTGGAAAGAGATATTCTTCTTCTTTCATGGCTGGGGCCATGAGCTTGTCCGTCAAGTCTTTTTGCTCCATGTGAGGAACATGTTTCAATGTTTTGCTGACAGCTCCTTTGGGCTTTTTATGTTTATTTTATATCATTATGCAATGCAAACCCAAATTTATGCGGGAGGTCTTACCTCTTGCCTTATTCTGGACAAGGGCAGTGTCTGTTCCCATTTTTACACTGATGCAATGTGCCCAATACATAATGCTTATAGCATTCATTCTCATGCACATTCCAAATGCAACTCTGGCTGTGAATAATCTTGATTTTGAGTGAGATTTATAGGCATTAACCAAGGGTTAAATGCAAAATGATGATTTTCACAATTTTATCAGCACAATTTTACAAGAAATTACATTAAATTAAGGGTAACCAATTTGTACGGGATGGTTGGAGTATCAAACCAACTCCGATTTGCAATCTGAAGCTTTAGGGATCTGTATTAAAAACCTAATGGTTAATTTGAACCCTCAATTGCACCAAAATATAGTGATTAGTACTGATTAATCATTGATTAGCAAATTAATGCTCTGTTTTGTGTGCAAAAAACAGAGTATGCGGAGAGTCCAGATCTGGTGCCTTCCACTTCAAATGAGCTCAAATGCTTTCAAAGGTATCAATAGCAATGAGTCTAGTAGAGGATCAAGCCAAGAAACACAAGATTTGACCAAATGATGAAAGCTTAATCTCTGTTTTACCAAAGTCACCTGCAGATTTGATGAAGAGCTTGGATCTCACTGTGTGGCCGCCTCGTGGAAGAGAGGTGCTGACAAGTGTGGTGGGCCGTGTGGAAGCCAGTGGACAAGCTGCTGGCGTCAAGGTGCAAGGAAAGAGTGGGCCGCCTTGCAGAAGCATGGTGAGAGAAGAAGAGAAGCGGGTTTGTGGTTGTGGACAGGTGATCTACGAGGGCTGGTGTGGGCCGCGTAGGTGAAGCCGACAGCGAGGCAGAGCAGGGTGCCGAGTGAAGCAAAGGGGACAAGTGTTGCTGCTTGGTGGTGGGCCGGTAGCATTGCAGATAAGCTGCTTGGGTTCGTGCGAGGCTGGCAGAGGATCAGCACAGAGAGAGAGAGAGAGATGATGGTGTAGCTGCTGCTGACGACACATGCAGAAGTGATGGGTCGCAGAGGACTCGAGGGTTAGCTGGTGTGGGCGCCTTCTGGAGTGAGAGTGGCCGGGTTCATTCTGGTGTGATTGGTACAGCAGGCAGGCGAGTGGATTATGTGGTGATTGGGGATGTGGTGTATCCTCGGCAGTGTGACTGGCTTGAGTGTTTTGTTTATGGCTGTGTGAGTAAGGCTTCTGTGTCGGGAGAAGCTTGTATGAAGTGTTGATCTGGAAATATATTGTTGGGTGTTTGCTTTGGTCTATGGTGCCCCTGTTTTATGCTCTTCATTCTGGCGTGGGTTGGGTGGTGAAGTGTGAGAGAGTGTTCCAGCCCGTGGGGCTGGTGGTGCCCCCGTTCGTGTGTGTATTCCAAGTTTGCGAGGTGGAAGGGCTATAGAGGCAGGGTTTTCTTTCTTTTTTTCACCTCACATCCTTATGGTGCCCCCACTGAGGATTTCTCAAGGATTGTCCCACTGAGGAGTTGCTCTGGCATTGTTTGACTGAGGATAGCTCTGACGTTGTTCTTTGCCTGGAAGGGCGTATGTTCCGCTGAGGAGAGCTCAGGGATTGGTACAGGTTGTCATGATGTGGTCTTATCCAGAGTTTCATGGCAGGAAGGGTGAAGATGTGGTTGACTTTTTGGAGCAGATGGAGATGGCATGCATTAGCAACCATGTCACAGATGAAGAGCAAGTTCTGAGGCTGATAAGGATTTTCTTGAAGGGAGATGCCCGAAGTTGGCTTAAAGATTTTGAAAGACAGGATGCTGGTGTTTTGACCTTGGACAGGTTGAAGGAAGGCCTTTTGGAGCGTTTTCAGCAAGCGGAGGATCCTAGTGTGCTTTGGCAGGAGTTGAGCATCTTGAAGCAGGTACATGGGCAATCACTAGATGATTTTGTGCAGGTATTTTCATGTCTATGGGGTAAGTGGTGTATGACATTGAAGCAGGAAGTTCCTCCTATGTTTTTGAAAAAGAGCTTGTTTATTGATGGTCTGTTACCCCATTTGAGGATCAGGGTTGAGTTGAAAAGTCCCAAGTCATTTGATGATGCAGTTAGGATTGCTAGGGAAAAGGAAGGCAAGATTTTGAAGCAGATGGAGATGGGTATTTATCCGTATGAAGGTATTGTGTCTGCAAGGGATAAGCAGGTGAATTTGGTTAAGGTGGATAAGAGTTCTATGCAAAGTTGGAATAGACAGGAACCTCAAAGGCCGATTCAGATGCAAAGGGGGATGTTTTATGTGCCTTCTGATTTTTTTCCAAAGTTTTTGAAGCATGTGCAGGTGGATGAGAAACAGGTGAAGGAGAAAAGTGAAGATGAGGAGTTGCCAGTGGATTCTTCTTTGGATTTGGAGGTCGTGGCTGTACATGATAGTGATCTGGATGACATGCATGCACATGGGAGCAAAGCGGATGATGCCTTGGGATTGACTGATGATAAGAAGGAAGAGGAGCTGGATACAGGATACTTTGAGGATGATTCTTTGCAGGATACAGAAAGGGAGGAGGATGGGGTAGAGACTTCTGCGATGGTTTGCGATGAAGTGAAGATGGTTTGCGATGCGGATGTGGAGAGTGTGGAGGAAGATCCTATTATCTTGGATTTTCTTGGACAGCTGGATGGTGGTCTGGTACCTGCGATGGATGAAGACGATGATACCAGGGGGGTTGGCAGCACTCAAGAAGGTATACATGAGGATTTGGCTGATGAAGAGCATTGTGTGGTGAGTATTGTGCCTGAGGATGATATCTGGGAAGTTGCTAGCCTTGATGAACAGGAGCCAGAGGTGGAGATGGATGCTGACATGGTTGAAAGTGTAGCTAAGGCTACTTTGCGGGTTGCTGAAATGCTGAAAGCAAAGTGCATGGATGACAAAGATTCTGAACCAGTTGAGCTGTATGGTTGTGGAGAGATGCCTGAAGTACAAGAGCTGGAAGTGCTTGTGGATGCTGCTGATGGTGGAGAGGATGTGGATTTTGGTGTGGATAAAGGTCAAAATGCTGGAACTTGGCCTTCACTGGAGTTGATGGATGGGATACTAGATGCTGAAATGCCACAAGTTTTGAGGACAAGGAGGTTTGTTGTGGGTGAAGTGCATGGAAATGATTTTGTGATACGCATGGTTGACTTCTGGTATGCAGTGATACAGCCATGGTGTTTTATGGATATTGGGGAATGGGATGGTGAATTGCTGTTTCCTTTTGATCCTGGTGGATGACTACTGGAATTGTCTTTTGCTGCTGAGCATGAATGCTCTAGCAGATGGGGGGGGGGGTGGCAAAGTATGTCAGGCTTTTTTCTGAGAGGTCTTTTTGGCTTGTGTACATACGTGTGCATGGTGTGAATGAAAACTTGGCCGTGGAATGCCTTGCCAGGTGTATAGGGTGGACAGTTTTGGTTTTGAGCCTGTACAGGCCTGCCGGAGTAAGGTCTTCTGAGGTGATATCAGCTCCTCAATAGCTCGTATGTTCGCGCGGCGCCTTGATATGTGTACGCATCCCCAAGGATCGTGGGTTGCATTTGGAATGTGTATGGAGGCATGGGCATTAAAGACTGAGAGGGCCCTTGTTTCCTTGAGAAAGAGGTGTGTAGGTAGCAAAGGACATGGGTGTGAAATGAAACCATGATGGAGGAAATAAAAGAAAATGAATGATAATGTAGATAGCGTGGCCAATTCATTAAAGGCCACATGGCTATTCGCGTGGCTGCCAACGCGACGTTCTGGAAAGGCAGAGAAGCTGGCGAGTCGGAGATGGCTGCAGAAAAAGAAAAAACGGTCGCCTTGTATGATGGGGGCTCTCTAACGCAACTGAGGAGCGCAGTGCGGCAGCTGTGCAGGAGACAAGAGCTGCATGGAAGAGCTGACGGGGTTGGGTTTGTTGGTGTGCTGTTGGTGTAGAGGCCGACAGGGAGCCTCCCTGGTGAAGAAGCTACTGGAGTGGCTGCGTTAAAAGCAAGGTGATGTGGTGTGGCCGCCTCATGGAAGAGAGGTGCTGACAAGTGTGGTGGGCCGTGTGGAAGCCAGTGGACAAGCTGCTGGCGTCAAGGTGCAAGGAAAGAGTGGGCCGCCTTGCAGAGGCGTGGTGAGAGAAGAAGAGAAGCGGGTTTGTGGCTGTGGACAGGTGATCTACGAGGGCTGGTGTGGGCCGCGTAGGTGAAGCCGACAGCGAGGCAGAGCAGGGTGCCGAGTGAAGCAAAGGGGACAAGTGTTGCTGCTTGGTGGTGGGCCGGTAGCATTGCAGATAAGCTGCTTGGGTTTGTGCGAGGCTGGCAGAGGATCAGCACACAGAGAGAGAGAGAGATGATGGTGTAGCTGCTGCTGCTGACGACACATGCAGAAGTGATGGGTCGCAAAGGACTCGAGGGTTAGCTGGTGTGGGCGCCTTCTGGAGTGAGAGTGGCCGGGTTCATTCTGGTGTGATTGGTACAGCAGGCAGGCAAGTGGATTATGTGGTGATTGGGGATGTGGTGTATCCTCGGTAGTGAGACTGGCCTGAGTGTTTTGTTTATGGCTGTGTGAGTAAGGCTTCTGTGTCGGGAGAAGCTTGTATGAAGTGTTGATCTGGAAATATATTGTTGGGTGTTTGCTTTGGTCTATGGTGCCCCTGTTTTATGCTCTTCATTCTGGCGTGGGTTGGGTGGTGAAGTGTGAGAGAGTGTTCCAGCCGGTGGGGCTGGTGGTGCCCCCGTTCGTGTGTGTATTCCAAGTTTGCGAGGTGGAAGGGCTACAGAGGCAGGGTTCTCTTTCTTTTTTTCACCTCACAGCGACCAGTGCCTCAAGTCCCTAAACTCCATAGTCCTTGACACTCTCTCTCTCTTTATGTATCCAAGGCTACTATAAGTGCCCGCGACCTTGACTAAAGTGCTCACACATACATCTACCACGTGGCCTACATCATCGGTGGCTCAGAGGTGGTTTTACTTTGTTGGGGCAGGTTACATTGGGTTGTGGGGTCTCTCTCTCTCTCTCTCTCAGAGATTTTCACATGGCTCCTCACTCTTTGGAGCCTCACATCTTCTCTTTTCTTCAGTCTTCTTCTCGTGGCAGCATCTCTCCACGCGTCCGTCTCTTCTTTCAGTCTTCTCGGGGCAGCTTCTCTTCTCGTGGGTAGCTTCTCTTCTCGTGTCCATGTCTTCCTTTAGATCTTCTTCTAAGTGTGGATCCTCTTCTTGGAAAGAGATATTCTTCTTCTTTCATGGCTGGGGCCATGAGCTTGTCCGTCAAGTCTTTTTGCTCCATGTGAGCAACATGTTTCAATGTTTTGCTGACAGCTCCTTTGGGCTTTTTATGTTTTTTTTGTATCATTATGCAATGCAAACCCAAATTTATGCGGGAGGTCTTACCTCTTGCCTTATTCTGGACAAGGGCAGTGTCTGTTCCCATTTTTACACTGATGCAATGTGCCCAATACATAATGCTTATAGCATTCATTCTCATGCACATTCCAAATGCAACTCTGGCTGTGAATAATCTTGATTTTGAGTGAGATTTACAGGCATTAACCAAGGGTTAAATGCAAAATGATGATTTTCACAATTTTATCAGCACAATTTTACCAGAAATTATATTAAATTAAGGGTAACTAATTTGTACGGGATGGTTGGAGTATCAAACCAACTCCGATTTCCAATCTGAAGCTTTAGGGATCTGTATTAAAAACCTAATGGTTAATTTGAACCCTCAATTGCACCAAAATATAGTGATTAGCACTGATTAATCACTGATTAGCAAATTAATGCTCTGTTTTGTGTGCAGAAAACAGAGTATGCGGAGAGTCCAGATCTGGTGCCTTCCACTTCAAATGAGCTCAAATGCTTTCAAAGGTATCAATAGCAATGAGTCTAGTAGAGGATTAAGCCAAGAAACACAAGATTTGACCAAATGATGAAAGCTTAATCTCTGTTTTACCAAAGTCACCTGCAGATTTGATGAAGAGCTTGGATCTTACTGTAGACTTGATGAAATTGATTTCTGTCTTCACCAGCTTGTAGAGCATGCTTGATTACCCCTTGGACTAAGAGGAATTAGAAGGATTTGATTTGAGCAAGGAGAGATCTGCAGTTCCCTTCAGAAAAAATGCGCTGGAAAAAACGTCAAATTCTCCTTCGTCCGTTTGGCGGTTTGCTGCGTTTTTTTCATGGGCTTGAAGCCAAGGAGGTCAGCTATGATATGCTAGAAGCTTGTGCCCTAATTGTGAGTGTGCAAGGTGCTAGAGATCCTCCACTGGCTGGGGGTGAAGGGGAAGGTGAAAAACTCACTAAAAATTGATTTTTTGCTAATTATCTACTAATCCTAATTAATTAACTAATGGGCTCATAAACCTAATTGATTCTAGGCATGGCTCTGATACCATGTTGAAATTTGAGCATAATGATGAGCTATGGTGGATCAAACACTAGAATCAACATCATTAACAAAGTGATTAAGAAATGATTAAGACGTAATTAGTGAATAATTAGCACATAGATTAATGTAGGCATGGATACTCAAAAACCAGCAAATTCTCATTAGGGCTATGCCTCAATTTATAGAGTTTACATCAAGCATCAAATCCCATTGATTTCTCCATGATTCACTCCCAGAATATCTCCACCTTTTGCCTGATTCTCTCCACCTCTTCTCTTTTCCCTGAATATCTCCCAGAATATCTCCACACTCCTAAATTCCCTCATGCTACCCATTATTCTCTCCCAGTAGATTCTTCTAACCTTTTCACAGGTTCTTTCACAATTACATCTCCTCTTTTACAGCCTCTATCCAAGAGCTTGTTCCCACACACACCCTATTCACTTGTATTTTCAACACCTCCCCTCAAGTGTACTCCTAGTACACCTAGACCCTATGCCAAGTTTGCCTCCCCTTACTTGATAGTCCGCGACGAGTGTCTACTCCTCCCCTCAAGTTATCTCAGCACACCTGGACCCTGTATCAAGTTTCTTTCTTACTTGACAGTCCGCGACCAGTGCCTCAAGTCCCTGTAAACTCCATAGTCCTTGACACTCTCTCTCTCTTTATGTATCCAAGGCTACTATAAGTGCCCGCGACCTTGACTAAAGTGCTCACACATACATCTACCATGTGGCCTACATCATCGGTGGCTCAGAGGTGGTTTTACTTTGTTGGGGCAGGTTACATTGGGTTGTGGGGTCTCTCTCTCTCTCTCTCTCAGAGATTTTCACATGGCTCCTCACTCTTTGGAGCCTCACATCTTCTCTTTTCTTCAGTCTTCTTCTCGTGGCAGCATCTCTCCACGCGTCTGTCTCTTCTTTCAGTCTTCTCGGGGCAGCTTCTCTTCTCGTGGGCAGCTTCTCTTCTCGTGTCCATGTCTTCCTTTAGATCTTCTTCTCAGTGTGGATCCTCTTCTTGGAAAGAGATATTCTTCTTCTTTCATGGCTGGGGCCATGAGCTTGTCCGTCAAGTCTTTTTGCTCCATGTGAGGAACATGTTTCAATGTTTTGCTGATAGCTCCTTTGGGCTTTTTATGTTTATTTTGTATCATTATGCAATGCAAACCCAAATTTATGCGGGAGGTCTTACCTCTTGCCTTATTCTGGACAAGGGCAGTGTCTGTTCCCATTTTTACACTGATGCAATGTGCCCAATACATAATGCTTATAGCATTCATTCTCATGCACATTCCAAATGCAACTCTGGCTATGAATAATCTTGATTTTGAGTGAGATTTACAGGCATTAACCAAGGGTTAAATGCAAAATGATGATTTTCACAATTTTATCAGCACAATTTTACCAGAAATTACATTAAATTAAGGGTAACTAATTTGTACGGGATGGTTGGAGTATCAAACCAACTCCGATTTGCAATCTGAAGCTTTAGGGATCTGTATTAAAAACCTAATGGTTAATTTGAACCCTCAATTGCACCAAAATATAGTGATTAGTACTGATTAATCACTGATTAGCAAATTAATGCTCTGTTTTGTGTGCAGAAAACAGAGTATGCGGAGAGTCCAGATCTGGTGCCTTCCACTTCAAATGAGCTCAAATGCTTTCAAAGGTATCAATAGCAATGAGTCTAGTAGAGGATTAAGCCAAGAAACACAAGATTTGACCAAATGATGAAAGCTTAATCTCTGTTTTACCAAAGTCACCTGCAGATTTGATGAAGAGCTTGGATCTCACTGTAGACTTGATGAAATTGATTTCTGTCTTTACCAGCTTGTAGAGCATGCTTGATTACCCCTTGGACTAAGAGGAATTAGAAGGATTTGATTTGAGCAAGGAGAGATCTGCAGTTCCCTTCAGAAAAAATGCGCTGGAAAAAACGTCAAATTCTCCTTCGTCCGTTGGCGGTTTGCTGCGTTTTTTTCATGGGCTTGAAGCCAAGGAGGTCAGCTATGATACGCTAGAAGCTTGTGCCCTAATTGTGAGTGTGCAAGGTGCTAGAGATCCTCCACTGGCTGGGGGTGAAGGGGAAGGTGAAAAACTCACTAAAAATTGATTTTTTGCTAATTATCTACTAATCCTAATTAATTAACTAATGGGCTCATAAACCTAATTGATTCTAGGCATGGCTCTGATACCATGTTGAAATTTGAGCATAATGATGAGCTATGGTGGATCAAACACTAGAATCAACATCATTAACAAAGTGATTAAGAAATGATTAAGACGTAATTAGTGAATAATTAGCACATAGATTAATGTAGGCATGGATACTCAAAAACCAGCAAATTCTCATTAGGGCTATGCCTCAATTTATAGAGTTTACATCAAGCATCAAATCCCATTGATTTCTCCATGATTCACTCCCAGAATATCTCCACCTTTTGCCTGATTCTCTCCACCTCTTCTCTTTTCCCTGAATATCTCCCAGAATATCTCCACACTCCTAAATTCCCTCATGCTACCCATTATTCTCTCCCAGTAGATTCTTCTAACCTTTTCACAGGTTCTTTCACAATTACATCTCCTCTTTTACAGCCTCTATCCAAGAGCTTGTTCCCACACACACCCTATTCACTTGTATTTTCAACACCTCCCCTCAAGTGTACTCCTAGTACACCTAGACCCTATGCCAAGTTTGCCTCCCCTTACTTGATAGTCCGCGACGAGTGTCTACTCCTCCCCTCAAGTTATCTCAGCACACCTGGACCCTGTATCAAGTTTCTTTCTTACTTGACAGTCCGCGACCAGTGCCTCAAGTCCCTGTAAACTCCATAGTCCTTGACACTCTCTCTCTCTTTATGTATCCAAGGCTACTATAAGTGCCCGCGACCTTGACTAAAGTGCTCACACATACATCTACCATGTGGCCTACATCATCGGTGGCTCAGAGGTGGTTTTACTTTGTTGGGGCAGGTTACATTGGGTTGTGGGGTCTCCCTCTCTCTCTCTCTCAGAGATTTTCACATGGCTCCTCACTCTTTGGAGCCTCACATCTTCTCTTTTCTTCAGTCTTCTTCTCGTGGCAGCATCTCTCCACGCGTCTGTCTCTTCTTTCAGTCTTCTCGGGGCAGCTTCTCTTCTCGTGGGCAGCTTCTCTTCTCGTGTCCATGTCTTCCTTTAGATCTTCTTCTCAGTGTGGATCCTCTTCTTGGAAAGAGATATTCTTCTTCTTTCATGGCTGGGGCCATGAGCTTGTCCGTCAAGTCTTTTTTGCTCCATGTGAGGAACATGTTTCAATGTTTTGCTGACAGCTCCTTTGGGCTTTTTATGTTTATTTTGTATCATTATGCAATGCAAACCCAAATTTATGCGGGAGGTCTTACCTCTTGCCTTATTCTGGACAAGGGCAGTGTCTGTTCCCATTTTTACACTGATGCAATGTACCCAATACATAATGCGTATAGCATTCATTCTCATGCACATTCCAAATGCAACTCTGGCTGTGAATAATCTTGATTTTGAGTGAGATTTATAGGCATTAACCAAGGGTTAAATGCAAAATGATGATTTTCACAATTTTATCAGCACAATTTTACCAGAAATTACATTAAATTAAGGGTAACCAATTTGTACGGGATGGTTGGAGTATCAAACCAACTCCGATTTGAAATCTGAAGCTTTAGGGATCTGTATTAAAAACCTAATGGTTAATTTGAACCCTCAATTGCACCAAAATATAGTGATTAGCACTGATTAATCACTGATTAGCAAATTAATGCTCTGTTTTGTGTGCAGAAAACAGAGTATGCGGAGAGTCCAGATCTGGTGCCTTCCACTTCAAATGAGCTCAAATGCTTTCAAAGGTATCAATAGCAATGAGTCTAGTAGAGGATTAAGCCAAGAAACACAAGATTTGACCAAATGATGAAAGCTTAATCTCTGTTTTACCAAAGTCACCTGCAGATTTGATGAAGAGCTTGGATCTTACTGTAGACTTGATGAAATTGATTTCTGTCTTCACCAGCTTGTAGAGCATGCTTGATTACCCCTTGGACTAAGAGGAATTAGAAGGATTTGATTTGAGCAAGGAGAGATCTGCAGTTCCCTTCAGAAAAAATGCGCTGGAAAAAACGTCAAATTCTCCTTCGTCCGTTTGGCGGTTTGCTGCGTTTTTTTCATGGGCTTGAAGCCAAGGAGGTCAGCTATGATATGCTAGAAGCTTGTGCCCTAATTGTGAGTGTGCAAGGTGCTAGAGATCCTCCACTGGTTGGGGGTGAAGGGGAAGGTGAAAAACTCACTAAAAATTAATTTTTTTGCTAATTATCTACTAATCCTAATTAATTAACTAATGGGCTCATAAACCTAATTGATTCTAGGCATGGCTCTGATACCATGTTGAAATTTGAGCATAATGATGAGCTATGGTGGATCAAACACTAGAATCAACATCATTAACAAAGTGATTAAGAAATGATTAAGATGTAATTAGTGAATAATTAGCACATAGATTAATGTAGGCATGGATACTCAAAAACCAGCAAATTCTCATTAGGGCTATGCCTCAATTTATAGAGTTTACATCAAGCATCAAATCCCATTGATTTCTCCATGATTCACTCCCAGAATATCTCCACCTTTTGCCTGATTCTCTCCACCTCTTCTCTTTTCCCTAAATATCTCCCAGAATATCTCCACACTCCTAAATTCCCTCATGCTACCCATTATTCTCTCCCAGTAGATTCTTCTAACCTTTTCACAGGTTCTTTCACAATTACATCTCCTCTTTTACAGCCTCTATCCAAGAGCTTGTTCCCACACACACCCTATTCACTTGTATTTTCAACACCTCCCCTCAAGTGTACTCCTAGTACACCTAGACCCTATACCAAGTTTGCCTCCCCTTACTTGATAGTCCGCGACGAGTGTCTACTCCTCCCCTCAAGTTATCTCAGCACACCTGGACCATGTATCAAGTTTCTTTCTTACTTGACAGTCCGCGACCAGTGCCTCAAGTCCCTAAACTCCATAGTCCTTGACACTCTCTCTCTCTTTATGTATCCAAGGCTACTATAAGTGCCCGCGACCTTGACTAAAGTGCTCACACATACATCTACCACGTGGCCTACATCATCGGTGGCTCAGAGGTGGTTTTACTTTGTTGGGGCAGGTTACATTGGGTTGTGGGGTCTCTCTCTCTCTCTCTCTCAGAGATTTTAACATGGCTCCTCACTCTTTGGAGCCTCACATCTTCTCTTTTCTTCAGTCTTCTTCTCGTGGCAGCATCTCTCCACGCGTCCGTCTCTTCTTTCAGTCTTCTCGGGGCAGCTTCTCTTCTCGTGGGCAGCTTCTCTTCTCGTGTCCATGTCTTCCTTTAGATCTTCTTCTCAGTGTGGATCCTCTTCTTGGAAAGAGATATTCTTCTTCTTTCATGGCTGGGGCCATGAGCTTGTCCGTCAGGTCTTTTTGCTCCATGTGAGGAACATGTTTCAATGTTTTGCTGACAATTCCTTTGGGCTTTTTATGTTTATTTTGTATCATTATGCAATGCAAACCCAAATTTATGCGGGAGGTCTTACCTCTTGCCTTATTCTGGACAAGGGCAGTGTCTGTTCCCATTTTTACACTGATGCAATGTGCCCAATACATAATGCGTATAGCATTCATTCTCATGCACATTCCAAATGCAACTCTGGCTGTGAATAATCTTGATTTTGAGTGAGATTTACAGGCATTAACCAAGGGTTAAATGCAAAATGATGATTTTCACAATTTTATCAGCATAATTTTACCAGAAATTACATTAAATTAAGGGTAACCAATTTGTACGGGATGGTTGGAGTATCAAACCAACTCCGATTTGCAATTTGAAGCTTTAGGGATCTGTATCAGATACCTAATGGTTAATTTGAACCCTCAATTGCACCAAAATATAGTGATTAGCATTGATTAATCATTGATTAGCAAATTAATGCTCTGTTTTGTGTGCAAAAAACAGAGTATGCAGAGAGTCCAGATCTGGTGCCTTCCACTTCAAATGAGCTCAAATGCTTTCAAAGGTATCAATAGCAATGAGTCTAGTAGAGGATTAAGCCAAGAAACACAAGATTTGACCAAATGATGAAAGCTTAATCTCTGTTTTACCAAAGTCACCTGTAGATTTGATGAAGAGCTTGGATCTCATTGTAGACTTGATGAAATTGATTTCTGTCTTCACCAGCTTGTAGAGCATGCTTGATTACCCCTTGGACTAAGAGGAATTAGAAGGATTTGATTTGAGCAAGGAGAGATCTGCAGTTCCCTTCAGAAAAAATGCGCTGGAAAAAACGTCAAATTCTCCTTCGTCCGTTGGCGGTTTGCTGCGTTTTTTTCATGGGCTTGAAGCCAAGGAGGTCAGCTATGATATGCTAGAAGCTTGTGCCCTAATTGTAAGTGTGCAAGGTGCTAGAGATCCTCCACTGGCTGGGGGTGAAGGGGAAGAAAAACTCACTAAAAATTGATTTTTTTGCTATTTATCTACCAATCCTAATTAATTAACTAATGGGCTCATAAACCTAATTGATTCTAGGCATGGCTCTGATACCATGTTAAAATTTGAGCATAATGATGAGCTATGGTGGATCAAACACTAGAATCAACATCATTAACAAAGTGATTAAGAAATGATTAAGACGTAATTAGTGAATAATTAGCACATAGATTAATGTAGGCATGGATACTCAAAAACCGGCAAATTCTCATTAGGGCTATGCCTCAATTTATAGAGTTTACATCAAGCATCAAATCCCATTGATTTCTCCATGATTCACTCCCAGAATATCTCCACCTTTTGCCTGATTCTCTCCACCTCTTCTCTTTTCCTGAATATCTCCCAGAATATCTCCACACTCCTAAATTCCCTCATGCTACCCATTATTCTCTCCCAGTAGATTCTTCTAGCCTTTTCATAGGTTCTTTCACAATTACATCTCCTCTTTTACAGCCTCTATCCAAGAGCTTGTTCCCACACACACCCTATTCACTTGTATTTTCAACATGCCTGACATTTCTGTAGGGCATTCTCATGTTGATGGAGAGTCTAGTGGCTCAGAGATGAGCCTTGATAAGGAGCTTGGGATACCAGTTATGAGAACACCTGGTTTAAAGAAGGCTATGGAAGCCGTGAATGCAAAGCTACGAAGATCTGGGAGAGTGAAGAATCTTGTGCAGAGGTTTACCTATGATGGTTATGTGGCACATCACTATGCATACATGGCAAAGGTTGTGCAGGTTGTAGAGCCCACATGGATTGATGAGGCTATTGGAAATATGTGTTGGGAGAAAGCTATGGATGAGGAGATGGATGCACTATATGGAAATATGTGTTGGGAGAAAGCTATGGATGAGGAGATGGATGCACTATATGGAAATGAGACTTGGGATTTAGTGCAATTGCCTGAAGGCACCTGAAGGCAAGAAAGCCATTGGATGCAAGTGGGTGTACAAAGTAAAGCATAACAGTTATGGAAGCATAAGCAGGTACAAGGCTAGATTGGTAGCCAAAGGATATGCGCAGACATATGGCATTGATTATGAGGAAAATTTCAGCCCAGTTGCCAAGATGGCGAGAGTTGTGATAGCAGTAGCTGCAAAGATGGTCTTACATCAGATGGATGTAAAGAATGCATTCTTGCATGGGGATTTGTAGGAAGAGTTGTATATGTTGTAGCCACCTAGTTATGAGGATGTGAGTCACCCCGAGCATGTTTGCAAGTTGAAGAAAGCCTTGTATGGCTTAAAACAAGTACCAAGAGCATGGTTTGACAAGATTTCTGAATATCTTGTCACTATTGGCTTTCATGTAGCCAATGCAGATTTCTCGCTGTATGTGAGACACAGTCATAGAGGGGTTGTGCTTGTTGTCATCTATGTAGATGACGATCATTACGGGGGACCATGATGCAGAGATCTTACTTCGACAGAAGTTTGAGATGAAGGATCTGGGGGAGCTCATATATTTCTTAGGCATTGAGGTGATTAGGTCACCACATGGTATTGGATTACTGCAGAGACAGTATGGCTTGGACATGTTGTCCAAGTATGGTATGACAGGCTGTAAGCCTATCTCAGTGCCATTGGATCAGAATGGCAAGCTGAGTGCAGATTCAGGAGAGATTTTGGAGAATCCTACTATGTATAGGCGCATAGTAGGAAGCTTGATCTACAGGACGATCACCAGGCTAGATTTGAGTTATGCTAATGGGTTGGTGAGTCAGTTTATGCAGGTTCCTCAGAAGCTACATTTGGATGCATTGAGACGCATACTGAGGTATGTGAGGTCTACTTTGCATTGTGGACTATTTTATGAAACTGGGACACAGAGATATGTGTACATGGGTACACAGATGCTGATTGGGCTGCTAGTATCTCAGATAGAAGATCTACTAGTGGCTTAATGTTTTCCTTGGGGAGTGCTCCTGTGACTTGGAGCAGCAAGAAACAACCTACGATTGCTCTATCTAGTACAGAGGCCGAGTACAGAGGTGTTGCTATGGCAGCATGTGAGGGAGCTTGGTTGAGAAAGCTACTTGCAGATTTGGGTCTATCAGTGGATAGACAAGTTGTTATTTTCTATGATAATATTAGCAGTATACAATTGGCCAAGAACCCAGTTTTTCATGCTCGTACGAAGCATATAGAGGTCCACTACCATTTTGTCAGAGAGAAGGTCTTGGCAGGAGACGTTGACCTTGTTTATGTCGAAAAAATGATATCTCTTCTTCTCTAGTTGCAATGGGTCTAATTCCTCTTGGCCCTAGAGGTTTTCAAGGGTGCTCTACAAGCTGGTGAAGTTAGAATTTGATTTGATCAAGTCTACAGTGACATCCAAGCTCTTCATGAAATCTACAGGTGACTTTGGTAAAACAGAGATTAAGCATTCAATGTTTGGTCAAATCTTGTGTTTCTTGGCTTAATCCTCTACTAGACTAATTGCTATTGATTTGATCAAGTCTACAGTGAGATCCAAGCTCTTCATGAAATCTACAGGTGACTTTGGTAAAACAGAGATTAAGCATTCAATGTTTGGTCAAATCTTGTGTTTCTTGGCTTAATCCTCTACTAGACTAATTGCTATTGATGGCCTTGAAAGCATTTGAGCTCATTTAAACTCTAAGGCCTCAGATATGGGCTCCCCGCATACTCTGTTTTCTGCACACAAAATAGAGGATTAATTTGCTAATCAGTAATCACTATTTTTTGGTACAATTGAGGGTTCAAATTAACCATTAGGTATCTGATACAGATCCCTATAACTTTAGACTACAATTCGAAGATGGTGTGATACTCCAACCATTCTGTACAAATTGGTTACCCTTGGTTTAATGTAATTTCTGGTAAAATTATGCTGATAAATTTGTGGTAATCATCATTTTGCATTTAACCCTTAGTTAATGCCTGCAAATCACACTCAAATTCAAGATTATTCACAGCCAAAGTTGCATTTGGGAATGTGCATAAGAATGAGTGCTATATACATTATGTATTGGGGCACATTACATCAGTGTAAAAATGAGATCAGACACTGCCCTTGTCCAGAATAAGCCAAGAGGTAAGATCTCCCACATAGAGTTGGGTTTGCATTGCATAATGACACAAGATAAAGATCAAAAGCCCAAAAGAACTATCAACAAAACATTAAAACATGTTGCTCACATGGAGCAAGAACTGAGGGTCAAGCTCATGGCCCCAACCATGAAAGAAGAAGAACATCTCTTTCCAAGAGGAAGATCCACACCAAGAAGAAAAGCTAGAGGAAGCATTGAAGGAAGACATGGACGCGTGAAGAGAAGCTGCCACAACAAGAAGACTGAAAGAAGAGGAAGACACGAACGCGTGAAGAGAAGCTACCACCACGACAAGAAGACTGAAGACAAGAGAAGATGTGAGGCTCCAAGAAGTGAGGAGCCATGTGAAAATCTCAGAGAGAGAGAGAGAGAGAGAGAGAGAGAGAGAGAGAGAGAGAGAGAGATAAACCCCACAACCCAATGTAACCTGCCCCAATAGAGCAAAACCACCTATGAGCCATCGATGATGTAGGCCATGTGGTAGATGTATGTGTGAGCACTTTAGTCAATGTCACGGCCACTTGTAGTAGCCTTGGACACATAGAGAGAGAGAGTGGTTCAAAGGACTATGAGTTTAGGGACTTGAGGCACTGGTCGCGGACTATCAAGTAAAGAGGGAAACTTGGTATAGGGTCCAGGTGTGCTAGGAGTATTCACTTGAGGGGAGGTGTTGTAATATACAAGTGAATAGGGTGTGTGCGGGAACACCCTTGGCTAGAGGCTGTAAAAGAGAATCTATAAATGTGAGAGAACCTGTGAAAAGGTGAGAAGAATATACTGGGAGAGAATAAAGGGTAGCATGAGGAGATTTAGGAAGTGTGGAGATATTTTGGGAGAGGTGGAGAGAATCAAGCAAAAGAGGTGGAGTGAATCAAGGAGAAATCAATGGGATTAGATGCTTGGATGTAAACTCTATAAATTGAGGCATTGGAGAAATTAGTGGGATTAGATGCTTGGATGTAAACTCTATAAATTGAGGCATTGGCCTAATGAGAATTTGCTAGTTTTTTATTATCCATGCCTACATTAAGCTATCAGTTAATTGCTCACTAATCACATCTTAATTATCGTCTAATCTCTTTGTTAATGATGTTGATTCTAGCATTTGATCCACCATAGCTCATCACATTGCTATAATTTTAACAATATCACTATCTTTTGATGGCTCTTCAATCAATACTTAGTTGATTTTAGCTTGTGGAGGTGGTGGTAAAGGTGAAGTGTCTTGTACCCGGAACATCCCCCTAGACAAATAGGAAGAGTTGGATTGTGTCTGTAGCTGCACAGTGATTTGTCCAGGTGGTGCTGGTAAGGCCAATGGAGTTCTAGGTGCCGGTAGTTGTGCAATAGTTTGGAACCTTAGATATCTGCACATTGAAGTGTCAGTGTACACAATAGAGTAGTGGCCTTGCTCTTAACTATGGAGATTCGGTAGTAGTGTGATTCAATCTTCACATGGAGCACCACACCAATTTCCTATGGGGGTAAAGATGGTTATGCCCATGCCCAGATGTTTCTCTTCCCTCCTTTACCTTCAATCTCTATAGTATTGCGTTACTAAGCTCATCCACAGTCATGTTTCTAACTTTCTTGCTTCGAGTTCCAATCTCTTGCGCAGTGACTTGAAACATGCAAAGTCGTTGTTGCCAAAGATATTCTGATATCTTTCGGCTGTGGCAATTCCAGCATATTATCTTCATATTCAATTGCCAATTTATAACATGCATCTAGAGTGGCTGGTTGGGCTAGCACCAAATAATCATGCATCTTGGGGTCTCGAACTCTTCTCTGAAAGAAAGGCAATAACTCGTCAGTTAGACTCTCCCGTAGTTTGCACCTTGAATTTAAGTGCTTTATTCGAGACACATAGTCACTCATCGAATCCATTTCCTTTTGTTTGATATTGTGCAGTTGCGCCCCACAGGACTTCATTTGTTACCACTTTTGGCAAAGCTGGGTACAAACACATTCTTGAGTTGTTTGAAGTTAACCTTATCCTCGGGTTTGAGGGTTCGGAACCACTGATGTGCTTTTCTATCTAGGGTCAGTGAGAAAGCATGAATCATTGTCACATCACCTGATAGGCCTACAGGTTTTGCATGTGGATTCAAAAATCTCTACATGTTGAATAGGATCCTCGTCCCCCCAGAGAATTTTTGCACGAGCTTGGAAATGATGTGTGGCTTCATCTGGGAGGGTTGGGATTCTAGAGCACTGCCTAGTTCCCTGACCATTCCTCGACCCATTTCTCAGCTATATTCAACAGATCCGTCCTTATGGCTGCATTAATATCGAGGATTGGATCCACCCTTGGTGTTTGAGGAATTTCTCCCCCCCTACCTAGACCTCATCCTCTTTCTGTATTGGCTCTTCTAGGTATCTCCGGTCCATGGGATGGTCATGCCACTACACCTTGAAATTGCTCATCATTATTTGACTTTGTAAGCCTTTGCAGAATTAAGAGTTTCATATTATGTAGGAACATAGGGTGATTGATCATCTGCTCGATATCCTTTTTAGTGTACAGACGATCCTCCACTTCGCCTGCCGCTCTTGCTAGGTTATCCTCTTCTTCTAGGGTCACAAAACCTTCCTCACCTCTAGGCTCTTCATTTATGGGTTCTAAGTTTGGAATTTCTCCCTCACTTCTTCCCATGACTGTTTCCGGTTCCTTACCCCATGATTGGATTAAGTTTAAACTTCCCATCTCCTTTTGTTCAGCTCTTACCCTCCTTCGAGTATCGAGCTCTTGTTTCCTTAAGCTCAACTCTTGTAGCTATCGTTCCACCTCAATCCTTTTTAGATCTAACTCTACTTCCTCTGAGGTTGGGAAGAATACTTAACCCGTCCTGGTCGCACTTTCCATGTCCATCTCATTCAGGGGGGTGCCGATGTTTGACAGCCTCCAATTTGACGTCTAGATTGGCACTTCTTGCCTTGGACCAAGTCCAACGCTATGGAGATGGACCCATGTCCCCCGCAGATTACGCTTCTTCATCACGACTGGTTTGGAGACCAAAAAATCCTTGAGAGTGATATCAATGATACCACTAGATCTAGTTGGGGAGGGTGGTTCTCCCCCAAACCCAGAGTACCTCAGCCCTTCTTCCATGGATTCTTCACTACTAGTTTCAATGGTGGTCAGATTCCTTAAGACACTCAAGTGAGTGCTTACTGAGTGGCCTGAACCCACACTTTTTTGATAGGAAGATCTTGGGTGATTTGATATAGTATCTTCAAGTGTAAGGTCTTCTTCGCGATGAGCTTTCCAAACCTTAAGTGCATGTATGTATGATTTGATAAGCTATTTTGTTGTCCCAATTAAGTTTTGATCAGATTTTGTTAACTTGCTTCTGAGGCCGTGAGATTGCAGAGAATAGTTCACGGCGTGAAGTGTTAGAAAACAGTTCACGTCGTGAAGGATTTTTTGCACTTTCACGTGTTTAAATTTTTTGCTTTTGGAATCAAAATTCCCTGTTACCTTGTTATGGGTTTCAATTTTTTCAAGACTTCCTTAGCCTTAATCTGGCTATACCAAGTTCGTGATTTTGATTTGATTAAGGTGTGAGATTGTAGAAAAAGTTCACGTCGTGAAGAGATAAGGTTTCACGTCGTCGTGAAAAGTAATTGGTTCACATCGTGAACAGTAAATGGTTCATGCCGTGAAGGGTTCGTCTCGTGAACTAAAAATGGTTCACCCTGTGAAGAGTTCTGAAATAGTTCATGTTAATGATTTTTTGCATGTTCACGATTCTTAATTTTGTCAGACCTCGTGGTGTCAGAGGTGTTAGGATAAGGCTACTTATTTTTAGCAAGGTAATCTTATGAATTGTAGCATTAATCATGACGTTGATGCCAGGAGTGGTTCATGGTGTGAAGTTGCAAAAAACGGTTCACGTCATGAACAATTTTCTTGCAGTTTCACGTGGAAACTTCTCATGTCGACTAATGTGATTCTAGGTGCAAAATACTTATCCAACGGTTTCCAAAATGATTGTGCCACGCCTAAGGAGTGTAATACAAGTTCAAGGCACAGTCAATGGCTCCTTATTTTTTCAATTTTTGTGAATTTTTAAAAAGAAAGAAAAACAGAACACCAACCTGCTTGTTCACATTGATGATTCCAGTGATGCAAATATGAAAATTAATTAGAAAAAATAGTGAATCTCTCTTCCAAGACCACTCCAACACACATATACACAACAAACACAACCGATTTCTCACAATTTTTTACTTTCATACAAATCTTATCCATTAATTTCCTACATAATACATTACCAGAATGCAAAGGCAATTGTGAATCTTATGCAATGGGAGCTGAAACTCCAAGAGGAAGGAAGAAACAAAGATGTTTCCTTGGTAGCGCGGTGCCAAAAATGTTATGGGCTACCACACCTCCAAGAGGGAACTCAATGCATTCACCTAAAGGAAGAGCAATAGAGAACACAACTGTTATAGGGCACTTACCAATTCTTCGAACTTGAGTCCTTTGAGGCCTCCAAGATCACTTGTTAAGCTCCAAAGCTCCAAGCTCCAAGCTCCACCTCCACGCTGTCACCGTAGAGTCGCTCATACCGTCGCATAAGGCAATCACTCTCTCTCACTCTCCCACACAAGCATGAAACACACAAGCATAGAAGAGGCACAAATGCTAGAATGCTCTCTCTCAATATCTCTCAAGACACATGGAAGAGCTCTCAATAGCACAAAGGGGGATTGTGTTTTTTCATTTATAAGAAAATGCCTTATATACATTTGTCCCTTATTCACACTTGGGTGCCCAAAACTTACTTAACTAAGGCCTTGGGTGGCCAATATCTCATAATGTATAACTTTTATAGTGCCTTTTCATGACACTTATTAATGTCCTCAATTGGAGGAGCATACTTGTTAATCCAAAATGGGATTAACACATATTCACCTTCTTCAAATACACACACACAAAGCTTCTCGTTTTTCCCAAGTGCAGTCATCATTGGTGATACCTAATCCATGTACTCAATTTTGTAAATAAAATTCATATGTTGGCAAGGGAAATAACTGCTTATTTCCCTAGCAGCCTACTGAGAGTCTCTGGCTATACACACAACATACACCAGGCGGATACAAATCCAACACAAAACAGACATAGCACTGGATTGATTGCTTAATGAGCAGTGCAAGAACATGATGACTTAAGAGATAACTCTACTAACCATAATATATGAAATAGAAATGAATACACAAAGTCACAACAGGAAGATGCATGTACAGAAGAGAGAACAAAAGAACGGTCTTGCTTATTTCAATAAAAAAGGAATACACTACAATCGGCAGCAGCTAGCCTTTACAAAGCTCAAGATCCATCCTTTTATACTGCTTGCTTGCAATATACATCGGTGCTGTGATTCCCTTGGTGATAAGATGCGACGGGGCTGGGTGTTAAGGAAGCATCGTTCTTGTAATAAAGTACTCTAGCTACCATTTAGCTAGCCCTGACAATTGGTGGTGTTGACATGTGGCTGTCCGATTGTGGCACTAGTCTACGGCACTGGCGAGCCTACGACTAACACTTGGCACAATCCGACCACTTGAACCCAGAAAGTTGCAGTCTTCTAGAATGTTAGATGGCTTTCAGCCTTTGGATGAGTTTTGATTATAGCTAGTAGAGGCGTTATTGTGATGATCTCTGATTTAGCACTTTTAGTGGCAGGCACATCCTAGCCTTTGACGTGGAAGGGTGGGTCAAGAAGGTGGAACATGAAGAACGCCTTCCACGAGATGAATTTTGGGGATTAATTTCTGGAAGTAGACTTGCGAAAGAAAAATTCCAAGGTAGCATTGGCTTCTTTCCAGTGTGCTTGCCTTGAGTTCCTTGTTGTGGGCGAGGATCTTGTTTGCTACCATGGTTGTCGGCAGTCTAGTGTGCTGCTCTTTGTAGGACACATCATCATGGTGATTAGCTGATTATCCAGATGGCCAGAGTTCTTCTCGAGACCTGTGGCATAATCATAGTAATTCCAACAATTGCAGTTTTTCCATGTCGATAGGTGTCTTTGGATTTGTTTCTTCCTGGTCTTTAGAGTAAGTGCAAAGGAATGATCTCTTCAAGCTGAGGTGATGATGGATCTGCCTCTTCTAGTGATATCCCAGTTATACATGGTAGTAGCGCCGACATGGGAGGCGGAGGAGCTACCCATGATCCTTGAATATGAGCCCTCCAGCTTTCAAGATGTTGGCTCTTTGTCCTTTCCCTGTAGAGTAACCTCTCCTGCCCCATTGGAGCCATTGCTGCCCCACCCTTCACTGCCATGAAAACCAGCCCCCCACCTTGGCAATCAGCATAGTGATGATTGCTTTGTGGCAGATTGCCATAGCCAAAAGGGGGCCTTTGGATCCCACCCCTTGATCTCCAATCCTGCGAAGAATGTGGTGCCCTTTCTGGCCATCCTCTCTCCTTTTGTTGTTGTAAGGGTCTTTACTGCCGCCCCACTAGATGACTTGCCTTCATTTGTAGAAACTCCTGCGAGGGCCTAGAAGGCTGTCGTTAAGTAGGTGCTGCCTTCCCTTTCAGGGTAACGGTAACCTTGGCTTGCGTACCCAGAATTAGAAGAAGGGACTAGGGCCTGTTGAATTTTTGGAGTGTGTGTTGTGCCTCATGGTGTGTGGGTTTATAGATGAGTAGTTCTTCGGTTTTGGCTATTGTGGTTGCATTTTCTAGGGTTAGTAGCTTGCCCTTCGGCATATAATGGTATTCTTAATGGCTGGGTGCAGAAGGTGGTGGGCAAGAGAGAATGTAGAAGGTCACTGTAGGTGAAGGGTTGGAGCTCGGAGCGAGAAGGGGTGCTGCATGCAAATAGATAGATACACAAGGATTAATTGGATCTTGCGAGATGATTTAAAAAGAGTTACCATGTAGGATGGGCGAGCATCGGTTGAAAATTCTTGATGGGGCTACATCATATCACTTAGTACTTGAGACGATTCTTTCATGATTGTTTGGAGAGTGTCGATATCATTATGGTGATGGATGCCCACGTAGTGGATTAGTGGGGTTGTTGCCTTGATGAAGGGATTTGGTGGCATCAGTGCGTGGTAGAGCGTATAGGTAATAGCCATTGAGACCAGCTTCTGGAACCATTCACCAGCTGAGCGTGCCAAGTAAGAAAGTGCAGTCTCATAGAATGTTTCATCACGTCCACTAGAGCTTCAGTTTTTCAAGATGCGGACCCATGTGAGATTGAAATAACAGGACACGATCTTCTTCCTTGAACATGCAGAACTTGGAGTGGTGTGGCGGGGTCGACCCACTTCTTTCTTCTTTTCTAGATGATTGTGGTGACAAAGAAACTCTTGAAGCGTGCTTCATCCAGTGCAAGGATCCCCGATCCAGGTGATGTTTCAGGGACTCTTCTGGGCTTAACTTTTTTGCAATGGCAATGTAAAGACTTGGTACTAGGAATTCCATTGGTATGACTGCTGCCTCTGTGCCATATACTAGTTTGAATGGGGTCATTCCGGTCGAGATCTTGTAGGCTGTGCGGAATGCCCATAAAGCTAAATGTAGCTTTTCATCATAGTCATTGTTGCGTTGCGATTTTGATTGACCAACTTTGTGAGGATTTGCTTGAGGATTTTGTTGCTCATCTTGATCATTGGCTTGTAGGTAGTACAACGTTTATGGATGATGAGATGTTGGGTGACCAGTTCTTTGATGATATCATTGACAAAGTGCTTGCCTTGTCACTAAATAGCTCGATCGGGCATCCGAAAAATGAGTGATTATCATCTCATAGAGGAATTTGGCAGCTGACTTTGCTATGTTATCCTAGAGAGCATAGGCTTCTACCCACTTGGTGCTATAGTCTGTGGCCACTAAGATATAATTGTGACTGGTGAAACAGGCTGGCGGCTTAAATGGGCCGACAAAGTCGAGGCCCCATTTTTGGAATGGTTCTAGGGGGAGGATTAGATTGTGTGGCATCCTTTCTCTATTTGTTTGTTGGCCGAGACATTGGCATACATCACACTACTTGGCCCATCTATATGCATCATCAAGTACTATCGGCCACCACAATCTTGCTTGGAGGATTTTCCTTTCGATGACTTCTCCAACGAAGTGTCCTCCACTAATTCCTTAATGAACTTCTTTGAGGGCAGCTTCCTGCTCATGTGGTGGGATGCACCTTCGGAGGTTTGGTCAATCCCCTTCTGGTATAACTAGCCAGCTATGACTTGGAATTGCGCCGCAGAGATTGCAATCCGCTTCGACTGATCTCTAGAGAGATTATCCTCCATCACACTTGTGACAAAAAATGTTAGCATTTCATCATACCATATATGGGATGACTACGTCAATTTGCGAATAGCTCAACATCCGGTAGGTCATCCTCTACTCCGCTTGGGGCTTTGCCAGATTCCAACTGGGATAGATAACCTGCCACTGTATAATTGGCACCCGAGGTGTGCACTATTGTGAACTTGAATTCTTAGAGTATTAGTATCCATCTAGCTAGTTTTCTTGCTAAACTCTGCTTGTCCACCAAATACAGCAAAGCGGAGTGATCCACATGAAAGGCAAACTTATTACCCAGTAATAACTAGTCCCAAAACTTGGTGACTGAGTAGATTATGCCAAGGGCTTCTCTGTGTGTGGTTTAGTAGTTCCACTTGGCATCAAAGAGCCTTTGACTGGCGTAGTAGATAGGCCGGAAGCACCTGTTGCATCAAAACACTACCACTTGCTACATCAGAGGCATCCACAAAGATGTGAAAGGGTAGTTCCCAGTTTGGGGCTTGGACAACAAGCTCTTCCGAGACAACATGAGCTTGAGACATCAGAACGCGATGTCACATTCTACTCTCTAGTTGAAATTTGCTTGCCTCAACTGCTTTGTCAAAGATGTTTTGATCTATGCCATCTGTTGGTTTAAGGGGACTGCTGGAGCATTTGGCTGTGCCATATGACTTGCCCCAAAACTCTTCTAAGCTCTTTCTCATTGGTTGGAGTCGGGGCTTTTTGGATCACCTCAACCTTGACCAGGTCGATTGCAATTCCTTCTTTGGAGATGATGTGGCCTAATAGCATTCCACTTTGGACAGCAAAGGCACATTTGGCTGGATTCAGTAGGCTTAATCTAGAGAGTCTGCATTTGGCAAAGCACAGTTGTAGGTGCATCAAATGTTGAGATGATTTGCCACAAAAAAACTGAAGTCGTCAATGAAAATTGGCAAAAATTTTGTGGACCATGCATTGAAATGTAGCAGGAACATTCTTGAGGCCAAAGGTCATGACATTTGATGCAAAGGCTCCGCATTCTGTGATAAAGTTTTTTTTT
This sequence comes from Cibotium barometz, assembly GCF_041138505.1. NCBI lineage: Eukaryota > Viridiplantae > Streptophyta > Polypodiopsida > Cyatheales > Cibotiaceae > Cibotium > Cibotium barometz. Next base: position 16,692,321 of record NC_141086.1, on the reverse strand, counting down.
CCAATCTTCTAGGGCCATTTGAACTTGATTATATCCATTGAACCCATCTAGGAATGAGTACATCTGATGGCCTACTACGGCATCAAGCAAGAAATCCATGAACGGCAAAGGAAAAGGATCTGCGATGGTTGCGGCATTCAGCTTTCAGTAATCTACACAGATCCACAACTTTTGGTTTTTCTTGGGCACAATCAGGATTGGGGATAACCATGTCACCCGATCAATCGGATATATGAATTCGACTTGTAGCAGATTGTCTATTTCTTCCTTCACTGTTTTGGCATAGTTTGGGTTCATCGGGTATCTTTGTCGGATATGGATGGCATCCTCCTTCAAATTGATCTGGTGTTGGTAGAAACTGTGATTAATCCCTTTCATCTCGGTGTAGCTCCATGCAAACACATCCTTGAAGGATGTGAGCAACACCCGGACTTCCTCTCTGAACTCAGTGTCCAGACCCGGACCATCATCAGTTCTCCGATGTTCATCTCGATCAATTCATCCTCTTTGACCCTCTTGGAGTGCTTTGAGATCTTTGTTGAAAGCCTTTTCTACTGCAAATGAGCTGATATAGGCTTGGAGTAGTGCCATCCTTAGCCACCAGAGCCTCACAAGAATCTTCTGCTTTATTCGGACTTTGTCCTTTGGTCCATGGAGCGAACAGATCCTTGGGAACCTCATCCTTGTGCGGAATGCTTGGTCGATATCTAGCCAGTATCGGGACTATATCAACCTCAAATAAACTGATCCAATTAGCATTTTACTGGAGATACTCCTACTCCCTCATTGAGGTCTATAGCCCTTCCAGCATGTTGACTCCTTTGGCTATTTTTGGCCAAGGACAGTTTCTCTACATTGTGCTGCCTATTGGCGATGGAGATCTTTATTCTCTTCTTTCCACACAAGATAGTGATCATATCCACGTCCCAATCTTACTTGATCCGTGCTTGCCAAAGCTAGGGTCTGCCGAGCATACCATTAGGTAAGCGCCTTTGATATCCTCCATCCAGAGCACCACAACTGCAATCTAGAAACTATATCTGGATACCTCACGTGTGAGCTCACGGATTAATCTGAGTGGTTGCACTCACCTGCTGATTCGCCATTTTGATAGCGAACGACGCGGGATCCCATCTTCTCAACCTGAGAATGTCGCATGTTGCATCCGATATGATATTGACTCTGAAACTGCCATCCAAAAGAACTTCTACTATATCCACTCCGACCAACTTGACCTTGATCATCTCATTGGGATGGCTTCATCATAGATAGGGGCTTTACTTGGTGGGGTATCTGCCTTCTCGATATTCATAGCTACCAGCAGCTACAAGGGTGGCGTCTCCTCTTCCTAAGGTTTTAAGCGACCTATCAGTTGCTCCCTGAAACTTGGCACTAATGTGAGTAACTATTCCACAGACATGTGTATTGGCTATCGCCTCAGATCTCCCCATCAATCATACGGCTGGTGTTCTACTTCTGTGAGCTTTCTTGGGTAATCCACCTGCTTTTGTGCTTCCTCACATCCTTCCGGCCGTGGTGTCTTCGCACCTTGCATTGGCCGTTGCATCTTGACTAATCGTGAGGACACTGCTTTCTTGTTCCGGGCTCATCTCCGAGAATTTGATTTGTGATTCTGGCCAACTGTTTAGTCAAAGATTTTCTAGGTCCTTTTTTTGCAGTGCCTCTTTGGCCTATTGCTCTTCCACCCAAGCAGGTACTTCCATCTGGACTTCGTGTTGTTCCTGCCAGGTGTCTTCTTTCTGCTTTCCCTTGTTAACGAAGGTTGGTTCCTACACTACCTCTAGAATCTTGGGTTGCATGGATCTGGTCACCGCCATGGCTGATGGTTCAATAGCTTGTGTGGTTAGCCGGGTTACTGCTTTCTCATCTAGAGCTTGGATCTCCACCACGTTTACTGCGGGTTGGCAGAGTGCAAAAGCCTAGGCTCCCTTTATTTTTGCTTTGTGCTTTCTCCATATTTTACACTCTGAATTTCGGTGGCCTTGGCCTTGGCCTTGGTCATGGCAATAAAAGCATGTGAAGGCAGGCCTTGGGGTACTAGCCATGTCCCTTGGAGCAAAGTATTTGCGGTTGGACAAAATTGGGGTCTGCGGTACTGGTCTAGTTGAGCCATTGGCTAGGTGGGTTGAAGTGCAGCCACCATTGAGGTTGGATCACCAATTGTGGAGGGACTCTCTTGCCATTATATCCGGCAGCCTTCAATTATATGTGTGGCCATCCTGCAGATGGTGCACCGGAGCTCATTCAGGCCGCATTCCTCGGCTTCATTTCCATAATTGTGACACCTTGTACACTAAATGCCTAACCGGATGGTAGGAGTGGGCTTCGCAACTTCACTAGTCAACTGAGCCATGGTTATAGCCAGTTCCTTGGTTGTCTTCCCTGCCTTCTTGCTCTTTGACCTAGCCTTGTGATCCTCCTCCGATTCCACATTGGCTATGGAACCATCGGAATCATCCTCCTTGTCTGAAGATCCAAATGAGGACTTCTTTGACTTCCTTTTACTCTTGGACTGCCCTTGCTTTTGACAGATCCTACCAACACCCGCTCTACTCTGAGAGTCTACGAACTACACCATGGTGATGGTAGTCAGGTTGGCACCAGCAAAACAATGGAGCGTTTGACTTGCTTGTTTTGCGGAGGCCCTTCATGAAATAGGAATTAAGAATTTCCTTCACAGGCCAATTGGCTATGTCCACTTTGCAGAGAAGTTTTCGGAACTTTGCATAGATGTCGTGTCTTCTCTGAAGCGTTAAAGAAATGCATCACGGATGGCATCATAAGTGGGGAAATGGGCGTACTCATACTCAACAATGCAAAGAGAGGAACTCTTTTGGAGTGTGGGGACAAAGGCAACCTTTTTGAGGTGCTAGTCCACTGGGCCGGGTACATTGACATGCCAAGCAGTGTTGAACCTCAAGATGTGAGAATCCGCCATCATCCGAGGATGTCTCAGAGAATTTGGGATACTTCACGGTGACAGTTAGCCGCTGCATCATGTTGTAACGGAGGGGATGAGGCTGCAAGGGTGGTGGTGGTGGAGGTGGTATGAACAGTGGTGGTGAGGTCGGGGTAGTAGGGGTGTGGATCTTCTTTTCAGTGAGATACGAGTTGTCTGGTTCTAATTTGGTGGGTTGGTCTTCAAGGTTGGCGAACAAGAATTGTCGAGCTTGGTTGCGCTCCAAGTAGTGCCTTTCATGCGCGCTGACATGAGGGAAGGATTTGAAAACAAGAGGAAGAGATTCAAACACAAAAGTAATCAAGTAGCAAGCAAAACAGCAACAACAAGAAGCATCAAAAGCATCGTGGTCACCAAAGTGTTAGCAAGGGAAATGACCATTTATTTCCCTAGCAACCTACTAAGAGTCTCTAGCTATGCACACAACATACACCAAGTGGATATGAATCCAACACAAAATAGACACAACACACAGGCCATTGATGAAAACTACTAGTGAAAGATCCCTGCCCCCTCCGTGCAACGGATCGAGGGTGCTAGCAGTGGAAGAAGCACTCCTTGCACGGTGCAGGTCCTCTCACTCGGGGCCTCGCCCACGGATATCCGGACAGGAGGCTAATCCCTCAGTTCTTCCAAAAACCGAACCCGAAAAAAACTTCCCTTGCCTGGAAAGCATGGGCGATTCCTCCAGGGTAAGTTTACTCTAACGTAGTCAAGGTCATTATTTTACTGACCAAATTGTTCCGATCGAACTTAAAGTCACTTAGTCGGATCAAAGAAGAAATTGCACTTGGATCATAGAGATAAACGCATTTTTCCCCATCGAGAGGCACAACCGTTGATTCCTTTTCTTTCCATAGAACAATTACTATCCGGGATTTACTTCATCTAGCGTACTACAACAGAATTGAGTCTCATTTTACAGATCCATCAGTCCAGCCATCCAGTCTCGTGGGTTAGTCAATCGCCCAACCACTGTAGTGATGGGATCCAATTAAGAATTTGGTTAGGTTTTTTCCCGAGTACCGGGGAAAAGAGTTCCCAGGCCCCCTAGCCGGATGTTCATGCAAACTTAAAGCTAGTCACACCACTTACACACCCAATATGAAATTGCTTTCTTCACAGATTCAACTATCTTTAAAACAATCATTTAATGAAGCCATAGTATCACTGATCACAATCCTCCAAAATATCCAATTGAATCTTAATTTCCAATCATTCCTTCATCGGAGTATCTATGGCATCATTGGCAACCAGAATGCTCACCACCTGTCCACTCCCTCAGGGGCCTTTTCGATAGTTCCTAGCTCATAGTACCCAGCAATATATTCACTTATAAAAAAATTCAAGATGGAATCTCCATTGAAGATCAGTAAGATCAACCAACAGATCCATATAAAAGAGTCATAGACTCATCCATTGAGGACCAGCAAGGTCGATCAACCAGATCCATGCCCGGTTTCAAAAAACAACTCTTACTCCTTGTTCCAATATCTTCCATGACGCACGTGTGGGTATCTTTGGCGACCCAGAGCCCGAGCACCATATGGTCAGCACCCTCTAGGATCCTTCGCAGGTTATCTAGCGCTTCACTCATAGGCTGCTTCCTTGGTCCCTCATCCAGCATACCGAAAGCTCACCATTTAAATTGAACCGAGGCTGGTCAAGAAGTCGGCCGACCTTGCTATACGAGACGTCCTCCGTTGACTCAGCTGTTTGCAACTTTAAATAAAAGAATTCATGGGATTTGTAGAAATCAATTCTACCCATATTTCCTCTTATGGTAAAATAATCATAAATCAAATTTATACTAAAAATTTCCTCTTCTTCCCATTTAATTTCTAGGATCCCAATTACCATGGGAATTCCTCTTTTCCCATCAAATATTTCTTATAAAATAAATTCATTTAAAATATCCATTATTTCAATATGCTAGAAATTTCTCTTTGTCCATCTAAATGATGGAATTCCAAATGCAATAGGAATTCCTCTTTTAACATTTAATTATGTCTCATAGATAAATAAATTTATCTAAAAATTCATCTTTGAGTTTAAATGAATTATCCCATAATTCCAATATGATAGGAAATTCTCTTTTTCCCATCCAATGATGGAATTCCAAATGTAATGGGAATTCCTCTTTTAACATTTAATTATTTCTCATAGATAAGTAAATTTATCTAAAAATTTATTTTTGAAATTAAATGAATTATCCCATAATTCCAATATGATAGGAAATTATCTTTTTCCCATCTAATGATGGAATTCCAAATGTAATGGGAATTCCTCTTTTAACATTTAATTATTTCTCATAGATAAATAAATTTATCTAAAAATTTATTTTTAAAATTAAATGAATTATCCCATAATTCCAATATGATAGGAAATTATCTTTTTCCCATCCAATGTTGGAATTCCAAATGTAATGGGAATTCCTCTTTTAACATTTAATTATTTCTCATAGATAAATAAATTTATCTAAAAATTTATTAATTATACATAAACCTAAAAATCAATATTTCTATGATTACAATGAGAATCAATCACTTTATCTAGGATGATAATTCCTAGAATATGGTAGGAAGTCCTCTTTTTATACTTTGAATGAAAATGTTTTATGTGTAATTTTTACAAAAATTTCGCCATAGCTCCGGCTATTACTGAGATAAATCTCAATTTATTCTAAAAGAATGAACTTTAACATTATGGATATGGTTAGGATGATCCCTAATTGGATCATTAACCCGTTATGGATTGAATCATAAATTTTCATGAAATAACTAACTTAAAAGCATAGAAAAGCTATTAATTTGGCCTCTAATTAAACAAGCATAGAATTTATTCTTGGATTAGGGAAAAGCTTCATGAGAAGCTTCATTTGGATTGAGAATATGTCATGGGAATGGCCATTCTTTGAGTGTGTGAGAGAGAGAAATTACATAAAAACCATTAAAATTAAGCATAAATGGAAATTTATGTATTTCCTTACTACCATTCATCAATTAACTTCAATAGCATTAAAAAGCCATTCCAATTAAGCTTCTCAAGCTTGAGAGGGGTTGAGAAGAGAGAAACATTGAGAAATTATAGAAAAAGATCAAAATTCACCCTTTACCTTACAAATTGCTTGATTCTTTGATCACGGTAGAGGCCCCCAACCAATCAATTGGTTTGGTATGTTGATGGAGCCACCAATGGAGATTGAAGAAAGAGGGAAGCTCCAATTTCTTCAATCTGGAGAGAATGTTAGAGAATAGTAAAAATTATCATTATTTCAACATAATACTGGCATAGTATAGTTCTCATATTTTTTTACGAAGGGCTAAGGATCTATTTATAGGAGAGGGAGGCCCCTAACCAAGTCCAACTAATTTCTAGAATTTTCCAGGTTCAATTTGGTTGAATTTGGACAAGATTTGGACCTAGTTTGGTTCCCTTTTGATTTGGTTTGATCCAAGAGAGAGGAGAGATAAAAATATCACAATATTTTTGAGTTTAAAACTCCACCACACATGTGAATTAGGCACCTCCTTGAAGGGACCCCTTTTCCTTACACGTGTCAAAAATGAATTATTATACCCAAAATATCTCATTTTTTTAGTAATACTCAGTCTTTTACTGATAAACCTTGTACATAGTCAACTCTTCATCTTATGTGGGCATTCACTCATTTTTGGGTATCTTCTTTTACAAATTGGATTTATCTCCTCCCCACACATGGATTGATCCTATTGGCCCATAGGAACCTGAATTGGACCATAATCTAAATTTTTTTGAAAATCTAGACCCTTAGGCTAAGGTCCTTTATACCTATTTCCAATTAATTCCAATTGCACATTGGAAAGTTCTTTTTTGAATTTCTGTTTCAGGGGAACCCATTTTAAACACTAGGAGGATTTTTATATCCAAAAATATCTCAATTTTGGACTACCTCCCTCTATACATTTTCTCTCTCCAGGTCAAAACAAGGTAAAACAGAATCTTTCTTTTATTTTAGAGAGGGGATCAGAAAGGGAGGTTCTTACTCATGTATACCTCAAAAGCTGGGGGGGAGGAATCTTACAACTAGACTAATTGCCTAATGAATAGTGCAAGAACATGCTGACTTAACTCTACTGACCATAACATATGAAATGGAAATGAATACACAAATACATAACAGGAAGACGCATGTACATAAGAGAGAACAAAATTATGGTCTTACTTATTTCAATAAAAAAGGAATATGATACAATCAGCAGCCAACCTTTACAAAGTTCAAGATCCATCCTTTTATACTGCCTTCTTATAGTATACGTTGGTGTTGTGATTCCCCTCATGAGAGGGAGATCTTGCCCACAACCATTCCTACCCAAACATGCATCCATATAGCTATGTAAGGATTCAATAAAACACAAGCAAGAGAGAGAAGGGAGAAGAAGGAATAGAGCTTATAAGTATTCTATCAAGGAGAATATTTGTTTTATTACTTAATGTCAAAACACAAGCAAGAGAGAAGGGAGAAGAGGGAATAGAGATCACAATTATTCTATGGCAAGGAGAATAATTATTTTATTACTTAATATCAAAATTACCTTATATATAAATGGCTAGTGTTCACACTTGGCTGACCATAACTTAAAAATAATACATGGCCACTATGTCTAGCCTTAAGCAAGTACATGAAGTCATCTAGACTTAAGTAGAGAGTAAGGTTAATTCATACCACCTTACAAAACCTTCTTTACAAAAGAGGTTTCCGGTACAAAAGGGTAAGATGATAAAACACCTTAGAAGAGTAGGATAGGCAAGGACATGTTGACCGAAAACGGTTAACACTTGGTCATATTGACTTTATTGTTTGGTTAACTCTTCATTAGTATTAATTGACTTTATTGTTTGGTTAGCTCTTCATTAGTATCAATTGACTTTATTGTTTAGTTAGCTCTTCATTAGTATTATTTTCTCTTCATTTCTAATCATGGATATAACCATTGTGTCTGATCCTCCTTAGATCTAAGTTCAAAAGGGTAAGATATAAAAATGCCTTATAAGAGTACGATAGGCAAGGCCATGTGGTTAACACTCATTGACATTATTATTTGGTTAGCTCCTATACTCATTAGCATTAATTGCTCCTCATTTCCAATCGTGGATAGAATGATTGTGTTTGATCCTCCATATATTCAAGTTTAGACCAAGAAGCTATATAAGAGTTGATCTAATTGAAGATGAGGGACAAGAAAATGGATTTAAGTTATTGTAGGTAAGTTTTTTGCATGGTTGAATAGAGGTGATAGTGGTGGAAATAAAGGAAGGTGAAGTGAGGTAAAGGGAGTTAGAGCAAGAATGAGACAAAGCAGAGAATGCTAAAACTAAGGTTGAGCTAAAGTGGACTTAAAGAGACAAAGGGAGTTAGAGCAAGAATGCTAAAACTAAGGTTGAGCTAAAGTGGACTTAAAGAGAGGTGAAGGTAGATAAGTTATAGCTAAGGAGAGATGAGAGGTGTGGAGCAAAGTGAGACTACGGTGGATCAAGAGGAGGTAGAAGGAGCTCATCTGAGGGAGTAGAGAGGTGGCAGGAGTTATAAATAGAAGGAGTATGTGAGGTCTATGATGAATAAAGAGAGGAGGAGGTTTGTGAATAGAAGGAGTGTGGACAGGAAGCAAGGTCCTCTACACTCCACCAAGAGCAACTCCTCCAACTATCACCTCCAACCTCCCATGACCACACTCTGATCACCGTCTCACCGTGAGTGCCCTCCGACATCTCCTACCCATCAGGTTCTCCGACTACCAGTGGCACATACGATGTGCATGGCCAACTCCGAGGGTACTCATGGAGGTAACACCCCTCTGCCTTTCCTAAGGTAGGGTGAGATCCTCTTTGAGCACCATCTCCCTTTTCTTGACGGAACATCTTCCCTCTACACAACATGATGAAGGGTTGGGACTTCGAGGAGGACGCCACCCAAGGAGGAGATAAGGGGAGCACTTTCTTCGCAGTGTATCACATTCTCTTGTATCATTCTTTTTCGGCATTTTGGTATACTGTGTTATGCTCTTGTGGTGTTTTGTCCACTCTCTGTGTGTGTGAGGTGAGTGGTGGGTGTGGTGTGAGTGAGTGGGCCTATGGGGATACTGGGTGGTCGGAGAGCACAGTAGACGGTGTAGAGGATAGGTCTTGCATGTTTAGCCAGGGAGGTTAACCCATCCTAGCGGGTATACTTCCATGAAAGGATCCACACTCCCTTTCCCCCCCCAACCATAGTGTTTGTGTAGGTATTCTGCGAGTTCCCTAGCAAGGACCGATGGAGTCATCCACAAGGAGTAGAGGAGGTATGTAAAGAGGAGGAGTGGAGAAAGAAATCAAAATAACTAAGCTGTAAATAAAAAGAGAAATTTAATTGCTAATAATCAAAAGAACAAGAAAATCATGCATAAAAAGAGATCAAAATAACTAAGCTGCAAATAAAAAGAGAAATTTAATTTGCTAGTAATCAAAAGAACAAGAAAATCATGCATAAAACAAATGCAACTCACTTGAGTGGTGATGTTCATAGTGAAGTGGCATGGGGGATGGTATGGTGTAGGTGATATAAATATGAGTTGGAGTGAAAGTGGTGGTGTTGTGTGGGTGCTGGCACGCTGGGGTATGAAAGTATAGTGAAATGGGAGCATTTAAGAGGTGGAATGATATCTCTTCAATAACATGGAACCATCGAACAAGTGGCAATTTCTCACCATGCAAAGTGGGCATGTGAAATACACCTTTAGGTAAGATCTCCATACTCTAAAACAATCTAGACCAACCAAACACTATCATTTTCTTCCTATTAGGGTACTTGGAGTCATGCATGAGAATACATTCTTTGATGATGAAAATGGGTCTCTAGAGGTGCCAACCATGCCAACAAAGCTTGTATCTACTTGTTTTGTTTCCAAGCCCTAAGAGGCTAAAAACCTAGTCTCATCATCTAATTATTGTAGTGCATCAGTCCTATTAGGGTACTTCGAGTTGTACATGAGCACACATTCTTTGTTAATGAAAATGGGTCTCTAGAGGTGCTAGTCTTAACCAACAAAGCTTACCTAAGAGGCTAAAAACCTAGTCTCATCCAATTGTTGTAGTGCATCAATGTAGGTAGTGTTATTCTTTGTGGCCTTAGCTTCTGACCCCATTAGGTGTCTTAATCTATTTTTGCTAAAACTTAAATAGGATGTCCTAGATTTGGGTGACATAGGTCTCATAGAATTAGGTGGACTACAAATAGATGCATTGAGGAGAAGAAGACTTTGATAAAGATATGTAGGAACTATGTGGGGGACTAGAAATGTCACTTGGTGGGACTCCTCTCTAAAGAACATAAGGTGATTCTAAAAAGAGTATGCAAAGGAGATTGGAATTTGCAAACACCCTTTGTTTGGTCTCATTCTCATGTGTGTTGACATGAAAGAATAAAATTGTGCTCTCCATCCCTCATGAGGAAGAATGGATTATACAACTAGAAGTAAGAGAGATGTACTTAGGAGCAAGAATATCTTGTGAAGTAAGAAAGTGTATAGCTGAGATATTAAGCATTACAACACAAGATAGTACCATAGGTGTCTTGGTGGATAAGGGTGATATGCTAGGTGCCTTGGTGGATAAGGGTGATATGCTAGGTGCCTTGGTGGATAAGGGTGATATGCTAGGACACCCTTTTTAGGTTGTAAAATAAGTGTTTTGAATATTACAAAGGATGATGAGGAGAAAGGAACAATTCTTATCACTATCCACCATTGGTATAAAACACAATATTTAGATGCACTTAAAAGAAAGTATAGAGTGGAAAGCAAGCAATGTAAGAAGAAGAATGCTCCTAGCACTAGTGAAATGGTTCTTACTGATGTCGACATTATGGTCTATGATTTTAGTTAGAATAAGGTGGGTCATATTAGGAACGTTACTCATACTAGAAGAAAAGATTCTACACCTTGGATATAGCTAAGGCTTTAAGACCTAAAATAAGGAGGTTAAAGAATTTATTCATCTAGTCTTTACATTGATGGTGATGTTGTAAATTGTAGACAACATGGAAGAAGATGCTTTCTTAAATTCTTCGTCTTTTAATGAGTCAAAGATACTATTCACACTGATAGTGGTGGTGTAGAAAATGAGAAGAAGATGATCACTGAACCGTTAATCTGTAAATGATGCCAACCACCTTAAGAACTTAAGAGGCTCTCTTATTTGGTCATTTTAGGTTCAAGGTGCTTTTAGGCCTTAATTTTAATTCAAATTTTGAAGTATTCTCAAACATCATGCCATTTTGAAAAATAGGATTAAAAGTGGTGTTTTTAAAGGGAATATTTTCAAAGATGCTAATAGTTCTCATGATTAGGAAATACTTTCCATTTTGTCTACATAAGTATATGTAAAATAGGAAAAAGACCTTCTTCCTATTTATAGCCTGGTAACTTTGAAATAAATTTAAAAATTAGGACACATAATATTTGTTAAGGCATTTTTCAATGATTGCACTCTATGTAAACTTCTTCGCTAACTATCCTTGTAAAATTTGTAAGCCTATGTCTAGCATCAAGGGAGATTGGCAAAAAAAATAAAACATGCTTTCACGTTACATATTTATCCAAGTTTTGCTTGATCAAGATTTTTAAACTTACATCTTTTTCTTCATGGTGGTGATGTTGTTTCATTGTAGCTTGATGATAATATAGTAACTTTTACATTATTAAAAAAATCTTTTAGGGATATTAAGGTAAAAGATTGAAATAATTTATCTTTTGTCTTTATAGAATTAAATTATAAAAATTTAAGTATCACCTAAGGAAATTTATATCTCCTTTAACCCATGAACATTGTCATGTTTTTGGCATACTTCTACTTTTAACGCATGTACATTGTCATGTTTTTGGCATACTTTTACTACTATTTTTGTCTTTTTAATAATTAGTGAGTAGGATGATATTAAGCACTCAAAAATTAATTTCACATACCTCATATTTTTGAGATCAAGCATATAAACAAAAGGGATTGAACGAATTTCACCTAGTATTTCATATCTTTTGGCTTTATAGGGTCAAATCATACAAATGCATATCTCCTTTAACCCAAGTAGTACATCATTTGGCATATCTCCTTTAACCCAAGTAGTACATCATTTGTCATATCTCCTTTAACCCAAGTAGTACATCATTTGGCATATCTCCTTTAACCCAAGTAGTACATCATTTGCTGGCATACTTTTATGACCACTTTTTTTCTGTTAAATGATTGATAAAATTAATTCAAGTGCGTAGGTTGATATCAAACACTCAAAACTAATTTAACATACCTTATGTTTTCTCCATAGACATCATTAATATGTCTTTCATTACATTTATTTCAGAATAGGCATAACACGAAGTTATGGATAGCTCAAAGGTTACTCATGTTGGCTATAGCTATGTTTTTTGAAAATTCACATTCCCCCCCTCCCAACCTTCTTTTAGACTCTTCTTGTGGCTTTATGGATTCACGATAAATTTTCTTGTGCCTTTAAAAAAAGACTCTTGGAAAATAACTTTTCTAAGCTGTTTTGGACTCATAAAAAGAAATGATTATGATAACACATGCCAATTGTGAATATTGCTTGTTTTATGTAAACATGAAAAGATTTATGAAAATGTGATTTCTAAAATGATAGTAAGATGATCCTCCCAAGTGCATTTCCATGATCTTCACTTAAAAGAGGAAAATATTTCACTTTGCATTGATTGACTAAAACCTTTTCCATAAGTTTACATTAGCACATCTACACTGTAAACTTTTGCACGAGTGCTCCCAATAGGCTACTGACCATCATAAAGGACCGAAGATTGGTATTGGAAAATGAAGACACCTTTTAAAGACTCACTATAGCCACGCAAGTTTCATCCAATAGTTGATACCCTTCCACCTCAATAGCCATGTGGCTTGCATCCAACGGTTGATACCCTTCCACCTAAGTAGCCATATGGGTCACTCCCCCTTTACCTCACCCTTATCTCTCCACATTACCCCCCCACCATAGTTGATGGACTTGACTTGTCCTACGATGGGCTAACAAAGAGGAAAATGTTCTTGCATTTTTATCTCATGATGCGAGTCAAAATAAAAAAGGAAAATGTAGGTTGACAAGTGGCAAATGCAGGTTAACAAGTGGTGAGTGCTTGAGCACCATGATATTTCTTGGGGCCGTCTGTAGGGGCTTTACACATCTGAGGAGGTTGGAATTGGGATTCACTCCAAGAATCACGTGGGCAGGGAGATGGACGGCGGGTGGGGGACTCCTCGTCCATGACTCTGGGTGGGTACAAGTCACCTCTCACCTGTCTCTGACAAGGTTGACACCTCCCTCTCCCTCTCCCTCTCTCTCTCTCTCTTTTTCGGCCCTCTCCCCTCTCTCTCTCCCCCACTTTGTTTGTGTCCACCGCCAGCGCTTTGCATTCTTTGATGACAAGTGTCAAAAGAGACTTGAGTCTTTTTTATAGACAGGATAGTATCGAAGCCCTTTTTTATAGACAAGATAGTATCGAAGCCCTTTTTTTTTGGGGCGGTCCAAGAGTGTGGACCTACCCAAACACGGGTGGATAAAGACAAAGGCAAAAAGCCAAGGGGGAGGAGATTATCCTAATGGCATGATTAAATGCAAGGTTAAAAGGGATTCGTGTGGGTCCCTAAAGATCTCATGAAAGGATTGAGTGGGTGGCGTGTACAATGCCTTTACTTGGTACCACCTACATTTGTAGTATATTAAAGTTATTAAATTTATACTTGGGGCCTTAAACCTTAGGTGATAGGGACAAATGAGTGCGCGGATCCTGCCCTTGGATTCGGACGTCCTTTTCACACAATCACTTTTTCCTACCCGAATTCCGATTTTTGTGATAATTATGAAGAATTTTTGGTTTCTGGCCACACTGCGCTTTGCCCCCCGCTACGTTGGCCGGCGTCCCTTTCACGATCATGTTTGTCCGGCCTCGGTCGGCTGGCGGTCGGACGCGCTGACGCGGCCACGTTACGAACCTCGCAGGGCTGCCTTCATGTTGCCGCTCTGTCAATAGTTGCCACGTGCGCTAACCGCACGCGCATTGGCGTGTCTTCTGGCCACGTGTCTTTATCTTCACGCATTAACTTAGTTGTCCACGTGGCAAGAAACTCTTTGCAGGGACGTGCGCTGACATGGCCGGAACACTTTCTCCGTCCAGCGTGGCAGTCACCGCGATTTCTTTTAACACAAATAAAAAAAAACTTGACACAATATTCTTCTATTAGAATGTAATTTTTTGTGTAGCCTAAAATGTTTTTTTTCGTTTTCTTTGAAATTTGCAGCACATTTTTTCTTTTTATTTATGCTAAATAGTTATGTCTAAAAAGCGTAGCGAAAAAAAGACCATTACCCTTAATATATATAATATATATTATGTTATGTTAGTTAATATATTATATTTAGTTATTATAAATTTTCCAGAATGCGTTATATATATTATCTTATGTTAGTTAATAGATTAATTTAGATATTATAAATATTTTTGTTTTCGAAGATTTGCGTTTTATGGGTTTGATTGTTAAAAAAGGACGATTTCATATATTATATTATCTTATTAATAATTAATTTTATTGTGATTATTTTTTAGATAATGTCAAGGAAAAAGCAAAAAGCAGCGCAGCGCCACGTGGGTCCACCCCCTTAAAAAAATCATAAAAATTAAATCAATATTGAGAAAAAAAATAGTTTTGGGCTCCCGAAAAAAACATTCTTGGCCGGCCGATTAATAGTATAAAATGGATAAATCTAATTTTGGCGATATTATAAAATCAGATTTTTTGCGTCAGGGAGGATCTTACTGTACTGTCTGGATTGGAAAAAGAAAAAAGTCCCAAAAAGCAATTATTAAAAAAAAATAAAAATCGTAATAATGGAGAGAAGGACCCGAAAGGTACTCTTCTCTTTTTCTGTGGAGACTACAGAGCTTGCCTGCTGTGAACCCTAAAATATGCAGGCTGCACTCCATCTTCTGCTATCCCAACCCTAACTTCCCGTCCAACTCTACACGCAGCCTTCATACCCCAGCTCCACTTCTTTCTTCATCTCTGAAGCGCTGCCTGCAGTCTCCTCCCTGAAACCCTAGCTTTGCCCTGCATCTCCATGTCGCTGAAAGCCCTAATTTTACAACACAGCTTCGATTTCTGCACCTCAGAAGTCCCAATTTTTCTTCATTCTCTGCAGGCCTTTGCCTCGTTCAAGGTCCGAAACCCTAACCTGCACCTCGAGCTTTGTTGCCTGCACACTGTCCTTGAGCTCCATTCTCTCTTCTTCGAATGCTTCTCCGAACCCTGATTTTTTTTTTAATTTGTGCAGTTTTCAGCATCTTTCTCTGCGCCATTGGTGCTCCTCCGTAGCCTCCATTTACTTTGTTGCACTTGTCCATGTCTCTAAAGGCTGAAACCCTAATCTTCCCTCGAGCTTTAAGCCACACATGCGTGTGTTGGTTCTTTTTGGTGCTCAGAGTACCCATTTTGGGTGTCAAAATTACCCATTTTTGGATGTCTAATAGCCTTTTGCTCTGTTTCTGAAGCCTAGTACCCAATCCTGTTTTCAAGCTTCTGTCTGTTTGGTATGTTCTGGGGGCCTAATTAGTCCTGGGTGAGCATTAGTTAATCTAATTTGCCCATACCCTAACCCTAAGTGGGCTGGAAGAGGGCTTGACCTTGAAGGTTATCATTTTTGGCATGTCTTGCTCTTGACTAGTGCTGGGCGAGCATTAATTACCCTAGGTTTACCCCAACCCTAAGTGGGTTTTGAAGAGATATTTCCATTATCTTGGAATGGCAAAGGAAGCTTGCCAGGGGGGTGCCCCTCAGAATGATATAAAGGCTGTGAAGATTATACCCGAGCTAGAAGACATCAATGCCTTTCAGATTCATGTCCTCGCTGTAGATGACAACCTTGTTGACAGAAAAATTGTTGAAAGATTGGTGAAGAACGCCTCGTACAAAGGTATGCTTTCTTAACTGTCCTCAATAACGTTCTAATTATGAATCATGTTCATATTATGCCCATAGTAAATGGTTGGGAAGGTAGGGCTGGGGGTAGTGACGCTGCTTTGCCGATCTAATGCTTGCTAATCATGTTTAAGTCGCATCATTTGGATGTTTGAAGACGATCATTTTTTTCCTATTTTCTTATTTGGGGGGGGGGTGGGATGGGTATTATATTTTGATCATACTGCCATGTTATATTGCCGTCTGAATCTTGATATGAAGTTGATCCATGTTTGGCTTTCAGTCACAGCTGTAGACAGCGGAAGCAAAGCTCTGGAAGTACTGGCTTCTGTGAACAACAATGTAATCAATGGCTTTACATCCATTCCATTTTGCAAAATTTCAATGCTTTTGTACTCCAGGGATCCTTTGGATGCATAGTTCGGGGAGCCCATGGAGGTGAACATCACACTCATTCGAAGGTGTTGTGTGCTTGTGCAGATTAATTTGATAATCACCGATTACTGCATGCCCGAGATGTCGGGCTATGATCTTCTCAGACATGTTAAGGTAAAGTTTTTTTTGGGGGATATTAGTGTTTACAACTGCACCATTGTCGCTTCTTTTGGATGTCTAGTTGCTCATAAGAATTCGACATGTTATGTTTGCAGGAAACACCTGCTTTGAAAGATATCGCAGTTGTGATAATGTCGTCAGAAAATGTGCCAAATCGTATTCAAAGGTGATTCAATCATGTGTTCATATGTACATGCATGTACATACACATACATACATATGTTCACACGGACCTACATCACTTATACATATCAAATGTCTTGGGGTCTGTGAAATGAATTTTAAAGGGGAGAAGCAGATAGCCTTTCTCTTTCATGTTCCAATTGTGACATTGCCAATTTGTTTTGCACATTTCTTCAGATGCTTGGAGGAAGGTGCAGAGGAGTTCATTTTGAAGCCGGTGCGCTTGGCTGATGTAAAACGTCTCAAATCATATGTGCACCCTCAAAAGCAAAACCTTGTTGAGCAACCTAGTGTACCGTGCAACAAGAGGAAATTTGGTTCAGAGGGGTTTCAAGCCCACAGCCCGGAAAGGCGGCCACGACCAAGTGGGGTAACTGTGGCATGAGTCAATTTTTTGGCAACAGCCCGACCATCTTGGCATAGGTTTTGGTATATATAGCACAGGGTTTAAGAAGAGCATTCTGTCCCTTACTTGTGGAGATACAAGATCTATATGGTACAGAGCAAGCAGCATATGAAATCTAACCGAACATCATGCGATAGCTATGAAGATGGCATGCGTCTGCTACAACAGTTTCCTGTGTGACTGATCAGCTTGCTTGCATGTGAAGGAAAACCATGTGCAGAGATCATTGTATGGTTCATAACATGGCAATGTGAGGGGAGTATCATTTGGCAGCCATGTAATTACTCATTAATGCACTTCCAGGCCTCAATTAGAGATGAAGGAGAGGCTGTGTCTGTATTTGTGTGCCATGTGGACAGGACAGTACAAAGCAGATATGGGAACGAATGGGTTGTGGACTGGTTCATCAGTTGGGTTACATCCGAAATGGCCATTTTAATTTGGTCTGATGGTGTGGATGTTGTCCCCCATAAGCTGGTTTTTTCAGGCTGGCAAGAGAGGACTGTCTGACCCCAGGCCCCCTTTTTTCTGATGGAGATGCATGCCAGCAGGTTGATAGTCGGGGTGAAAAATGATATAGTATGTTGGTTCTTTTACCTTTAAAGGGTTCTGCTACATGGGTTTTTTTGTAGATGATTGTTTCCTGGGTCAGTCTGTTGTGGTGGTTCTTTGATGAATTTTTCATGATGGAGAGGCATACCTGCATGTATACGATTCTACGATTCATGCTAATGTTCATAGTGCATTACGATCCTAAATGTGCAACTTGCTCTCAAGTCCACTGATTGATAACAGCTCTTGCTTCTAACCCAATCAATAAGTATATTTTAGCAAATCACGAGGTTTCTATTATGATAATGCTTACCAAATGCTGGTATTATATCTATAAATTAATCCCTGAAAATAAGGGTGAAGGAAATCCTTGCTTGGTTTGCTTTATATCAGCTTGCAAATAAACAGCAATGCATCTCCTCTAGCACTGCGTAGGGCTTATGTGAACCTAGTTTAGAATCATATCAAAGGTGTATCAGCGATCTTAACTGATAAGGTGTTGAAAAATGGTGGTGAAAGAGGGTGGAGGAGATTGAGCAGGGAGAGGCAGGCGGCGATATAGACGGAGCAGGAAATGCAGCTTGTTCAGCATTCAGTCTATGCCTCACTCGCACGTCTCATTTGTCTCACGCAGGGGTTATTGTGTACATCTCTTTGTTTTAGGTTTTGCTGGGTCTCAATTTTCCTGTCTCTCTCTCTCTCTCTCTCTCTGTGTGTGTGTGTGTGTGTGTGTGTGTGTGTGTGTGGGGTTATTGAGAAGAATGGGTTGGGAGCGTAGAAACCAGGAGATGATCTCTCTACAGTAAACACTATGAAAATAAAATTGTAGGTCTCAAAAGTTATCAAGAGAGACAGTCCATTGAAACTTGGTGTGAAAAAAAGAAAAAAGCTATAAGCTCTAGCTATGACAGTGTAGTGCAGATTGCACTTTACTTTAGTCGCAAAGAAAGAAAAGCTAACAAATAAATAGTGGTAACCTAGATCTCCCAATCTAGTGGTACCCTGTAATGTGACTTCTGTAGAAGTCGTAGAAGTCCGGGGATGTCATAGTCTTGTACTAGTCTACTGCATAGATTTATTCCTAGATTTATTCCGAGTCTTTTGCATAAGGTTACACACAAGTATATAGCATGGTCTTATGCACAACACACTCTTTGCATAGAGTATACACATAAGAGTCTATTGCATAGTCTTATTCACAACGCTCTTTGTATGATCCACTGTAGTGGATAGGCCTTATTCCACTGCAGTGGACCAACAAGAAATGAGGCTTGTCTTTACATAGACCTTCCACATAGTTATGCAAAAACATAAGTACTTGTGCATATTATTTGTCCTATATGTTATTTACTTGGCTTATTATACCATGCATCTTTTACTTATTTCATCATGCTCATGCAATGCAAGGACTTTTAATCTAATATTTAAGGAACTTTGAGCTTAGTTGGCCACATAAGGTTCTCTCCAACGTCGTCTGACGAGGGTGTCCTTGGTGCTCTCCTTGCTCTTCATCACACCAAACCTTGGTGTCCTTTTTGGTCTTCATTATATCAAACTTTTCTAGTACATTCTGAGTCCTAGTTTTATATGTAATGGTATTGTTTGTGCTTCCTTAGAGGGACTAATGGTTGAGATTCGTTTACTTGCTCAGCAAGTAGGTAGGTTTTGCATTCTTCACACATGGAACTATGTCCTGTTAATTCTTTGGATAAGTTACCTTGGTCTTCTAAACCGTGATGACATCACAATCATCAACCATTTTATTTATACTTGTTATGTCTTGTATATGGCTAATCTATATATTTGGATCATTCCTTTCTTACAGTCTCTAACTAATTCTTGTAAGTTTCTATTCTACATCACTACCCAAAGCATCTCACACCTAAAATTGAATTTATGCATAAATAGATGCATAAACGAATTTTTATGAAAGTGTTATTTTTCACTGAAGTTGTTCTTATGCATAAATAGATGCGTAAAGAATCTTTATATCAAAAATAAGAATTCTCTTACATTCTATAAATAGATGTGATAAGATGTGATATGAATCAGATAGATGAGAATGAATAGAGAATGGATTTGATGAGAATAGAAGTGATGAGAATGAGGTAAATAGATGTAATGATATGTGATGCGAATCAGATAGATGGGAATAAATGGATGGATAGATGCAATGAGAATAGGAGTGACAGAATGTGAGGTGAATAGATGTGATGAGATGTAATGCAAGTCAGATGGATATGGGAATGAATGGATGGATGGATGTGATGAGAATAGATGTGATGAGAATGAGAAGTAAATAGATGTGATGAGATGGAATGTAAATCAGATAGATGTGATGAGATGTGATGAGAATGAGAGGTAAATAGATGTGATGAGATGGGATGTAAATCAGATAGATGTGATGAGATGGGATGAGAATGAGCGGTAAATAGATGTGATGAGAATAGAAGTGATGAGAATGAGAGGTAAATAGATGTGATGAGATGTGATGTGAATAAGATAAATGTGAATGAATAGATGAGATTGGATGTCATGTGAATCAGGATGTAAATGAATGATATAGGATGTGAATGAATGTGTTAACATGTGAATCAGGATGTAAATAAATGATATAAGATGTGAATGAATGTGTTAGCATGTGAATCGGGATGTGAATGAATGATATAGGATGTGAATGAATGTGCTAGCATGTGAATCAGGATGTAAATAAATGATATAAGATGTGAATGAATGTGTTAGCATATGTGAAACGGGATGTGAATGAATGATATAGGATGTGAATGAATGTGATAGCATGTGAATCGGGATGTGAATGAAATGATAAGGGATGTGAATGGATGTGATGTGATGTGAATCGGGATGTGAATGAACAATAAGGGACGTGAATGAATGTGTGAGCATGTGAATCAAGATGTGAATGAGATGTGATGTGAAATGGATGTGATAAGATGCAATGTAAACTGGATAGATGTTAATGTATGTGAAGTGATGAGATGTATGGGTAGATGCAAGTGGATGAGATCTGATGAGGATAAATGAGGAAATAAGTGATGAGATAGAAAAAGATGTGATTAGATGAGAATGGGAATACTTATGAAATGAATGTGGATTGATGTGTGGATGGATGTATAGATGATGTGGATTGATGTGTAGATAATATGGATTGATATGGATGGATGTATGGATGGTGTGGATGATGTGGATGGATGTATGGATGATGTGGATTGATGTGTGGATGATGCGATTGGATGTGATTTGATGTGGAAATGATGTGATGTGATAGGGATCGATGAAGAAAAAAAATTATGGGAAGATGAGAAAAGATGGGGACTAATGTGAAAGGATGTGGAGTGATGAGAAAAGATGAAAATATTGTTGGAATTGTATCTGTATGTGAAATCTATTTTTAAATGACTGTTTTATGTCAAGAATGTTGGGGAAGTATTTTGACCGTCTTGTGAATGAGGTCGTGGAAACCTATCTGTTAAAGTTACAACTGTTGACAGAGAGTCAACAGAGGACGTCTCGCGTAACAAGGTCGGTCGAGGTCTTGACCAGTCTCGGTTTGATTTAAATGGTGAGCTTTCGGTACAGTGGATGAGGGATCAAGGAAGTGGCCTATGAGTGAAGCGCTAGGTGACCTGCGAAGGATCCTAGAGGATGCTGACCATACGGTGCTCGGGCTCTAGGTAACCGAAGATATCCACACGTATGTCGGGGAAGATATTGAAATAAGGAGTAAGAGTTGTTTTTTGAATTCGGTCATGGATCTGGTTGATTGACCTTGCTGGTCCTCAACGGATGAGTCCATGGCTCTTTTATATGGATCTGTTGGTTGATCTTGCTGATCTTCAACGGAGACTCCATTTTTGTTAAAGTGAATACTTATTGGTTACTATGAGCTAGGAACTATCAAAAAGGTCCTTGAGTGGACAAGGGGGGGTGAGTGTTCTGGTTACTATGAGCTAGGAACTATCGAAAAGGTCCTTGAGTGGACAAGGGGGGTGAGTGTTCTGGTTGCCAATGATGCCATAGGTACATCGATGAAGGAATGTGGGTGAAAGCATGTATAGGTGGTACCACTTTTTTCACCTTTTGGTGGTACCACCAATAGCCCCTAAAAGGAGGGAAGTTTAGTGTTTTTAAAATTCTGTATATGAAAAATAGTGGGCCATCATAATATTAATTGGGCTCCCCTCTTCAAAGCATGCAATTATTTGGCGCTCTCCTTCTCTTAATATGAAAAATAGTGGACCATTATGAAAAGGAAACGGGCCACCCTCCTTTAAGCATGCATTGATTTGGCCTGTCGCGCGCGCCCACCTTCTTCCTCTACTCCTTTTCTCCCTCTGCTCCGTTCCTGCATTCCCTCTCACATTAGGAAAATTTTGGACTCAAAAGACGGTTGTTTCAACAATAATATAATAATACACATAGATTGAGTGACATGTAATCTACGAACGAGATTCACCGGTGGTGGGACCTCTGTACAAACCCACCCAAAACGTGGAGAAACTCTTATCTTCATGAAATATTAAAAAAAACCATCACCTTGTCTTAAAATATTTAAAACCGTTTTTTTGTCAGAAACTAACACAATAAAAGAATGTTTTCCACATTCCTGTGTTAGACGTGGAGCACTAAAAAATTCTTTCCACCACCCCTAGAACTAATGAAGCTTGAATGCTTGGAATAGATAGATACACATTCTCCTGGTTATTCCCTCAACTTGGTTCCACTTTTGAATCTCGAAACATCTTTGGCGCCCAAAAGAACAGACCGTCCCTCATTTCTTCTTCCCTCCTTGATCCACAAAAGCGGTTAGCCCAGTCATCCACTTTCTGCTACTTCTTCTTTCTCATACGTCTATTAATCTATCATGGCACCCGAAAGTGGACTGAAACGAGCAAGGAGCAGTATCTCATCTGTTGTGTTGTATAACATAAAAGACGAGAACGAAGAATGGATTCCCCAAGTATACAGGAAGTACTCTTGTGTCACTATGCAGCCAGGAAAACAAGGCCACTACCGAGTGAAGGGAAAGGCATCTGAAGACTTGGCCAAACATTGGAAAGGAAGGATCCTTGACTTTAAGATGGCACCAGGAGGGAAAACTGTCAAAGAAGTGTTGATCCAGCATGTATTCATGCAAAAAGAGATCAACGTGGGACCATTGGAAGGACTTCCAAGACACAGACCACATTGTAAGTGCTTGTGTTTTGTATTTCAATGTTGCAAATAAGGTGATTGATATACATTTTTTTGCCTTGCACAGATTTGTACCCATCCAATCTTCAGGAGTGGGAGCCTGCACAATGCTTGACGGGATTCTTGAATGTCGTACATGGTGAGGTGGGGGAACTTCAATATGAAGGTCGTGCACCAAGTGATCTCGCAAGAAGTAGAACATATTTCTATGACTCATTTTATACCTTGCCCACTCAATCGAGTCGACATAGAAAGTTGGAACGTATTCCGTTGCCCGCACTTGATAGTCCTGAGTGGCCATTGCTTGACACAGAAGTGATAGAGTCATACAGGACCAAAATGTTTAATGATATTAAATGTGCTATGAAGCCTAGCATTGGTGCAAGAAATGTGCACTTAAGTTTGTTTGTTCCAATTGCATGCTTTGTTCATTTATTTTCTGATTATAAACAATTGAGAAAAACTAGAACAACTTTTGTGTACAAAGATGTAGATGAAGCCTGGCTTGATCATTTGTTTGACAAAGGTTGGAGAGTGAAATCATCAAAGGGAGATGATTTGATCGAATGTCGATTGAACATCTCCGACATTGCATTTCGGTGAGTGTTATAACATTATAATGTATTTTTGTGAAACAGTTACAACGTTTATTTGATTATACTCGAAAAATGATCCTAATGATATTTTGGAATCAGATACTATATTGTCAGGCAACATCTGTGCATGTCATTTACTTATAGAAGGTGGCGATGGATCAACAACAACTGGGAAAGCATGGACCAAGATACAAGAGATGGCAGCCACTCTTGCTTGATAGATATAGTTATGATTCGACAGGGTCACCCATCTTTGACATTGGAAGTGGAAGAGAATTGGACTCTCGAATATGTTAGGAAGGAATTAGAAGTAGCTATTCAGAATCCTCCAGATCAATTTTGCTTCAAGCTCGATGGTCGGAAGCTAAGTAAAAGAAGAGAGCATCAGATCATTTGTAAAGATGTTGCAGCCCCACATGAATTGGAGGCACTAGAAGATATATGATGTGACCATGTATACGGTGACAATGTATTTTTCATATGCAATAAACTTATCTATTCAGAACATTGCTTTTGTAATGCTTTATTGTTTAAAACAATGTAATGAAGGCAAGAATTTTTCAATTGAATTTTTATGTACACAAAAAAGGCTTAAAGTAAGAAAGCAAGCAGTGAAGGAACACAGTAACAAATTTGATCCTTTGATTTTCAAATGAAAAGTGTATTTACAATTGATGTTCTCTCTCCAATACATGTATAGCTGCATATTTACAAACGTACATTTGTTGGAAGAAGAAAAAAACTATTTATTACTGGAACCCATAGGTATCGGCTTCAGGATGGAGCCATGGCTCTTCTCCCAAACAAGTATGGAGCCCATGTAAGAGGCTCAGGGGGGCCTATCCCCTCTCGTGGATTGGGCGGGATGAAGTCCACTGGCCTGTCTGGAGGCATAAGTTCAGCGACCTCGATCAATTTCGCAATCGTTTCCTCCCTAAACGTTTGGACGTCTAGGTCCACGTAGCGAGACATTGATGGAAACTGCCATCACAATTCATCAAGACATAAATAAGATCAACATGACAATATATAAGAAGATAAACAAGAGCACGCATGCGTATGGGAGCTGAAAATTCTTACATCCTCTGAAGGGAGCTGAAAAATGCTTCGTAGCAGCAACATTGCATTAAGTGCAACCCTCCACCCACAGCTGTAGCCATTTTCTTGTTTGGGGACACTAACCCTTCGGATGGTGGATCGATCCAGGGTGTCGATGTCCATGCTGAGGCTCTCGTAAGCTGCCATTAGTTTCTTGACTCCACTGTAAACAGAGACCAATCATTATCCTGATCAATCCGGACTTCTAACTCAAACAATAATATGTATCTTAATGATTTTTACTTACAGCAAAACATTTCCATGGACACCAGATGTCGAATTTGCAAGGTAAATGACATTTTCTTGCACGTCGACTAGTAGAAGACTCCAATGGGAACTGCACAATAGATTTCTATTAGTTTCAATCCAAAGGAAGCACTATATAACTCGTGTACGGTATTAACGGCTTTGATTAGTCTTTAGAGCGAACACACGTGCTGGCGGGCTGCCAGGGCGACTAGGCGGCGCTGACGTGTTGCATAGCATTAAAAAGGAGTTTGATTAAACTTTATAGCTTGTACACGTGCTAGGTACACGGCAGGCTACCACGTGGCATTCATGGAATGGCGGGTGAAAACGCGGCGCTGACATGTCACGTAGCATTAAAAATGGATTTTCTAGGATACTCATCTCATTTATTGCCTCTCTTGGAGTTCGTATTCTCATTTATCTCCCCACCAACGACCTTCATCTCCATCAATGACTGACTATCTCCTCCAACCCTCCTTCATCAATCATCCTCCTGTATTCAACGCCAAAGACAAACCTCCAACCTCCTTCATCTCCATCTCCTGCGACGATTGTATACAATTCGTTTTCCTGGTATTTTTATCTCTTTTGTGCTTCCTTCTTCTTTTGTTATTTCGTTGTTTTGGTTTCAGTCGTGGAGAACTTCTTGCTTTGTCTTTTTATCGCGTTAAGGTGAATTGAAAACTTATGACTCCTCGCCTTATGGTGAATTGACTACGAAGAAGAGTATTTTAATTCGTTTGGCACCTCCTCTCTCAGTATGGGTACTGGAGAACTATCTTTATTTGTAATTCACCATAATGTAAGAGGCGTTGCCAAAGGATGATAAAGTCGTCATGTTGCGGTGAATCAATTCACCATAACGCGAGCGAAGGTCCCATAGGAAGCACAATATTCCTCCTCGCATTATGGTGAATCGATTCACCATAACGCGAGAAGAGGTCCTTGACTTAGCTGCAATTTTATTTGCGTTAGGGAAAATAGATTCACTACAACGCGAGGAGGAATACCTGGATTCCTCTGGCATCTCCTCTCGCGTTATGTTGAATCCATTCACACCACACAGAGATTTGTTGTTTAAGATCGACTGTCTCTTGATTCATTGCTTGAACTAATATTTTCCATGTCTTATCTACACCCTTGATTTCAGCCATGGCGCAAGTTCAAGTCGAGTTTGATGTGGACGAAGAGCTTAAAGAAACACCTGCAACTCTATTATATGACTTCCTCTACAAATGTCGACATCATGATTTGCACCCTGCAATTTCGTTGATGTTCAATTGCGATTTTTCTCTGGAGGATACATTTTCTAGCCATCATGAAGAGGCAAAGCAAGAGTTTGACGAGCTCACAAATGAAGAACCAACGATGATTGATGGGAAAAATCACATTCATTTTAATCTCAAGGTGTCGCCGGAGAAGAAGCAGAGGTTAAACAGGGATTGGCACAAGGTGCCATGTGATAAGAAGAGAGCTTTGCTATGTCCTTTTCACAAAAGAAAATGTCGCTTGATGGAATACTCTTATGCCTTCTTATGCTTCTTGCACATGAACGTGCAATTAACAGATGAAGAATGTACAGAGCCGCATGCAACAAATGAAAGTGAAGATACGATTTCTCGTCAGGCTAGTCCCACCGTTGAGGATGTTGCTGAAGAGGAGGACACTCCTCATGTGATTGAGGAGTTCAATGTTGAAGAAGAGAGGAAGCTCAGTTCGGCGGTTGATATTGAGGCAGTTAGAGAACAAAACAGTGATATAGGTCAGCTTGTGATTGAATCAGATGACTCCTCCCCCATTCCAACGCCATTACTCCCCTCCTACCAAGTAGGAGATTCAGAGTATATATTGCTGACAGACATACAACATGTATTTAACTTAAGGGAGGACCATTGCATAGCTTTCATAGCTCAAAATCTGGAGGTCGATGACAATTTTGTAGATGATGATGGGATAGACAAGTACTTACTAGTGGATAGCCATGTGAAAGACACCGAGTTCCTATCTGCTGCAGCAACACTAAAGATGATCTATGCTGATGCCCTTAGATATGAAGGAAAAGATGCCACAGAGGAAGAGCTACAAGAAGCAAAGGACAGACTGAATATCACCAACATGGGAGGGTTTAGGGATGTGCCAAATAAGTCAGCGGAAACCGTTCCTAGTTCGAGCACTAATTTATGGCAAGACGCCTTACTTGAAGCAGATGAGAACCAAGAGGTCAGTTTTCTTTTGTTGTGGATTTGGCTTTATCAACTTTGTCCTGAAATGTTTGGTGATGTTGTTTCTGGCTAATGCTCCTTTATTTTTTCAGTTGGAAATATATGAAGACACATTCCTCAAATGTGCTTCAGGCAAGCGTATGGCGGGATTGGGCCACGATTCGACACTAGGAACATATATACATCGCCTAAAATTTCCTCAAATTGTGATATTTCACGCTAGCTTCTCCAAGGACAATGCCAGTTTTCCTCTGATGGCGATAAAGACTCTATCCAGGTATTTAGGTGGCTATCACTTAAGGCTGAATGCAAACAAGGCAATACTTCTGGAGTGGCAAGCAGCTGTTCGAATTTTTGGAGAGGGACCTGGAGTATATTCGTTAAGATGTAAATATTATTTAACATATGCTGCTTACGGGTTGGCATGTGGAATCACAGATCCTAATCTGTTGAGTGATTGCGGAAAGAAGCATCTTCTTAGAACAGCAAGGCCAAAGGTCCCTGTTGTGCCATTGATAGAGGATGAAGAAGATGATGCAGAAACGTCATCAAAAAAGGCTCGGCTGGGGGAAGTCTCTGCTCCACATTAACAAATTTAGATTGTTCCAGTTGCTAAGAAGTTTCGTCATATTTCTCAATACTCTTCTTGTTTACCATTACAAACTATGAAATGTATATATATTGGAAACATTTATATGGGACATAGATGAAAGCTCTTGTTCTTTTAAAATCTTTCACAGTTACATCATTGTTTTACAATATATATTTCAATGATCAATTTTCTTCCACACTCTGTCCTGTCTTTGTCGTTGTCTTAGCCATTCAGCATGATTATGCTTTCCCTGTGAGGAGACATATATTGAACGTCTCCGTTCAGCCTGAACCTTTCTTATTGCACATGACACAGTTGATTCAGCATGTTTGATCTTCACACGAGCCCTCACTTGAATCCGCCTATACCACCACTGACATAGTTGCTTCATGGGATTACTTTTCTTTATTCCTCCTCCATGTTGTGTGGCCCTTTGATAGGCATAACGTGCTTGCCAATGAGATCTTTCCATGCCTTGGGTAGACCAAATCCCAAGGCTTCCAAACTCTTCTGCAAAAAAGGTTCCATGTGCATGCAAAATGTGCTACAAATGCTCAACAACAACAAGACATTTAGTATCGTACAATATTTTTTGAACAACAAAAAAAACTCAAAGCTGTAGGTTTTCAAGTAATAACCATGTATTGTGTTAAGTTTGTCGCACCCCATGCCTTTTCATAGCTAGTGTAGAACTCTGTCACAACTGCCTCAAATTTCTCAACATCCCCATCTTCAAACCTTGCTTTTTGCAACAAAGGTGCTAGGCGATCAAGTGCCAACCACGCTTTGGCCTTTGCCACCCTTGCTTGTCCTGAAGAGCCTCGATCAGGTACAGCTGCATGAAGCTTCCTCCACACCTCAAAATCTGTACCCAGATGACCTCTCTGGGTATGATTAGATAAGAACTTTCTGGCTTTTGCACCTCCAAAACATGGTTTGCTAGGAACATTTTCGGTCCTCCCTGATCTTCTCAAGTCCTTCTCAATCTTCACTTGACCACAATGTAAACCTGCATCTGAAAGCACTTCCTCTATTTTTTTAATAGTTCTTTCACTCTCTACTGCTGGTTTCATATTCCATGAAAATTCGATGTACATGTAGACTAGTTTCTCAATTATTCTAACCAGCGCATGCAAAACACAAATATGAACTCTGATCAAAGGGATAGGAAGAATTGGATCCCAATTAGGATCCACTCCTGGAGCATCACGATTTGGGGGTTCACGCCTATTACTGATTGCATTTAGGCATTTCCATTCTCTCTCTTTTCCTCCTTTGGAGACACCTCGTTCGGTCATACAATACAGGCAAGGATACTTGGCCATTGCTCCTTGGAAAATACCAAACATGCATTTCAAGGTTTTAAGATCTGCAGCCAGGTGCCATTCAACCTCATATTCACCATATCCTTCTACATAAAGCTTTTCGCCATTCGACTACTGCTGGATAGTGGAAGGAAGCTCAGTCTGGTTGAAGTACCACTTCAGAATTTCATGGGTCTCTGTTGGAACGTGTTAACAACAACTGTTAGATTGTCTACAACATCATAACAAGAGGATAGCAACATAATATTC
The DNA here is from genome assembly GCF_041138505.1 of Cibotium barometz. Lineage (NCBI taxonomy): Eukaryota > Viridiplantae > Streptophyta > Polypodiopsida > Cyatheales > Cibotiaceae > Cibotium > Cibotium barometz. The sequence continues at coordinate 16,663,095 of NC_141086.1, read as the reverse complement.
TTTTTTTTAAAATGGATAGCACGTCACCTCAAATGCAGTCAGCCACCAAATCTCATTTTCGGATTGTACACTAAAGTGCTTCTCATCAGCATTACTGATACTTGCATCCAAAGCTCTATTCATTAAAGTAATGCTAACCCTTTTCAGCTTCTGTCCTTTGATCACCTCACTCTCATCAAGTTTCAAAACAAATTTCAGCCTTCCATTGCACTCATGTACACTGATGTCATAAAATTTCACCATAACCATTTGTAATTTCCGAACATCCATGATGAAATTGTTGAACTCTGTAAGCTCTATAATTTTCTGTTCCCCGCTCTTTTTAGTCACTGTCAATGTGCTAGACACGTGACAAGGCTCTCCAACAAGTTCGACCATTCCCAAGTTGAGAATATTTCGAGCTTTGTTCACGTGAAATGGTTTTGGAATGGGAATTACTGTTTTTTTTCCAAGCTTACAATTGAAACCCTCTTTAACTTTATTAAACAACATCCTGTAAGACTTTGTGCTTATACCAGCCATGTCACATATACCTTGTGCATCTGCAGGCGTGAATGCTTCATTCACCTCCTGCAAGGATTGCTTTGCTATGTCTGATCGAAGTCTTGCAAACTTAGGATGCTGTATTGCTGACTCCACGATGTCTTTTGTCAGAACTTTGCCAAATATATTAGAACCTTGCTCTTTTGGACCCACAATATCTGTGACCATCCTGAAGCAACAACGATAGCTATTTCAGTCCACCATTCATCTAACTATACCACCCCCACACCCAATCTCCCATCTCCAAAAAAGGAACTAAAGATGAAAATGAAAGTGAGTGCTCAAAGAAATTTAAGCTCAAAGAAATTATAGATCCCAATACCTGCAAGCTTTTACACGACGCTTCCATTGGCCACCTCCAACATTGAGTTCTTCCAATGGTTTGATCTGTCTCTTGCGTAATCGAGCACCCAATGGCGTGTCTTTCAAATATTGTAATTTTCTGTTGAACTTTTCAAGTTGTTTTCGAAGGTGTGCATTCTCACTCTCCAATGTGAAATTGTTGATTTCTCGAACTGCCAAAATTTCATTCTTCTCCTTAATAGTGTCCTGCATCTTACAAATAGTCTGCTGCAAATGATCAAACTCTTTTTGTAACCCAGCACAAACTTTTGCTTTGTCCTCGTTTGAAGCTTGCAAAGCTGTTGTGATCGATGCCAAGTAAAAATTCGCACCTTCAAGCATTTTTATCCTGGCATCTCTATCACTCAAATGTCTTTCAAAGATACTTTGACATTGGCCAAACAGTCTTTTGCAATACCCAAGCAATCCATTTTCACCCTCACACACAAACTTGAAGAAACTTGTCAACCCAAAGAATGATGGAGATTGAGAGGAGGTTGGATCTGGTGGGTAAATACTACCATCCAACCATAGGTCCATATTTTTCTTTCCTTCATTTCGAAGCTCAGTAATGCGGGCTTCGCATGCTGGCCTAGACCAATTTCTCTTACAGCAGGGAGCATAATCAGGTTCTACTTGGAAGTGGATGTCCACCTTTTTCCTCTTTTGTTGCACGAGGTTCCATTGCATTGTTCTGTGCTTTAACAACACCAAAAAGCATCATGAACTCACACTTTAACAAAAAAAAAACCAAAGATATTACACTTATCTCCCGTGAAGAAGATTGCTTCATTAAAACCAAAAGACAACATCACTAAATAATACCTCCTTGTCCATCAAACAAACTTGTTGGTATCCTGGATGAACCAAAATGTACAGAGTACTTGTAAGCACAACCCTCACTTGAAAAAGGTAAGAAATGGGATTGTTATTCATGCACAAGCAGGTATGGCGCATGAAGAACAAATACTTTTCCATCCTTTTTCAAAACTTGCTGCCTTGAGAAGAAGAGAAAATCAAAAACCTCCCGCTCAAAAAAATTCGGATTTGGAGTGGTTGTGGTTGTGCAGTCGGGAAGACAATGCGGGAGACAATGCAAGATGATGGGTTGCAGGGACGAAGTTCGGTTCAAGTTTGGTTAGCAAAGTTGGCTTCGTTACATTCAAAAGTGTAATGAAGAAAGAGAGTGGTGTCTTTTTTCAATAAAATAAGGCACCATAGTGGGAATAAAAAACTATACTCAAGATGCATTGTTTTGAATTAAAAAACACCCTACATGTCAGTTAATGGAATAAAGAACTCAAAAATGACGCACGTACCCTCCAATATTATATGTGGATTTATTGGCTTGCTTTGTCCACATCACCATCCCAAGGGATCTCTTACAAGGCCCCTTTTTGAGTCCAAATTTTCCCTAATGCCAAGCGAGCTTCCTGCCCATTCATCCCTCTGCTGCCTCGCATCACTCACGGTTTCACCGTCTCACAGCCGTGTGCACAGAGATGAGTGATCCCACCCCCAAGAAGAACACCCCCCATAGGAGGTGCAAGAGACCCTTTGCGGATGTTGACTCAGTCATGCAGACCCCTTCACCGATGCTAGAGCAAGGTGAATCTTCCCAGACAACATGCGGTCCCCCAACAAGAAAGTCCGCTCGGAAAGGTATTGTGCTCCTCTTACATGTCTGCTGCATGCACATATCCTTCTTACACATCTCCTCCATTGGCGTTTGTTTGCACATTGTTTCCCTGTCATCAATGCATGCTCCCCTTGAGAACTAACGTTTGCTTGTTCTCTTATTGACAGCGTCATCTGAGTACGTAAAGCTCTCTCGTTTTTGCTACTCACCAGCTGAGTTGCATGCTGAGTACGGCTTGAGCATGGAGGGCAGGCTGTCCAAAGACCTTACTGTCGAGGATTTGCCACCTGAGGAGTGGCTGACTGTCTTCAAAGTTCCCGAAAACAAGAAGACAAAGGTCTTCTTGCATATGGTGCAGGATCACCTATACGACGCTTGCCGTCTTTTGTATCAGAAAGTGTACCAGACTGCCCTCTCTAATGAGGAACTAATGACAAAGTTTGCTAGGGGGTTTGCCTTTGAGAATTGTGCAGCTGCTAAATCTCAACCCGAAAGTCACAAGATTGCATGGGCTGTGGTGGATGGTATGGTCTTGGAGAATGTGAAGGCTCAACAGGGAGGTTTAAATCGCAAAGTGAGGATCCGATTACGGTGTTTCTGTCTTATATGGACAAACAAAGCATGTTGTTGACTCCTATGCCTTGACAGTGTCTAATCACCCTGCAAAACCAACTGAGGTTGCATCCCAGCCCCTATACATAGAATGGTTAGGTAGAACTGCTGAAGATCTTGATGGGCAGGCCCATATTGCTGAAGCGAAGGTTGGTTCTACTAAATTGGTCTTAGCAGAGAAGAGGGATTTGTGGCTACGCAATGAAGGCACCTATTCGGCCTATGCCCCGATTATAGTAGAGATGGAGAGATTTAGAGCAGACATGGAGATATTAAAATCATCTCCTCTAGAAAATGAAGCTCTCATTCTGAAGAAGGAAGCTGAGATAGGAGTGCTGGAGAGGGTGGTCTCAGTGGCTTCTGGTGCTGTGACATCTGCTCTGCAGAGATGAAGAAGGAGGTGCACTATGCAGGTACTTTTGAAAACTCAAGCATTTTTCTATCCTTTAAGTAGTGGTCCAAGCACTTGCAAGTGATATATGCACTTGCAAGTGATATATGTATCCTTTAAGTAGTGGTCCAAGCACTTGCAAAGTGATATATGCACTTGCAAGTGATTTAAGCACTTGAAAGTGCTCATACATTTACACCACTTGCAAGTGCTTGTTTCACTTGCAAGTGCTTAGAGGTCATCGAGTTCATAGAACACTCATAAGTATTGAGACCACTTGCAAGTGCTCATACATTTACACCACTTGCAAGTGTTATACCACTGTAAGTGCTTACATCACTAGCAAGTGCATAGAGGTCATCGAGTTCATAGAACCCTCATAAGTCTTGAGACCACTTGCAAGTACTGTGACCACTTGCAAGTGTTATATCACTGTAAGTGCTTACATCACTAGCAAGTGCATAGATATCATGCAAGTTCTTAGAAGTTTAACAAGTGCGCAGACAACTTGAAGGTGCTAAGACCACTTACAAGTGGTCATACCTTTTGCAAGTGGTCATACCACTTGCAAAAGTGCTAAGGCCACTTGTAAGTGTTCATGCCTTTTGCAAGTTCTAAGACCACTTGCAAGTGTTCATACCACTTGCAACAAGTGCCTAGGCCACTAGCGAAGTTCAAGACCACTTGCAAGTGTTCATACCGCATTCAAGTGCTCATACCACTTGCAAGTGCTTAGACCACTTGAAGGTGCTAAGACCACTTGCAAGTGGTCATACTGCTCTCAAGTGCTCATACCACTTGCAAGTGCTTAGACCACTTGAAGGTGCTAAGACCACTTGCAAGTGGTCATACCACTTGCAAATGCTAAGGCCACTTGTAAGTGTTCATGCCTTTTGCAAGTTCTAAGACCACTTGCAAGTTCATACCACTTGCAAGTGCCTAGGCCACTAGCGAAGTTCAAGACCACTTGCAAGTGTTCATACCGCTTTCAAGTGCTCATACCACTTGCAAGTGCTTAGACCACTTGAAGGTACTAAGACCACTTGCAAGTGCTTAGACCACTTGAAGGTGCTAAGACCACTTGCAAGTGGTCATACCACTTGCAAGTGCTAAGGCCACTTGTAAGTGTTCATTCCTTTTGCAAGTTATAAGACCATTTGCAAGTGTTCATACCACTTGCAAGTGCCTAGACCACTAGCGAAGTTCAATACCACTTGCAAGTGTTCATACCGCTTTCAAGTGCTCATACCACTTGCAAGTGCTTAAAACACTAGCAAAAGCAAAAAGCACATACAATTTCTAAGACCTTTAACAAGTGCTTAGAACACTTGGAAGAGCCACTTGCAAGTGGTTGCATCATTTGCAAGTGCTTAGACCACTTTCAAGTGCTTAGACCACTCACTGGTGCTTAGACCTTAGGGCATTGCACACTTACACATGCTTGAAAGTTCTAATGGCTGGTTGTTTTTCATTATGTGCAGGCTTCGGTTGAGGAAATGGAGCATGTGTTATGTGAGCTGAGGAGACAGGCCTCCTTCGTGAAGGAGGCATGCACTTTCTTGAAGAGAGAGGGGAGAGCCCTTCTAGTGCCTACCCCGCCTGCCAAGTCTGTCCTAGGTGCTAACACTGTCCTCATTGGTGGATCTTGTGCGGCCTGTGGGCCAGCTGCTGTCAAGCAAACATGCGGCTGGCGTTTATTATCTGCCATGTGCCCACAAGTTCCACCCCTTTTGCTTTTCCATTGTCTGTTGTGACTGAGCCCAAGTGCATTGTTCTGGACTGTTCGTGGGAGATACCACTTGTAGCAAGATGTTGGGCACTTGGGAATGCATATGAGGAGTCCATTGGTAAGGCATGCCTCTTTCATAGGACAGGATTCATGCTACTTTTGATATGTACAGTAATTGTCTGGTGAGCCAGAGGCTGGCGAGGGGGTGGACCCAGCCGCTTCCACCTCGTCCATGCATGATGTGGATGCCCCCTTTGACCTAGACGCCTTGTGATGAAATACAAAAACATGGTGGATGGTTGTAGTCTGTCTGCTGAAAAAACTGATGTGCTTGGTGATGGAGGCATCCTGAGGGAGACACCTGGTTCTGAGATCACAAAAGGTAATTTTGGTCAAGTAACATGTTATCCTCAGACATGATTATCCATGATCATTGTGATCATATTAACTACCTGTGCTCCTAACTTGATTTCCTATTGCTATCCCAGGTACTGATGTCATTAAGACATTAAGTCATATTAGTGCTCCAACTGGAGAGCCAAGCCACGTCGACAAAGGTGTACATACTGAAGAGGAGTTGGACCCAGATATGGAAGAGACCCTCCAATTTGTTGCAAGAGAGCTGCGAAAGAAGAAGAAAAGGCAGGTGGAGGATGGGCCTCTTCAGGACCCCAAGAAAAGCACTAACCCAATTTTTCCCAAAGCTCGAGCATGCTTAAAGCTTCTTGCAACTTTGTAGCTTTTTGCTCATGCAAGCCACATTATTTTGTGGCAATATAATATATAAGTCCTTTGTCTCAGTGTTTGTACGTGTCCTGACCATCTTAATTGTTGTGCATGTAGTTAAAATTCAAGTTGTTGGCTCGAAAATCCCCCCACCCCCACTGATGAGGTAGAGCACATTGAGCACTGTCCTCCACGCTATCAGTTTTCGACGCTTGTGCGCTTTTGCTACACAGGTCATAGCTGGGGACTTGCCGAACATCGTATGCGAGCCACGAATGGCTGCAAGCATACAACCAGGAAAGCAAGCTCAAACAGAATGCAAGGGTGTGTCACTCACCGCTCTAACCGCCGCCGTGAAGGATTCCCGCGTCGCAGCAGTGAAGGAGGAGCTGCCGTCTCGCCGCTCTATCGCCTTGCTGCCGTCGTGCCGCTACACAGTGCTTGATCGCTCTCTCACTCTCTCTCTCTCTCTCTCTCACACACACACACACACACAGGAGAAGGAAACCAAGGAGATAAGGCAAGAGCACTCTTGTATTCCACACATGAGAATAATGGTTTTAGGGTTACATTTGACTCTTATAGGTGACTTGGCCGTTCACACATGGGCGCCCATACATGGCCAGCCGATCCTAACCCTTATCCTATTGATAATTAAGGTGCGCCTCTCATCGGCGATCACCCAATCCCTTTATCCTTTGCATATGGTGCCGACAAGCCCGGCCCATGACTCAGAATAGTTAAACTAATTACATGACGTAAAACATAGTACGTCTCAATGTCCGTCATAGGTTAACACCTGGTAGGTACATGGTAACTATCCTTGAAGCCTCTCAACTATCCTTAAAAGCCTGATAGCTACCCTTTGAAGCCTGGTAGCTACCTTAGGAAGCCTAACAGCTACCCTTGGAAGCTTGGTAGCTACCAAGGGATGCCTAAAAGCTACCAAGATATGCTTGAGTCTTCCATGCTAAAAGTTACCAAGGGATACCAAGATGCTGAAAGCTACCAAGGTTTGAAGGTAAGTATGATAGCTTCTAGTATGTAACTTTTGTAGCTGGAATCGTTAGAGCTTGTGTTAAGTTGTGAGGTTTTACTTTCAATTTGGTATGGTTTAACCTATACTATAGATACGTCGCTACCAATCATGAAAGATGATGACAGCATAGCTGTGCGAAGGAGGTGGATGGACGAACATATGAACGAACTGTAGTATGGCAAGACTTGTGATCAGCCCATTATGTTCCCAACAAGCTAAATGTAAATTTTTATTATGGAGTCCACTTTGGAACATTGTATATGTTGTAGAAGTGTTCTAACTGACATAATGCGATGGCCGTTTTTGCACTCTTGCAAAGCTGTAGACTGGATATATAAGTTATTGTCTTGATTACAGGTATAAATTTGAAACACTCGTATAATGTAAAGTTTTTCAATTTCTACTATAATGTTTTTGCACTACTAAATTTGAAACACTAGTATAATCTATAGGCTGCTACCTTGGTGCTACCTAGGTGCTTGCAGGCTACTACCAAGTGCTACCAAGTTCCTGCTGCTGCTAGGTGCTGGTATACTGGTGGGTGATAGATTTATTTTCAGATGCTGCTAGGTTAGTATGCAGATGCTTGGTTTATTCCCAGGTGCTGCCAAGCTAGTATGCAGGTGCTACCATACTACTACCTGCTTGATACCATATCAGTATCTTCTGCTATCTTGGTGCTACCTAGATGCTTGTAGCCTACTACCAAGTGCTACCAAGGTCCTTCTGCTAGGTACTGGTATAGTGGTATACTTTAGAAGCTTATTAATTGTGCATCTTGAGCAATATGGTCATGCAACATCATAAGACCCATAGTGTAAAAGAATACCTTGACATGTATGGAATGTGCCTAGTAAGATTTACCATGTACCACAATTTGAGCATCCCTAAGAAAGATCAGGCAAGTTTAATTATCATTCACAGACACCCACAAGCCTGGTGTGGCTCTTGGTGACCCTTGCCTGCAAGAGATTAGCATGAGTAGATGAGGATCCAAAAAAAAACAAGTATGTCCAAAAGAAACAGCTTGAATTATTTTCAGCAAGCTATACATCAAAGGGAGTGGTATTGTAAATAGCCTCATATGCTTCTGGGGAAATCAAAAATCTCATCCCATGTCCTTGAACCTTTTCCATTGGGAACTTGATGGATCTTACAAGGTGGGATGGCAAAATAGCTTCAGGCTTGCGCCGTAATAGCTTATACTCAAAGGGATTTCCTTTCATCAGATTTTTGCTTCTGAGCTGTGCATTTCAAGACATAAAAATCTGCAAGCTCCTCATTGTCATGAGGAGCTATGACAGCAAAATTGTCACCAATGCAAAGTGCATCACTCAAAGCATCATGGTGTCCTTAGTATACAAAATCTTCAACTTCATTAGCATCTCTGACATCTTCTGAAGGTTCAAGGGTAACATACTCCCACTTCTTGACATGTGACTTCCTAGAGCACCTCCTCCAAAGGCCTTGCATACAAGAATTGCAAAAGCATGATAGGTGCCTGCATCTGAGAGCTTTTCCATTTGTTAAAGAGTAACCTGAGACACAATGTATCCCACGAGTGCCATCCACAGATTTGCAGTCCCACTTATTGCTTCTATCCACGTCGCCTTCCTTAACTTCCCAAAACACCCTGGTAACTGGTCTTACTTTGGATGCATATGTGGCAGCAGCCCCATCACACATGGTTTGTCTTAAAAAGGCAACCACATCCTCTGCACATTGCAATTTTCTACAGTCTAGCTTATGCTGCTCTTGAGTCAAATGTCTTTTGATAACAGCACCTGCACCATCATGTTCACCCTTCCCATGACCAGATCTCGAGAAATGATGTGTCATCTTTAACCCTGTGAGAGTCCCATACCGGGCAACAGTAGAAAGGCCTCTTTGTCTTAAACTGCGAGGCTGCCCCGTCTGACCACACCCAATGCTCCTTGAGGGATAAGCCTAGCTCTTTCAACCATCCATGATGGAGCATGAAGCAATGTTGAACAAAAAGAGTATCATGAGTTTTATCATCAGAAATGTAAAAATGATAATACTTTTGAAGACTTCCTGCAATATGCACATATGTGATATGGACAAATATTGTAGCTTAGCAAGAAAACCAATGCATTGATTGAATCTCATTTTGTTCTTTGAATGTATAATTTTCAGCAAAGTCTACAACTGAAACAACCACATTGTCAGGAAATACACGTAGACACTCTTTAAATTGCTCAGCTTGCCATCTGTAGATAAAGTTGTGCTTTATAAACTTTTGTAAGTGATCCCTAAAGAGGTCAAATAGTTCCCCAAGTTGCATCTCCTTGTGGGAGAGAACTTTTCTTTTCTTTTTCTTGCCAGAATATGTTTCACCAACTTGAATGTCTTCAAAAATCTTCACCTTTATTGTGCATACGCTACTTGATTCCTCCATAGGACATGTCAAAAGCTTCTTTGAGGGTCCACAAGATGGGCACTCTCCCATCAAACACTTCAAAGCAAAGAAGTCTGAATTGCTAGGCTTCAACAAACACAATACTGATTCCCACAAATTTGTAAGGCTTGAGTAAGTTTGTGTGTGAGCTGTGCATTTTTCTCCAACACCACAAATGTTAATTGACATATACACTCTTTTCCACGCACACCTGGACCAGCTTGGCGTAAATGATTGATAGCATCTCGTAAGAATGGCATCTGGACATGTGTGATGCAACAACAACTGTACCGATCTCAAAGCTTGCGTACAAAATAAGGCTTCAGCTTTTCAAATGCTCTTTGGTGAATCTGTACCTCTGGATGACTCTGTTTGAAAGCAAGAAAGAATTCTACCTACAATAAATCAGGACAATAAATCAGCTTATGAACAACATATATAGCTTATAGAAGTCAAAGAATTAGAACTAAATTGGTAATTTAGAAATTTTTCATGCCAGAAATAAACAATAGCTTTTAGGTTAAAGGTTTGGAACAATAGCTGCCGTGTTAAGAGTGGTAGCTATTTGGTTAGAGTGGACGCCACCAGGTAGATAAGGTAGCAACCATGTTAAGAGTGGAAGCTACTAGGTGAACAATGGTGGCTTTTAGGGACAGAAAGGTAACTACCAACTTTGGAACAGAAGCTGCCATGTTAACAGTGGTAGCTACCTATTAAGAGTGAAAGCCACCAGGTAGGTAAGGTAGCAATCATGTTAAGAGTGGAAGCTACCAGGTTGACAATAGTGGCTTTTAAAGACAGAAAGGTAACTACTAGCTTTGGAACAGTAGCTGCCATGTTAACAGTGGTAGCTACTTGTATAGAGTGAGAGCCACCAGCTAAGTAAGGTAGCAACCATGTTAAGAGTGGAAGCTACCAGGTTGACAATGGTGGCTTTTAAAGGCAGAAAGGTAACTACCAGGTTTGGAACAATAGCTGCCATGTTAACAATGGTAGCTACCTGTATAGAGTGAAAGCCAGTAGGTAGGTAAGGTAGCAACCATCTTAAGAGTGGAAGCTACCAGGTTGACAATGGTGGCTTTTAGGGATAGAAAGGTAACTACCAGCTTTGGAACAGTAGCTGCAATGCTAAGAGTGGTGGCTACCACCACTCTTAGCATCGTACCTATCATCAAGATACCACCTGAATCACTCCCAACCTCATGCCTATGAGCTCCAAGCTTGGTAACTGAGCTCCAAGCCTGGGAGCCACCACTCTTAGCATAGTACCTACCATGAAGATACCACTCTTATCAGCTCCGAGGCTTGGAGTTCATTGGTATGACAGAAATCCTAACTTGATGCTTCTAGCTGTCTGCTAGCCTAATAACATATAGCTTGAGAAAAACCTTTGCTACCAATCTGTGAGCCTACCACCACCTTGGTGGCTTCCTTTGCTAGCCACCTTTACGAGGATAAAACTGTAATTGAAAGTGGTAGCTACAAGGGTTACCATGGTAGACTAGTATTACACACTATGAAGCTAGTGCCTAACTTCAGCCCTGCACTACTGACCAATGTACAACCAAGAGGTAATTAGGGACATTTCAAAAGTATGGCATAACAAGGAAGACAAACGTGAGGTTGTTCAAGCAGATGCACCGGATGCTTCTCATACAGCTTTTGTCGACATACATCCTTTTTGTTTGGCGACACACGTGTATTGTTTGTCCAATATGCAATGACTAAATCTTTCACTTCCTCTGTGATTATACTTCTATGTTGTCGTTGTCGCTCACACAAATGCAATGGCAGCTGTGAGTCATGTTGCTTCATTTGAAATCTAGCTGCATAAAAATTCCTTCGATGAACTCCAAGTAGCCTTGATGCAGCTGCTATATTTGGTTTTCTACTTGTGGAATTCATGACCATCATGATACTTGCCCGTTTAACAAACAATTCCCTAGAGCTTTTTGGTCTTTTGACAGCCTTGAGGGTATTGTGTAATCCATGGAGCAAGAACTTATGATCCTGTGTGGATTCCTCAGCTTTGTGACAATTAAGAGACAATTAAGAGATGCACAATTAAATTGTACATCTCTTAAATCTCGATGGTTGAGTATACTTGTGACGATCTCACCCTTTGCTTTATTGTCAAGACCCTATGTGTAATCCATGAAACACTTAATCACTTTTGAAGTAATCACCTTCTGTTTTGTGATGTTGAGCCTGACTTGTTTCACTGGTGACTTCCTTGACTTTAAATTCTCACGATAAGCATGCTTTCGGCTTGTTTCATACTCCCTGATTAATTTTGATTTGCATGGTGCACACTTGAAGGAGCCAGCACATGTACATAAGCTGCTTTGAACATCTTCTGCTTGTGCAATTAGAACTATTTCCATGTTGAAAAAACTCCTTTTGATCAGTTCAACAAGTCGAATGTGCTCACTTTGTGGATAGCATGAGGCTCTTAAGAGAGTCAGACCTGTCCATCAAAACTTCAAAGACACTGTAAGATGAGATGAAGGTAGCTGTCCACAAGCCCCGTACGCAACTACTGCAATGCTTCTAATTTCTGAGAAGGGCTGCTTGTAACATTGTCTATTTTTTCGATCTGGCGGGCGATGACTGGTGGCTTGGGCCGCTTGGCTTGGCTGGTGCCTTGGCTTGTTGGGCCCTCAGTTAAGAAATCTAGGAAACCTGCAATGGGCTGCCCTGGCTTGGCTGGTGCCTTGGCCGAGCCCTGGCTTGGCTGGTGCCTTGGCTTGTTGGGCCCTCAGTTAAGAAATCCAGGAAACCTGCAATGCAAAAACACACACAGACATGAAGTCACCGTGGAGGCTTGTTTAAAGCAGAGAGAGAGAGAGAGAGAGAGAGAGAGAGAGAGAGAGAGAGAGAGAGAGAGAGAGAGAGAGAGAGAGAGAGATTCTTCTATAGAGGGGAAGGCTTACCACCAGCGATCACAAAACACACACACACACACATATGAAGTTGCCATTGTTCACGGCAAAGAGACACACACACATATGAAGTCGCCATTGTTCACGGCAAGAGAGAGAGAGAGAGAGAGAGAGAGAGAGAGAGAGAGAGAGAGAGAGAGAGAGATTATGCTATAGAGGGTAAGCCTTACCATCAATCACAAGACACACATAGACATGAAGTCGCCATGGAAGCTTGTTCACAGCAGTAGAGAGAGAGAGAGAGAGAGAGAGAGAGAGAGAGAGAGAGAGAGAGAGAGAGAGAGAGAGAGAGAGAGAGAGAGGACGTGGGGAGTACCGAAAAATGGTTCTTTTTCTTTTTCTTTTTTTAAACAACCCACTTTTTGCTTTGTAACAAAAAAAAAACGGTTCTTCTTCTTTTTCTTTTTTTAAACAACCCACTTTTTGCTTTGTATTAGATGGTTACTATGAGTGTACTAGCTATGTCCCGGACATAGGTATTAAGTCCACCTATTTATGCATCCACCCTGATGATTTTAGCAGAATGACTTGGATTTACTTTCTCAGAGAGAAATGTGAAGTGTTGGGAAATTTTATGGACTTTAAAGCTTTTGCAGAGAAGCAATATGGCTCTTGGATAAAATGTTTGAGGATAGATGGAGGTGGTGAATACACCTCACATGCTTTTGAGAATTTTTTGAGAAAGCATGGCATAAGAAGGCAGTTAACTTACAGGTATACACCTCAGCAAAATGGTGTTGCTGAGAGAAAAAATAGAGTCATTTGTGATGTGGCCAGGGCGATGCTCAATGAAAAGAGCATGCCAGATTATTATTGGGCAGAAACGTGTGCCACAGCGGTGTATGTACTTAATAAGACACCCACATCAGCCGCTAGAGATGCGTCTTAAAGGTTTTAGGCCAAACATTGGACACCTCAAAGTGTTTGGTTGCATAGCTTATGTGCATGTGCCAGACGAGAGAAGGAGGAAGTTGGATCCTAAGGTAGAAAAGTGTATTTTTGTTGGGTATGCACAGGATCGCAAGGCATATGAATGTTACAATCCACAAACTAGGCAAGTGGTTATCTCACGAGATGTGGTATTTGTTGATGAACTTGCAGGTTGGTACAAGGTAGAGGATGAGGGTGTCATTGATTCTGTTGATGTTGATGTGCATGTGAACTTGCCACAAGCAAGTTCTATTTCTATGTCTGGGCCAGCAGAGTCTGAGAGTAGCACTATACATCCATGGTCTCAGGACGCTTGAGACATGAGAGTGTGAGCACTGGGAGTAGTGCTGTGGATAAAGGAAAAAAGAAAGTTGAAGGAATTGGCATTACAGGTTATGAGTTATCAAGTTCAAAAAGTTTGGATGAGGAACTTGGCATACCAGTTTTATGCACACCAGGTGCAAGGCAAGAAAGATATGTGCCTCCACATGCTAGAGTGACAGGTGTTCAGAGTGATCCGCATGCATTGTGGAGGTCCCAAAGGGTCAGGTATCTAGTTGACAGGTTGACATATCGTGACTTTGCTATGCATTACGCATATATGACCTCTTTGGTGAAGCATGTGGAATCTACATGCTATACAGAAGCTATTGGGAAGCATGTATGGGAGAAGGCAATGGATGTTGAGATGGACGCATTGGTTCAAAATGACACTTGGGATTTGGCTGCCTTACCACAAGGCAAAAATGTCATTGGTTGTAAATGGGTTTATAAGGTGAAATGCAAATCAGATGGTTCCATTGAGCGCCATAAAGCGCGGTTGGTAGCTGCACAAACCCAAGGCTTGGACAAGGTTTATTCACTAGATATAGCAAAGCTTGATGGTTCACAAAAAATATGAATTTGTTAGCCACCAAGAGATAATGCCGGTATTTCTTGGTTGTGTAGACCATAGCCAATCCTTCTCTTTCGGTAGTGGTGTTGTTCACCTTTGCAGTTCACCTCTGCATCATTCAATTAACCACTAGCAAAGCAAACTGGATAGTCCAACTTGAATTCACAAGGTTGCTAACACGCAACCAATTGCAAAATTTAACGCATCGATGTGTACGTGGAATATAAGATCCCAATTGGGGGGTCACAAAATGGGTGCGCTTGCCAAGGCTTGCTTCAGATGATCATAAGCCTCTTGACACTCCTTGGTCCACTCAAAGACAATGAGCAGTTTATACAAGGGTCTAGCTATCTCCACATAAAATATGATCAAGCGTAGTCCTCATTCCTACACACCCATTCATTCACAAATACAAGCAAGAGGAATACAATCACTATGCACTCAAGCAAAGAGAAAGACCTCACTCCACTCCTATCTTCCTATAAGCATGCATACATTCAAGCATCAAGCTTCCATGAAAGCTTCAAATCAATCCATGTACTCAAAAATGAAATACTAAAAGCATGCATAAGAGTAAAATGATTAGAGAAGAGGATGAGAAAGACTCATGACATTGCTAATGATTCAATGAAGAGATTTACCTCATACAATGATGTAGATGGGGTGAGAGAAGAGTCTTCACCTCTATGGAGAAGAGGGAGAGTAGGTCTCTCAAAGGAGCTCTTACATGAACTAAGCCCAAAAGTGTATCTAAGCTAATAACCCACATGACCCATAAACCTTTGTACACCTTTGTAGTTGGTGGGCGGTGGTTCCAAGATCAACTTGACCTTGCTATCATTAGTGGATATGCCATTTTTGAGACTATGTGTCCTAGTATCACGCCATGCTTGACCCAGAACTGGCACTTCAAAGGGTTTAATGATATCCGATATAATCGGCAACGTTCAAACACCTTCCTCAAACAGTTTAAATGATCTTCCCATCGAGAATGTGCACATAGATCATCAATAAACACTTCCAACCACTTTTGCACAAGTAGTCCTGAAAAGCTGTGCACATCAATCTTTGAAAGGTTGTGGGGGCATTTGTAAGACCAAACGGCATGACCTTGTAAGCGAATGTTCCCCACATGGTATTGAAGGCAGTGTTATGTTGGTCTTCTGGTGCTATGGACATTTGATTGTACCCTGAAACCAAGAAGCTATACCAAGAAGCTATACGCTTCCCTTCCAGCCACTCTTTCTAGGATGTTTGGTATACGACAATGGGTAATGGTCCCTTTGAGTAGCTGCATTTACTTTCTTAAGATCGACACATACTCTCAATTTTCCATTCTTTTTAGGCACTATCACAATGAGTGATAACCAATCTATATGTTTGATCTCATAGATAAAGTCAGCAGCAATGAGCTTATCAATTTCCTCCTTTACAATGAGTGATAACCAATCTATATATTTGATCTCATAGATAAAGTCAGCAGCAATGAGCTTATCAATTTCCTCCTTTACAATTGCTGCATACTTTGGATTCATCTGGTATGGTTTCTACCTGGCAGGCAGTGATCCTTCCATAATTGGAATCATATGCTGTACCACCTCTGGCGGCACCCCTTTCATTTCCTTATAGTTCCAGGCAAAACAATCCTTGTATTCCTTAAGAAGAGCAATAAGCTCTACTTCCTCTGCCAACAGAGGTCAAGTCCTTGGCAATATATACGGGCCTTGCTTCTTTCCCTGATTCCGTAATATCAACCTGCTTGTCTTCTGCCAGGCCATCGTATGATGTCGACAGCCCTTCCTCTTTTACCCTAGTGGCTGTTAATCGGACCACTCTTCGATCATCAATTGTATAATTCTTGAAATGGTTAGGTACTGAGAGTACATCCGTTTTGTCCTCATAATCTTTTTTTATTTTTTCCATGATTTTCTTTGCCTCACGTTCTGCCTCTGCCAAGGCATTGTTGCATTTTCGGCCTTCCGTTTTTGTAAGTTTGGGTGTATCGGTTTCCTTAAGGGTGATTTTCTCTAGATTCCTCCCTTCCAACGATATTTTACTCAACTCTTCGCCCCAATCCTTAGAGAATTCATCATGTACCCTTGTAGCGTCAAGGTATCTCAACCATTGGGCATCCGTTGGTTTGCTTTGCAGCAATGCGCTTCGTCGGGCTAGGTACCGTTTTTGTCTCCACCATCACCTAATGCGCTGACTACTGCTTCGAATTCGCACCATGGTACCTTCTGTACTTGTTGATGTCTTCTCCACTGACTCCCCATCCATGGTTTGCCAATCAACCATGTAGATAGAAGTCATAGGGATGTTTCCAGATTCCAAATACTTGGTTCCCTTAGGATGCATCACATCAATTATGGTTTGCCAATCAACCATGTAGATAGAAGTCATAGGGATGTTTCCAGATTCCAAATACTTGGTTCCCTTAGGATGCATCACATCAATTATGGCCAACACATGCATCCAATTCTCACAGAAATTTGGGGGAGGTAGTGATGCATACATCTCCATATCCTCCTCATCCTTGGTTTCCCCCTCTGTAGGCTAGCATATTTGTAGGGATGTGGTTCTGTGAGACCCCTCTGCCCCCTCCGCCCACCGAATTCCTGGTTACTCTAGCAGCAGCGAAAGTAGCTTCCTCTTACGTGGGGCAGGGTTTCCCACTCAGGGCCTCGCCCTCGAATGTCCGGACACGAGACTAATCTGGTGGTCATTCCGAAACCGAAACAGAGAAAATTTCCCTTGCCCGAAAAATGGGGAGGATTCCACCTTTTTTATTTTCTTAACAAATTTTCTAACCGGGTCAAGAGACTAAACTATCCTTCACCTGATTAAACTAGATAGAAGGAAAACTATCACTGACTTAGATTGAAGAAATCAACGCTTTTTTCCTAACCAAAATCAAGCACAGCTGTTAATCTAATCATTTGAGGAAATCAACGCTTTTTTCATAGCCAAAGTCAGGCAGCACAGCCATTGATCTACTCATTTGAGAAATTCTTCAGGTTTTTATTTAACTACTCAAATTCTAAGCGTATTCCTATTATTTCAATTTAATTATTAAAACTCCACTGATTCTAGCGCCTAACCCCATCCGGCCACCACCCAACCATTAGAATCGGTAGAACCAGACAATTACTCACCCACCCATAATTGAATGCCTTTCTTAACTTTTGCTTTCGAATACAGATACGCACACACTCCTCTTTAAACTTTAACATATAAAATAATCCATTGACAAACAGTTATTGGTTACAGATGTCATAACTCAAAAATTCCATCATATCCCCTTGTTTCTCAAAAAATAGTATTACTCTGGACTCTCCGTTGAGACCAACTGGTCAGCAAAAATGAAATCCAGTAACAGATTACACTAATCATTTCGTCCATCATACATATCTTCCACGACATACGCATGGGTGTCCTAGGCACCGCGAGCCCGTGCATCGCTTGGTCAGAACCCTCCAGGATCCTCCTTAGGTGTCCTGGCACTTCACTCAGGGACTGCTTCATCGGCCCTCGCCCATTGTACCAGAAGCGCACCATTTTTCAACCATACCAAGGCTGGTCAAGACCTGGGCAGGCTTTGCCATGTGAGCCGTCCTTTGAACACTCCCCACCAGCTGTTGCAATCGAACTTCCCCAAATGCTCCCTTCACCAACATTCTAGCGTAAGACAGTCCTTTTAAGAAAACAGGGTTTCTATGCAAGTTTTCAGTTTGATTTTCTTTTGAATACAAGGAGTATTTCTTGAATTAGTATCCCCAAAACTTCTTGATTGAAATTCTGAATTTCATACCACAATTCCTCGAATTCTATAACCTTGATCCACAGATCAATTCGAAGGGTCTCAAACTTAGTTTCAGATTTGGCGAGAGTTTTGAGTGTATTTTTCTAAACTGGTCATACCTTCTTTCCTCGAAACTGACAAAAGAGTTTGGTCTTGGTCATAGTCTGATTCAAGGTTCGAGTCGAATAAGATTTTTCTTGAACTATCTTTCTCGAAAAGGTTTGATAATTCAATTACTATTTTACTGAATTTCTTTCTTTGAATATTCACTTAACTGATTTCTAAATTAGTTACGAATTCCAATGAGGAATAAATTAATCATTTTATCTGAATATTTCTATCTCGATAGATTTCTTGAATTTTCTTTTTACAATTCGTGTGAATATAAAATGATAGAAATTTCTCTCTTAGAGTATTTAATTATTCATTTATCAAATACGCATAGAATTTAAACATAGAATTTAAGAGAATTCTAATTTTGATATAAAAATTCTTTATGCATCTATTTATGCATAAAAATCAACTTCAATGAGAATAACACTTTTATTAAAAAACTTATTTTTTACAATTTTAGAAAAATTTTGCCATAACCTCCTTTGTATGGCTGATCATTTTTCAATTTTTAACTCTCTATAATTAATTAAAAGTTCACCAACAGCATTTAAATCATTCTAATGTAAACATTTTCTACTTTATCAAAGAGAAACATTATGAAAAACTTGATTTTATCCATTAATCATTCATCTAGGATAAGAATGGTTGTATTTACTAAAGAAGAGAGGGGAATGCCTTTTTTCAATGAGGCATAACATCACATTCAATTTAGAGGAGACAAAAATCATAAAAAACCATAAAATGAATAGAAAAGAGAAGAATCTCCAACTTACAAAGGAATTTGAGAGCTTTCCTTTGGCTTGATGGTTTGAGGGTTCTACTCTTGTTGAAACAAGAGTGGCCACCAATCTTTAGAAGAGGGAAGGTCAAAAAACTAATGAATTATGAGTAAATTCACAGTTTTCTAGCTCTTGGGAGAAGTAGGGTAACAATACAAAAACACTATTAAGCTTCAACAAAGGGGAAGGCTTCTATTTATAGAAAAAAGTGAGCTTCTAACCAAGCCAATTGATTCTAGAATTTTCCAGATCAGTTTGGTCAATTTTTCACCATTTTTGGGTCAGTTTAGTCCACTTTTTGGATCTAGTTGAAACAAGAGAGAGGAGAGATAAAAATATCACATTATTTGGGAGTTTAAAACTCTCCCACACATGTGAAACAGGCGCCTCCTTCATGAGGGGAATTCCCCCATACTGAGGTATCAAAAATGCATCATTTCATCTAAATATCTCTCTTTTTGAACTATTAACCTTGTCCTTAGTCAACTCTTCATATTATGTGAGTATTTACTCATTTTTGAGGGATTTTTCTTTTATTCTTCTATTTATCTCCTCCCTACATTTGGATGAATCTTATTGGTCCATAGGAACCTTAATTTAAAATTTTAAAAAAATCTCCCAGGAGAACAGATTATACTTAATTTCTAACGCACCTTCTGAAAATCTTTTTGAACTTCTGTTTCAGGGGAACTTATTTTAATAAGATGAGATATTTTTCTATCCAAAAATATTTAAAAACTGAATTACCACTCTCTAGAAGATTTTCTCTCTCTAGGCCAAAACTGAATTACCTCTCTAGAAGATTTTCTCTCTCTAGGTCAAAAGCTGAATTACCACTCTCTAGAAGATTTTCTCTCTCTAGGCCAAAACTGGTAGAAACAAGATCTTTTATATTTCTGAAGAGGGATTTGATTACAGGGGAAGATGCTGGACATCTTGAGAGGCTGGGGAGGAATCTTACAGGGAAGGAGAAGAGATGCCGGGCCATGGAAATAGTCACCTTTATCCCCACAGGGAATTGGTGTGGTGCTCCATGTGTGCAGACTAAACCATACCACCACTGAATGTCCGTAGTTAAGGGCAAGACTATTAGTGTATTGTGCACATTGTGTAAAATTGGGCAATCATGAAACATCATTGTGTAGATTTTCAAGGTTTCAAAATATAGCACAACTGCAAACAAATAGAGCCCCACTGACTTTTTCGGCACCACTTGTGCAAACCATTGCCACTGCTGTACAACCCAACCCTTCTTACTTACCTAGGGGGATGTTCCGGGTACAAGACACTTGCCCTTGCCACAGTTCTACCGCCACAACCACCACAGGCCAAGATCAATCAAGTAGTGATTGAAGAGCCATTAAAAGATATTGAACTGGCACGAGAACTAGAATTTAGTGGGGAATACTACAAGGATATAGGTGATGTCACACCATAGTATTATGTCCTATAGAATAACAAGACAGTATCTGTGTTTCAAACCATGGTACAGTGGAAGGGCAAGGAAATCAACTCAAATCTAAGAAGAGGACTTTTACAATACTATGGCTATGGTGGGACACATCGAGTAGCCGAATGGCCAAATAAGAATATGACTTATACACACCAGCAACAACAAGTGGTGACCACATCCAACGACATGCCAGTGCTCACTTGCACTAAGTGTGGAATTGATTATATGATCAAACATTGTCCCTACTGAGCAAGTGGTTCAGCTTCTACTGCTAATCAGGCCACCATTCGTACCATTAGTGTACAATGTGAGAAGATCACACTGCTCAATGTCCTAACATGAGCTCAAGCTCAGTTAGGTGACAAAGGAAGGAATCGGGCGGATGCTATTATTTCCAAATCTGGTCGCGCAGGAGAAGAGTGAAGAAATTAGGAAAGGGGGACACACGGGTTACAATCCAAGACGGATCTGAAGAAGATACAATTGATACCGGATCCACACAATCGAAGGAAGAAGGGGATCAAGGGATCAATTTGGAAGGGCTAGACCTAGGAAAACAAGGAGAACAACTAGCAACCCCAAAGGGGGTTGGTGAATATCCTAATGCTAGATGAAGAAATAAGGAAGTTAGAAGATGCCAAGGACCTAGTTGAAAAGTACCAACAAATTCATGAAACTAAGCCTAGGGCCAATCGAGTAAGGGATACCATCTATCCACTGGATGTACCACCCCGCAATAGGGCCTTGAACCTACCCACCCCAATTCTGGAAGGAACTAAAGCAGAATCCCAAACAAACATAATGACTAGAATGTTCAAGGAAAATGAGTTGGGGGGGTCCATTCATTCTTTCCCCATGGTGGAAGAATACGAGACACCTCGATGGGAAGAACACTCTATATCTAAGGAACCCAGGGATAGGAAGCCTAGCAGCTGTGTGATCCACGCCTGTCCAGATGCCCTTGGGTCAGTTGTTATGCAATTCACCCACCCTATGGACAAATGTAAAAGAATGGGTCGAAGGAGGTCTAAGGCCAGCGGAGAATATGGATGAGGCTCTGCCACCCTTAGTAGAAAGACCCTTGAGGCATACAAAGGAAACGCGAGTGGTTAAGATACCAGTTAACCAACTGGGACGCTACTATAAATTGAAAAGAACTCGATTTTAGATGGATACCCCAAATCTGTCTAGCATTCCTTGACTCTCCCCCCAGAGTCAGGATATTACCGCCTTTGCCTTCGAAAATCTCATCAACTCCGCATCAACTCCACTACAAACCGAGAAAGCAAAGTGAGACTCGCTCGTCACTTTGAGGATCTATACTTTCCTGATCCAGTAGAGCGACGTCAGCATATGTGGTTCTCTGGAGGGCAAAGTATTCACGTCAATACCAATCAACGACAGAGACTCAGACAAAATATCTCGCTAACCATGATCTTGATAAGGCTAGGAGTTGTTCATTATATGTACAACTCTATAATCATTCACCCCGAAATTTTAGAATTTCCTGCCGTATTTTTAGACTTCTTAGTCGCTTTATTGCTAGGAGAAGAATTACAACACCATTATCAGTGATGAATCGTGTATATCATAGCATGTCTCCATCGCAGTATCGCTTTTTATGCGTATGCGATTGAGGCAGTGACTTTTGGAGCCAAGATGCTCTATGTATATATCAAAAACTTTTGATAATAAATGATGTTTTGCAAAAGATTCCAAATTGTTTTCGTGGTTGTGAATATTGATTAATAGTCATAAATGTGATGACAAAGTTAAGTTGACAAAAATATCGTTTTGTCAGAATCATGAGGCACGTGGGCCATGGTAGGCAGCCGAATCCTCTTACCGATAATGAAGAGTTAAATCCGGATGTTCATAAAGCCCTGCACCGATCCCAACCTGGTCCCTTCAAGGGTGAAGGGGAACAATTAGGAGAAGTAGTGGAAAATGGATCGAGCCAATAGAAGAGTACTTTGAGGTAACCAGTTATAAAACGAGAAGAGCAAGATGGCTCTCGCCATATTGAAAATTGTGGAAACGGTCAGGGTCGCATGGAGGAACCATTGCGAGACAAACCGTCTCAAGTGAAATACCGAGATGACTTGGTCAGATCTTAAAGCTTACCTCAGGAAGAGGTTCTCTCCTCCGGGCTTCCTGGAAACCAAAATGAATGAGTTCTTAGAACTGAAGCGCAGGATAGCCGGACAATTGAAGAATACCATCAGGCATTTGCCCTTCTCCTCAAACATTCTCTACTTTTGGATGAAGAGCAGCTGCTGATGGCCAGATTCATTCGAGGGATGAACAAGCCATTGGACACTTTAGTGAAAAATACCAAACCAATCTCAATGGCAGAAGGTGTCAGAATGGCAAAGGACTTTGCCAAAGCATTTGTTGTTTTAAGGTCCCGTCGTCGAAGCCTGCACCCTCAAACTTTAAAAGGTTCTAAACCCTGGGAAATGCTTCAAACTTTCCACCCCCAAAGAGGTAGCAAGGCCCTAATCAGAATCAAGATGCTGGGAAATTCATAAGTGAAGGAAGACCCTTCCCTCATAACACTTTCTTAGGAGCCCCACCTCTTTCAGAGGGATGAGCTTAGAAGTGAGAAAGGTATTTTAAGTGTCAGGGTTTCGGTCACTAGCTTAAAGACTGCCTGACTCCTACCATGTCAAGAGGGCAGGGAAGTCAAGGACCCAGAGTGCAGAGACCAGCCCCTTCATATCAGTCCCGTCTCACCAAAATCAGGGCAATCCCAGGAGAACTCGAGCTCAATCATCTGCCTCTATTCAGAGTAATCTTAGAACTCCCTCCCAGAACTGGGGGTAACCAAAGAGAAAGAGTTCCACCCCAATCTGTAGCAGCCAGAGCAGTTACGATAGTAGAAGTAGTGGAAGAGGAAAGAGGTCAGATTTATGCTGCAATTGAAAGCCAAGGGCCAAATCATCAATTCTCTATCATCCATGCTCCAGCTGAGTATAAGGGTAAGCCATTTAATCTATTGATTGATTCAGGCAGTACTCATTCATTTATTCCCCAAGATGCTTGCGTAAGCTAGTCTTAGAATAAAAATCAGGGAAACCTATGCAAGTTGAATTGGCCAGTGGAAAGATTCTTTTCACTCACCATGAGAGACAGATCATATTCAGTTTAATCTAGATGGGAATGTAACTAAAAGTGCCAGTTCAGAGTCTTACCTTTGGGAGTTTTGGACGGAATCCTTGGAATGGATTGGCTCCACAAAAATCAAGCTAATCCTTCCGTGACCTTCACGGGAACAAAGTTCAAGGAACTGGAGTTTCAGGATCCCCAGTTAGTAAAAGCTTCTAGGTTACTGAAAGGACTTAGAAATAAGCAGCTCATTTATATTGTTAAAATGAATCAGGTAGACACAAAGTTAAAGGCTAAAGAACCAGAATGGTTAAGTGAGTATGATGATTTATTCCTAGCAGAGCTAACTGAGATGCGTCCGATTCGGAAAGTAGATCATGAGATAGAATAGTAGCCCAGCAGCGCACGTACAAAATGCTAGTCCCTGAAGCCATTGAACTCAAGGAATAGCTTAGGCAGCTGTTAGAAACAAGGGTTTGTAAGACCCAGTGTTTCACCTTGGGGAGCGCCAGTTCTCTTTCAGAAAAAGAAGGGATCTTCACTCAGAAGGATCTCAACATGCGCCAAAGAAGGTGGATGTAGACCTTGTAGGAATTTGATTTTAAAATCAAGCACCGTCCAGGCAAAGAAAATGTGGTAGCAGATGCTCTCAATAGAAAATCCTCCTTGCTTGCAATCACAATGGTGTCAAATCCATTGATTAATGAAGCAAGAAGAAGATCATGCAGAATAGATTCTTTGGGCCTATTGCTACCCTACTTATGCTGGAAAACAAAACTCCTTCAGGAGTTGAACCGAGTTCAAGGGTACAACCTAGATGAAGGAATTATGTATAATAATAGCAAGCTATGCATTCCCAATGATAAGGGAACTAAGGTCAAATTCTGAATGAAGCCCATGATAGCCTTATAGCAAGACATCCAGGATTCACCAAGACCTACATGTCTGTAAAGAAAAGCTTCTTTTGGCATGGACTAAAAAAGGATGTACTTAATCATGCACGTCAATGCCTGATATGTCAAAAAGTCAAAGCCGAGAGAGTAAAAATTCCTGGGAAGCTACATCCATTAGACATCCCCGAGATGAAGTGGGAATGTATCAGTATGGATATTATTACTGGACTACCTTTAGTGCAATCAGGTTACAACTCCATCTTCGTGGTAGTTGTTGACAGACTAACCAAAGTTGCCCATCTGATTCCAATAAAAGAAACCTACATTGCAGTGGATGTGGCCAGAGTGTTCCTCAAGGAAATCTTCAGATTGCATGGCCTACCCAAGAGAATAGTAAGTGATCGAGATCCCAAATTCACGTCAAGATTCTAGAATGCATTCTTTGAAGCAGTAGGAACTTTCTTGGATCTCAGCATAGCTTACCACCCCGAGATCGATGGTCAAACAGAAAGGGTGAACCAAGTAATCGAAGATATACTTCGGTCATGCTGGCAGAAGGGAACCCAAGAAGTGGCTAAGCTATCTGCACCTAGTCGAATTCGCCTACAATGCTTCTTATCACCGAAGTGTCGGGATGAGCCCTTTCAAAGCTTTGTATGGACAAGACTGCCTAACACCATTAACTTGGTCATACCCATTGATTAGGGTCCAGATGTCCAGACAGATGCTTGACAACATGGAGCAGCAGATGCAGTCAATCCGCAAGGATACAAAACCTACCCAAGATAGACAGAGCAGTATGCAGATAAGAAGAGGTCAGAAAGAAAATTCAAAGAAGTAGATATGGTCTTCATTCGAGTACGCCTCAAAAGAAGTTCTCTATCTCTTGGGAGGTACAAAAAGTTATCCATTAGATATTGTGGGCCATATCTGATTACAAAGAAAGTAGGTGACTTAGCCTATGAACTTCTTCTGCCTCCTCATCTCAAAGTACATAATGTATTTCATGTCAGCCTACTTAAGAAGTATGTGCCGAGCCCGAATCCTGTGCTTAATGATGAACTCTTAACTTCTTCAACCCAAGGGCAGATGGAACTCCAACCTGAAGAAATCCTTGATGTTCGAGAGAAGGTTCTCAAGAATAAAATTTTGAGAGAATTATTAGTCAAATGAAAGTTCTATCCTTTTGAAGATGCCACCTGGGAGAAAGAAGCCAAACTATTGCGGGATTACCCCCAGTTTGCGAGATGAGGACATCTCGCATTTTTCAAGTGGGAGAGGATGTAAGATTCCTCCCCAGCCCCTCAAGATGTCCAGTTTCTTCCCCTGTAATCAATCCCCTTTTCAAAATAATAAAAGATCTTGTTTCTACCTGTTTTGACCTAGAGAGAGAAAATATTCTAGAGAGAGATAATTTAATTTTTAGATATCTTTGGATGAAAAAATATCCCTTCTTATTAAAATAAATTCTCCGAAAACAAAAGTTTAAAAAGAAATTCCTAAGGTGCATTAGAAATAAATTATAATGTGCACAAAAGACCTTAGCCTAAGGGTCAAGATTTCTTGAAAATTTTGGATTATGGTCCAATTAAGGTTCCTATGGACCAATAAGATTAATCCAATTGTAGGGAGGAGATAAATTGAAGAATAAAAGAAAAACCCCCCAAAAATGAGTAAATGCTCACATAAGATGAAGAGTGGACTAAGGACCAAAGAAAAGAATTAAAAAACTAATTTTTAACACCTCAGAGTGGGGATCTCTCCTCATGAATTAGGCACCTTTTTCTCATCATTACTCCCAATTTTTAATCAATAAAATGAGATATTTTATCTCTCCTCTCTCCTGTTTCAAAACTAGATCTAAAAAGTAAACTGAACTGACCCAAAAATGGTCAAAATTTGACCAAGCTGATCTAAAAAATTCTAGAATCAGTTTGCTTGGTTAGAGGCTCACTTTTCCCTATAAATAGAAGCCTCCTCCTTTGTAAAAGCTTAATGGTGTTTATGCACTGTTACTCTACTTCTGTCCTAAGCCATCTACATTGAATTTTTTAATAATTCAATTGTTATTGGCCTAATCCTCTCCAAAGTGAATTGGTGGCCACTCTTGCTTCAAACAAGAGTAGAACCCTCAATCCCTCAAGCCAAAGGAGAGCTTGTACGCTAATTTTCTTACTTATTTATGAATTTTAAATCTATGGTTTTCTTGATTTTTATATTTTGCAATTGATTGAATTAAATTCAAATGCTATGCCTTTGATGAAAAGGCCACCCCCTTCTCTTCTTTACATTCCAGCCTTTCTTAATCCTAGAAAGAATAACTAAGGGATTAATTAAACTCTTCTTATTGTTTACTCTCTTGAATTTAGAAAATTGTGTAGATTAGAGTTCTATAGTTCTAAATTGTGTTAATTAACTTAAATAAAGAAAGAAAAAAATGAGAAATGGTCAGCCATACAAAGGAGGTTATGGCAAAATTTTTCAAAATTTTGTGAAAAAGAAAGTTTGTTTTTATGTTATTTCAAAAAAGAGTAATTCCCACCATTTTGAAATAAGTGTTCTAATTACTCCATGTACATATTCACCTATGAATATGCATGGATATCACTGATATTAATTATTAAATTTGATTTCTATGCATGGAAAGATGCATAAAGAAAAATGTTTATTATAAAAGTGTTATTCTTATTAAATTTAATTTCTATACATAGAAAGATGCATAAAAGATTTTTTTTAATTATAAAAGTGTTATTCTTATTAAATTTGATTTCTATGCATAGAAAGATGCATAAAGGAATTTTTTTAATTATAAAAGCATTATTCTTATTAAAATTGATTTTTATGCATAGACAATTGCATAAAGGATTTTTTTTTAATTACAAAAGTGTTATTCTTATTAAATTTAATTTTATGCATAAAGGAATATTTTTATTAAAATTGATTTTTATGTATAGAAAGATGCATAAAGGAATTTTTTTATTACAAAAGTGTTATTCCTATTAAATTTGATTTTTATTATAAAAGTGTAATCCTTATTAAAATTAATTTTTATGCAAAGAAAGATGCATAAATGATTTTTTATTATTCAAAAAGAGTAATTCCCATCGTATATGTATTCTTAAAGTGTTATTTTTCATCCTAGGTATAGAAAAATGCTTACTAAAAATATTTTATAAAAAGAAAGTGTTACTTTCTTTAGAATTAAATTCTATGCATAGAAGGAAGCTTATTGAAATTTTATTTTGATTAAAAGAATGATTTTCATCATAAATGATTTTTATGCATAAATATATGCATAAAAGATATTTTTTTATATTAAAAGATGGTTTTTTTCATCATAAATGATTTTTATGCATAAACATATGCATAAAAGATATTTTTTTATATTAAAAGTGTGATTTTCATCATAAATGATTTTTATGCATAAACATATGCATAAAAGATATTTTTTAAATATTAAAAGTGTGATTTTCATCATAAATGATTTTTATGCATAAATGGATTCATAAAACAAATTCTTTTATATTAAAAGAGTGATTTTCATCTCATAAATGATTTGTATGCATAAACATATGGATAAAAGATATATTTTTTATATTAAAAGTGTGATTTTCATCATAAACGATTGTATGCATAAACATATGCATAAAAGATATTTTTTTATATTAAAAGAATGATTTTCATCATAAATGATTTTTATGCATAAATGGATGCATAAAAGAAATTCTTTCATATTAAAAGAGTGATTTTCATCATAAATGATTTTTATGATGATAAAAGTGTGACTTTCATCAGAAATAGATTTTATGCATAAATAGATGCATATAGAATGATTATATTTAAATAAGAGTTCTCTTAATCCTCTATTTAATTTCTGTAAAAATTAGAAAAATGAATAAGTAGATAATCTGTGAAAGAAATGCTACCGTTTCATATTTACTAAGATGGTTATGAGAAAATTCAATTAATCTATCGAAGTCGAAGATCGAGATAAATGATTATTTTATTCCTCATAGAAAATTCATGTTTTAGAAATCTGTAAGCAAATATTCGATGAACGAAATTTAGAAAAAGAGAAATTTAAATATTACCTTTCGAGAAAGATAATTTAGGAAGAACCTTTCCAGACCCAAAATCTGATTCAGACTTTTGATTCAGACTCTTGTGCGGGCCAGGGGTCCCACACTCGGGGCCTCGCCCATGGATATCCGGACAGGTGACTAATTCCTCGATTCTTCCAAACCGAACTCGAAAAACTTCTCTTGCCCGGAAAGCACAGGCGATTCCACCAGGATAACTTTTCCCTAACGTTGTCAAAAGCCTTACTTAACTGAATTGATTTGACCGAACTCGTAAGCTCCATAGTCAGACCAAGGGACAGATTGCACTTGGATCATAGAGACCAACGCTTTTTTCCTCATCGAGAGGCACAGCCGTTGATCCTTTTTCCATAGAACAATTTTTGTCTGGGATTTACTTCATCTATCAAACTAAACAGAAATTGAGTCTCAATTTACGGATCCATCAGTCCAACCTAACCCCATCCAGTCCCATGGGTTAGCCAACCGCCCAACCATTGTAGTGATGGGATCCAATTAGGAATTTGGTTAGGTTTTGTCCCGGGTACTAGGGAAAAGAGTTCCCAGGCCCCCTAGCTGGAATTTCAAGCAAATTTAACGCCAGTCACACCACTTACACACCCAATATGAAATTGCCTTTTTCTCAGCATCAGCTATCCTTAAAACAATTCTTTAATGAAACCATTGTGTCACTGATCATAATCCTCAAAATCTCTAGTTGAATCCTTATTTCCAATCATTCCTTCATTGGCGTACTTATGGCATCATTGGCAACCAGAATGCTCACCACCTGTTCACTCAGGGGTCTTTTCAATAGTTCCTAGCTCATAGTACCCGGCATTATAATCACTTATAAAAGTCAAGATGGAATCTTCGTTGAAGAACAACAAGATCAACCAACAGATCCATATAAAAGAGCCATGGACTCATCCGTTGAGGACCAGCAAGGTCAATCAACCAAATCCATGCCCGGTTTAAGAAAACAACTCTTACTCCTTGTTCCAATATCTTCCACGATGCACGTGTGAGTATCTTCGGCGAGCCAGAGCCCGAGCACTGTATGGTCAGCACCCTCTAGGATCCTTCACAAGTCACCTAGCACTTCACTCATAGCCCGCTTCCTTGGTCCCTCATCCACCGTACCGGAAGCTCACCATTTAAATCGAACCGAGGCTGGTCAAGACCTCGGCCGACCTTGCTACGCGAGACGTCCTCCGTTGACTCTCCGTCAGCTATTGCAACTTTAACAAGTAGGTCTCCACGACCACATTCTCAAGACAGTCAAAATGCTTCCCCAGCATTCTTGACATAAAACAGTCATTTACAAGCAGTTCACAAATACAATTTCTATAATGAACTCACATCTTTCTAGATTGTTCCACATCAATCCATATTACTTAATCCAATTCCAAATCATATGTGTATCCATTCTTGTCTAGATACATCATTTTCCATCCCATCACATCAGATTCATTCACTTCACATAACATCCATTCCTATCTTTCTTAATTTACATTACGTCTCATCACATCCATTTCTCATTATATCTCATTCGTTCAGATCTTATATTATTCATTCACATTCTGATTCACATGACATAACATCTCATCCATTTGCTCATATCGACTTCATATCCATTCACATTCATAGCTGCATTCCTTATTCCACACACACCTCCACATTCGTACACCACATTCACATCTACATCCATACATCCATTTTCACATCCACATTCATACATCCACATCCACATCTACATTCATACATCCACATTCACATTCACATCCATACATCCATACCCACATTCCACATTCATACATCCATATCCACATTCCAATTCATACATCCACATCCACATTCACATTCACATCCATACATTCATATCCACATTCACATTCACATCCATACATCCATATCCACATTCCACATCCTCATTCACATTCACATAGATCCACATCCACATTACATATCTACATCCATATCCCCATTCGCACATCCACATACACATTCATATACATCCACATTCATATTCACATTCACATCCATACATCCATATCCACATTCCACATCTACATCCATTCTTTCACATACATATAACTACATCCATTCTTTCACATACATACATCTCCATCTATTTCTCGTTCATTTTCATCTATTTGATTCGTTTCACATCCTCATATCTATTTATAGAATACAAGAGAATTCTTATTTTTGATATAAGATTTCTTTACGCATCTAATTATGCATAAATTCCATTTTAAGGAGACTAACACTTTCGAAATAAAAATCAATCTTTTATGCATCTTTCTATGCATAAATTCATTTTAAATGAGAATGACACTTTTGAATTAAAAATCAATCTTTTATGCTTCTTCTTATGCATAAAATCAAAACTGATGAAAATAACTCTTTTGACTAAAAATAGATTTCTTATGCATCTTTCTATGCATAAAATCAATTTAGTAGGAATTACACTTTTAGAATAAAAGAATTTTTCTTATGTATCCTGTTTATGCATAAAATCATTTATGATGATGAAAATCACACTTTTAATATAAAAAAATTTCTTTTATGCATCTAATTTAAGCATAAAATCATTAATGATGGAAATCACACTTTTAATATAAAAAAAAATCTTTTATGCATATGTTTATGCATACAATCATTTATGATAAAAATCACACTTTATATAAAAAAATATCTTTTATGCACCCATTTATGCATAAAAATCATCTATGATAAAAGTAACACTTTTATAATAAAAAATAACCTTTTGTGCATACTTTTATGCATGAAAATCAAATATGATAAAAGTAACACTTTTAAAATAAAAATTAATCTTTTATGCATACTTTTATGCATGAAAATCAAATATGATAAAAGTAACACTTTTATAATAAAAAATAATATTTTATGCATACTTTTATGCATGAAAATCAAATATGATAAAAGTAACACTTTTATAATAAAAAATAATCTTTTATGCATGAAAATCAAATATGTAAGAGTAACACTTTTATAATAAAAATAATCTTTTATGCATACTTTTATGCATGAAAATCAAATATGATAATAGTAACACTTTTATTATAAAAAATAATCTTTTATGCATGAAAATCAAATATGATAAAAGTAACACTTTATATAAAAAAAATATCTTTTATGCACCCATTTATGCATAAAAATCATCTATGATAAAAGTAACACTTTTATAATAAAAAATAACCTTTTGTGCATACTTTTATGCATAAAAATCAAATATGATAAAAGTAACACTTTTATAATAAAAAATAATCTTTTATGCATACTTTTATGCATGAAAATCAAATATGATAAAAGTAACACTTTTATAATAAAAAATAATCTTTTATGCATACTTTTATGCATGCAAATCAAATATGATAAAAGTAACACTTTTATAATAAAAAATAATCTTTTATGCATACTTTTATGCATGAAAATCAAATATGATAAAAGTAACACTTTTATAATAAAAAATAATCTTTTATGCATGAAAATCAAATATGATAAAAGTAACACTTTTATAATAAAAAATAATCTTTTATGCATGAAAATCAAATATGATAATAGTAACACTTTTATAATAAAAATAATAATCTTTTATGCATACTTTTATGCATAAAAATCAAATATGATAGAAATAATCTTTTATGCGTAAAAATCTATTTTGATGAAAGTAACACTTTCATAATAAAATAAAATTATTCCTTTATGCATGAAAATCTATTTTGATGAAAGTAACACTTTCATAATAAAAGAAAATTATTCCTTTATGCATGAAAATCTATTTTGATGAAAGTAACATTTTCATAATAAAAAAAAATTATTCCTTTATGCATGAAAATCTATTTTGATGAAAGTAACACTTTCATAACAAAAGAAAATTATTCCTTTATGCATGAAAATCTATTTTGATGAAAGTAACACTTTCATAATTAAGAAAATATTCCTTTATGAATAAAAATAATAATAATCAATATGCATCTTGTATGCATGAAAATGACACTTTTAGAGTATAGAATTTGATAGGAATTACTATTTTAGCATAATAAAAGGTAATTCTTATTTCCAAAAATTTTGCCATAACCTCCTTTGTATGGCTGACCATTTTTAAAATTTTTCTACTTAATTTTGTGTTAAAAATTAACTCTAATTGATTTGAAGTAATCTATACTAATCAAATTTTACTTATAAAAAAGAAAAGTTTAATTCCAACAATTTTCACTTAACTAGGATAAAGAAGGGTTGATTCTAAGAAGAGAGAGGGGAAAAGCCTTTCGATCAAGGCATAACATTCATTTATCACTTCAAACAATCATAAACATTAGAAAAACATAGAATCAATAAAGAAAATTACAAGAATCTCTACTTACATAATTTCTTCGAGCTTTCCTTTGGCTTGATGGTTTGAGGGTTCAACTCTTGTTTGTAACAAGAGTGGCCACCAATCTTTGTTGGAAGAGGAAAATGTCAAAAACTAGTGAATTATTAATAAATTCACAGTTCTTGACTTGGGAGGAGTAGAGTAACAGTGCATAAAACACTATTAAGTTTCAACAAAGGGGAGGGCTTCTATCTATAGGAAAAAGTGAGCCTCTAACCAAGCAAACTGATTCTAGAATTTTCCAGATCAGTTTGGTCAATTTTTGATCATTTTTAGGTCAGTTTTGCTCACTTTTTGGATCTAGTTGAAACAGGAGAGAGGAGAGATAAAAATATCTCATTATTTGGGAGTTTAAAACTCATTCAAGCATGTGAAATAGGCGCCCTCTTCATGAGGGGAGTTTCCCCATGCTGCAGAGGTGTCAAAAATGCATCATTTCACCTAAATATCTCTCTCTTTTAACTATTAAACTTGTCCTTAGTCAACTCTTCATCTTATGTGAGTATTTACTCATTTTTGGGGGATTTTTCTTTTATTCTTCTATTTATCTCCTCCCTACATTTGGATGAATCTTATTGGTCCATAGGAACCTTAATTGAAAATTTTGAAAAAATCTTCACCCCCAGGATAGTGCCTCTTGAACAGATTATACTTAATGTCTAATGCACCTTCTGAAAATCTTTTTTTTTAAAACTTCTATTTCAAGGGAACTTATTTTAATAAGATGAGGTATTTTTCTATCCAAAAATATTTAAAATCTGAATAACCACTCTCTAGAAGATTTTCTCTCTCTAATCCAAAACTGATAGAAACAAGATCTTTTATATTTCTAAAGAGGGAATAGATTACAGGGGAAGATACTGTTAAAAAATATGGCAAACACCTTCACTAAAATGATGTGTAGGGCACATACCTTGTAACTAGCACTATGCACTAAAGTCATAGATTATGGGCAAATGGATACAAAGGTTATTATGCAATCTTACCATGATGTAAAAGAGTCATTTAGGAGCTCAAGATCAGCCAAAGGGGCCGTGATCTCTTGATTAGGTAGCATTGGTGTGATTAGCAAGATTCTAGGGTTGGTGGTCACTTTTAGGTGCTTGAATCTAGGAGGGAAGGTGGAGATGATTTAGATGATGATTAACACCTAATCTTGAGCTTAATCCTCATGTACTTCAGCCTATATAAAGAGGCTCTCATCTATTGAAATCAACACATATTTGCCCCTCACTTATGTTGTCATTATGCTCATCATTATGCTAATTACTTCTTGATTAGTAGCTTAACTTCATCTTCTTCATTTCTATTCAACTATGCAATGGAGCTAGTGTTTGATCCTCCTTAGGATGGTTTTTTAACATGGTATCAGAGCTAGTACTAGCCCATTCATCTAGAATCAAGCCCCATCTTATTTGCTTAGCAAGAGATTAGTGAAAATTAGGGTTTCATTAGCTTTTATGGGTTTCCTAGAAAATAGGATCTAGAATAGCAGCTGAGTGGAGGCCTTGGTGCTCACAAACCACGTAACCATTGCCAAAATCCTTTTGTGGGCACTTCACCAGCAATATTGCTAAGGGGCATGGCACCTCAATTGCACCATTCATAGCTCCACGTCGCCGGCAACTTCGTTTTCCCCAAAACAGGCACGTTCTTGATAGGCGACCACCAAAAGTATTGTTGCAGCTCACACACATCAAATCGGTCTAATTCCTCTTAGGTGTGGCTTCATTGGAACCTAAACTTACTCCTCCTAAGAGGGTTTTGCAAATGATTGAGTGTGCTTCACACACCAAGCAAAAAACTAGGGTGCTGTCCAGAACTGCCATAGCCAGAAAAGGTACTTTGGTAAATTTGAGATTACTCATTGATTAAGTTGCTTAAGCAAGTGTTTGTGGGCTCTAAAATCATCTAGACATACTGCTATTCAATGCCCTTGAAGCTTTTTAGCTTATTCTTTGTGCAACTCCTTCAAATATTGACTCCAAGTGAGCTCATTTCTCTGCATAGTGAGCAGAATATTCAACTCCACTAATCAATGATTAATCTATCCTAATCCTTATCATTTGGTGCAATAAGTGGTTCATACATGTCATTAGGGACTTGCTACATCCCCTTATTACTTCACACTTAATTTTCCCTTTGATTAGGTGTCTCCCTTGCTTCCCACAAATCAATATATTTTCTGGTTTTATCTTTTGGAAAGCATATGCTAAATAACTTGATTTAGCACTATTCTTTGGTCTTAATCTCTCTTGTAAAAGGGTAGACACTGCCTCAATCATCAGAGGTAAGACCCCCTTCATTCCATATCATAATGGCTACCAAGGATTCTCCATCAATGCGCTTTAAAGGTCATGGTTTTCACACATGGCAAACCCGCATCAAGTTAATGCTCATGAAGAAGGGGCTCTTCAACATAGTAAATGGGAATGAGAAGAAGCCAAGGACTCTTGCTGATGTTCCTTGTTGGGAAGTAAGAGATGACAAAGCTCGTGCCATCATCACATTGGAGCTTGATGACACTTACATTCATCATGTGGATGGATGCGAAACTTCCAAGGAAGTTTGGGACCAAGTCACAACTCTATTTGGGGCTCGATCTAAAAGTTCAAAGTTTGGTTTGCTCATTGAATTTTTTAAGCTAGAAATGAAGTCTGGCACATCCCTAGCCTCACATTTGAACTACATGAAAGGCCTATTAACACAACTTGCAGGAATAGGTCTTAAGATGGATGAAGATGTCTCCATTGGTGTATTACTTAAATCTTTACCTGAAGAATATGACCATGTGGTCACAACCTTGACCAATATGCCAATATCAAAGCTTGTGGACATTGAAGCATCTCTTCTTGAGGAGGAGAGAAAACTAAAGACCAAGCAAATGGAGTCTCCATCGTCATCAACCTTGTCTACTGAAAATGCTTATTATGCAGGATCTAGTAGGTATGGCAAGAACAAAGGCAACTACAACAAGGGCTACAACAACAACAATCTCATTTGTGACTTTTGTCACAAACCTGGTCATGTAGAGAAGAATTTTTTTGCCAAGAAGAAGATGCAACGAGTCTACATCATGGAAGAAGTGCAGCAGGAAGAAGACCAAGAAGAAGAAAAAGATGAAGACAAGGGCCACCATCATGAGGCCCTATCTATGATTAGATCAAATCATTTATTCTAAAGTGCTAAAAGCAAGGGCATGCCCTATACACATGGGTGTCCTCTTCACTCATACATGTAGCCATGTCTTGTCACACTCTTCTAAAGTCGTCCCATACCTCTTTTGTACGCATGACTAAAGCCTCTGAGTTCACATTGGCATAACCTATGTATGGCATTGCTAGTCAGACCACGCTCATGCATGCTATCACTGAGCATTGGGTGGTTAATTAGGCTCATGAGAGTCAGCATGACCAACTGCATCATTGAGTGGATTCAGTGTTTGAGGAGGGGTGTTAAAAAATATTGCAAACACCTTCACTAAAATGATGTGTAGGGCACATACCTTGTAACTAGCACTATGCACTAAAGTCATAGATTATGGGCAAATGGATACAAAGGTTATTATGCAATCTTACCATGATGTAAAAGAGTCATTTAGGAGCTCAACATCAGCCAAAGGGGTCGTGATCTCTTGATTAGGTAGCATTGGTGTGATTAGCAAGATTCTAGGGTTGGTGGTCACTTTTAGGTGCTTGAATCTAGGAGGGAAGGTGGAGATGATTTAGATGATGATTAACACCTAATCTTGAGCTTAATCCTCATGTACTTCAGCCTATATAAAGAGGCTCTCATCTATTGAAATCAACACATATTTGCCCCTCACTTATGTTGTCATTATGCTCATCATTATGCTAATTACTTCTTGATTAGTAGCTTAACTTCATCTTCTTCATTTCTATTCAACTATGCAATGGAGCTAGTGTTTGATCCTCCTTAGGATGGTTTTTTAACAGATACTGGACATCATGAGGGGCTAGGGGAGGAATCTTACATTCTACCCCACTTAAAAAATGCGAGATGTCCTCATCTCGCAGGTGGAGTATGATCTCTTTCATCTTCTTCTTCTTCTTCAGTCACTTCCAACGTTGCTGCTTTGGAAGTGGACGGCCGATTTGGGAACGACTCTCTTTGACTTCCCCTATTCTGAGGTGGAGGTCTTGCATTACTTTGGATTGAAACTGCAGGTTGGATAGAGGGTCTACCTATGGGATTTCCCTGATTTTGGTGGATACAACCCTGATTACTCTGATTACTCTGGAAGGAAGGGGCTGGAGTCTGGAATCTTGACCCCTGATTTTCCTGCCCTGAAAACCTTGATCCAAAAGGAGTTGGGTAATCCATACTGCGATGTCCAAATCCTTGGCAGTTATAACATTTCACTCTCTTGTTCAAGGGTGGAACTTTTGAAGTTGAAATCCAGGGAATTGAGTCTCGGGAAAAGGACATTTCTTCCATTCTGGAACTTCCCATATCCTGGGTATGACCTTGATATCTCTTAGGCGGAGGAAGGTTGGAATCACCTTCTGGGAATAAAAACCTTTTGAAAGGTGATGGTGCTGGCTTTGACGAGACTTTGACATCAAAGGCTTTGGCGAAATCCTTCGCCATTCTTACTGCTTCGGCCATTGAGATAGGTTTGGCATTCTTGACTAAAGTATCCAATGGCCCATTCATTCCCCGAATGAACCTGGCCAGCTGCTCTTCATCCAATTGAGGGGAATATTTAAGGAGAAGGGAAAAAGCCTGATGGTACTCTTCAATTGTCCGGTTTTCTTGCTTTAGTTCCAGGAACTCATTCATCTTAGTTTCAAGAAAGCCTGGGGGACAAAACCTCTTTCTGAGGTAAGCCTTGAGATCCGTCCATGTTTGGGTATTTCGGTCGAGACGGTTTGTCTTGCAGTGATTCCTCCATGCAACCTGGCTGTTTCCACAATCTTTAACCTAGCGAGAGCCATCTTGCTTCTCTCATTGTAGCCAGTTACATCAAAATATTCCTCCATGGCTTCAATCCACTTTTTTACAATTTCACCTAACTGTTTCCCTTCACCCTTGAAGGGTCCAGGCTGTAAACTATGAAGAGTTTTACAAACATCTAGGTCGAGCTCTTCTTCATCGAGTTGGGGGTTATCATTTCTACCACGACGACCTCGATCCATGTTCCTATCAATACGAAAATTCTTGTTAAGTTTCTTTATTTATGATTTAATCCGATTTTTGATTCAACTGATTCTGGGGTTCTTTAAATAGGTTGGCTCCCCACAGAATCAAGGGATAAAGATATTCATATAGAACGCATTATCAGTTAACAATTCATTCAGAATATCTCATTCATATCTTTAACACAATAATAGTCCATTGGGCTGATTTTTTTTTTCATCTGAACAGTCCTCCATGGGGGTTTCAATTTTTTTGATTTTTAATTTATCAACCCTTAACTTGATCCACTACTGGACAAAAGTTAACAGTAGCAATCTGCCAGCACAATCCACTAATCTCATAGTGATTGGCTGAAGTCATTAATATCATTCTAGTTAAGAACATCATCACAGGGCCTCGTCCCATTCATCTTCATTGCGGTTTCGCTCAGCTTATTACATTTCAACCAAATTTCAGGGATCATCATTTTTCAATCAGAATCCAAATCAAATCATCAGTTCTCAACAACCAGAATTTAAAAATCATACCAACCACATTCGAATTCATCATCTGGATATAGCATTAATGCTTATAATTTTAAGTCTTAGATTTACTCGTATATACTGCCAGTAAAGAGCTGCAGTTATACCCTTGGTATATATGGGTAGTCATGGTTCTTGGAACTATAAGGTAAATACCATCATGTCTAGGCCTCAAGCAAGTCAAGGATTCCATACAATTGCGGTACTTCCATCTGAAGACCCAATTACCAATTTACGAATTTCAGTTTGAATATCAAATTGTACGAATTATTATCACACAATTACAACCTTTTAGTGCTTCTTGATGAAATTTTGACATTTGGCTTCTCGGTTGATCCTCATTGACCAAATTGCTTTGATACCAACTGTAAGATCCCTGTCCCCACCGCGCAACGGATTCGGGGTGATAGCAGCGGAAGTAGCACATCTTGCACGAGGCACGGGTCCCACACTCTCGGGGCCTCGCCCACGGATATCCGGATAGGTGACTAATTCCTCGATTCTTCCAAACCGAACTCGAAAAACTTCTCTTGCTCGGAAAGCACGGGCGATTCCACCAGGATAACTTTTCCCTAACGTAGTCAAAAGCCTTACTTAACTGAACTGATTTGACGGAACTTGTAAGTTCCATAGTCAGACCAAGGGACAGATTGCACTTGGATCATAGAGACCAACCCTTTTTTCCTCATCGAGAGTCCCAGCCGTTGATCCTTTTTCCATAGAACAATTTTTATTCGGGATTTACTTCATCTATCAAACTAAACAGAAATTGAGTCTCGATTTACGGATCCATCAGTCCAACCTAACCCCATCCAGTCCCATGGGTTAGCCAACCGCCCAACCATTGTAGTGATGGGATCCAATTAGGAATTTGGTTAGGTTTTGTCCCGGGTACTAGGGAAAAGAGTTCCCAGGTCCCCTAGCCGAAATTTCAAGCAAATTTAACGCCAGTCACACCACTTACACACCTAATATGAAATTGCCTTTTTCTCAGCATCAGCTATCCTTAAAATAATTCTTTAATGAAACCATTGTGTCACTGATCATTATCCTCAAAATCTCTGGTTGAATCCTTATTTCCAATCATTTCTTCATCGGCGTACTTATGGCATCATTGGCAACCAGAACGCTCACCACCTGTTCACTCAAGGGTCTTTTCAATAGTTCCTAGCTCATAGTACCCGGCAATATAATCACTTATAAAAGTCAAGATGGAATCTTCGTTGAAGATCAGCAAGATCAACCAACAGATCCATATAAAAGAGCCATGGACTCATCCGTTGAGGTCTAGCAAGGTCAATCAACCAAATCCATGCCCGGTTAAAGAAAAAAACTCTTACTCCTTGTTCCAATATCTTCCACGATGCACGTGTGGGTATCTTCGGCGACCCAGAGCCCGAGCACCGTATGGTCAGCACCCTCTAGGATCCTTCGCAGGTCACCTAGCGCTTCACTCATAGGCCGCTTCCTTGGTCCCTCATCCACCGTACCGGAAGCTCACCATTTAAATCGAACCGAGGCTGGTCAAGACCTCGGCCGACCTTGCTACGCGAGACGTCCTCCGTTGACTCTCCGTCGGGTGTTGCAACTTTAACAGGTAGGTCTCCACGACCACATTCTCAAGACAGTCAAAATGCTTCCCCAGCATTCTTGACATAAAACAGTCATTCACAAACAGTTCACAAATACAGTTTCTATAATGAACTCACATCTTTCCAGATTGTTCCACATCAATCCATATTACTTAATCCAATTCCAAATCATATGTGTATCCATTCTTGTCTAGATACATCATTTTCCATCCCATCACATCAGATTCATTCACTTCACATAACATCCATTCCTATCTTTCTTAATTTACATTACGTCTCATCACATCCATTTCTCATTATATCTCATTCGTTCAGATCTTATATTATTCATTCACATTCTGATTCACATGACATCACATCTCATCCATTCGCTCATATCGACTTCATATCCATTCACATTCATATTTGCATTCCTTATTACACACACAGCTCCACATTCGTACACCACATTCACATCTACATCCATACATCCATTTTCACATCCACATTCATACATCCACATCCACATCTACATTCATACATCCACATTCACATTCACATTCACATCCATACATCCATACCCACATTCCACATTCATACATCCATATCCACATTCCAATTCATACATCCACATCCACATTCACATTCACATCCATACATTCATATCCACATTCACATTCACATCCATACATCCATATCCACATACCACATTCTCATTCACATTCATATAGATCCACATCCACATTACATATCTACATCCATATCCCCATTCGCACATCCACATACACATTCATATACATCCACATTCATATTCACATTCACATCCATACATCCATATCCACATTCCACATCTACATCATTTCTTTCACATACATATAACTACATCCATTCTTTCACATACATATATCTCCATCTATTCCTCGTTCATTTTCATCTATTTGATTCGTTTCACATCCTCATATCTATTTATAGAATACAAGAGAATTCTTATTTTTGATATAAGATTTCTTTACGCATCTAATTATGCATAAATTCCATTTTAAGGAGACTAACACTTTCGAAATAAAAATCAATCTTTTATGCATCTTTCTATGCATAAATTCATTTTAAATGAGAATGACACTTTTGAATTAAAAATCAATCTTTTATGCTTCTTCTTATGCATAAAATCAAAACTGATGAAAATAACTCTTTTGAACTAAAAATAGATTTCTTATGCATCTTTCTATGCATAAAATCAATTTAGTAGGAATTACACTTTTAGAATAAAAGAATTTTTCTTATGCATCCTGTTTATGCATAAAATCATTTATGATGATGAAAATCACACTTTTAATATAAAAAAATTTCTTTTATGCATCTAATTTAAGCATAAAATCATTTATGATGGAAATCACACTTTTAATATAAAAAATATCTTTTATGCATATGTTTATGCATACAATCATTTATGATAAAAATCACACTTTATATAAAAAACATATCTTTAATGCACCCATTTATGCATAAAAATCATCTATGATAAAAGTAACACTTTTATAATAAAAAATAACCTTTTGTGCATACTTTTATGCATGAAAATCAAATATGATAAAAGTAACACTTTTATAATAAAAAATAATCTTTTATGCATACTTTTATGCATGAAAATCAAATATGATAAAAGTAACACTTTTATAATAAAAAATAATCTTTTATGCATACTTTTATGCATGAAAATCAAATATGATAAAAGTAACACTTTTATAATAAAAAAATCTTTTATGCATACTTTTATGCATGAAAATCAAATATGATAATAGTAACACTTTTATAATAAAAAAATAAATCTTTTATGCATACTTTTATGCATGAAAATCAAATATGATAAAAGTAATACTTTTATAATAAAAAATAATCTTTTATGCATACTTTTATGCATGAAAATTAAATATGATAAAAGTAACACTTTTATAATAAAAAATAATCTTTTATGCATACTTTTATGCAGGAAATCAAATATGATTTTTATAATAAAAAATAATCTTTTATGCATGAAAATCAAATATGATAAAAGTAACACTTTTATAATAGAAAATAATCTTTTATGCATACTTTTACGCATGAAAATCAAACATGATAAAAGTAACACTTTTATAA
This sequence comes from Cibotium barometz, assembly GCF_041138505.1. Lineage (NCBI taxonomy): Eukaryota > Viridiplantae > Streptophyta > Polypodiopsida > Cyatheales > Cibotiaceae > Cibotium > Cibotium barometz. The sequence continues at coordinate 16,620,864 of NC_141086.1, read as the reverse complement.
TAAAAAATAATCTTTTATGCATACTTTTATGCATGAAAATCAAATATGATAATAGTAACACTTTTATAATAAAAATAATAATATTTTATGCATACTTTTATGCATAAAAATCAAATATGATAGAAATAATCTTTTATGCCTAAAAATCTATTTTGATGAAAGTAACACTTTCATAATAAAAGAAAATTTTTCCTTTATGCATGAAAATCTATTTTGATGAAAGTAACACTTTCATAACAAAAGATAATTATTCCTTTATGCATGAAAATCTATTTTGATGAAAGTAACACTTTCATAACAAAAGAAAATTATTCCTTTATGCATGAAAATCTATTTTGATGAAAGTAACACTTTCATAACAAAAGAAAATTATTCCTTTATGCATGAAAATCTACTTTGATGAAAGTAACACTTTCATAATAAAAGAAAATTATTCCTTTATGCATAAAAAAATTATAATCAATATGCATCTTCTATGCATGAAAATGACACTTTTAGAGTATAGAATTTGATAGGAATTACTCTTTAGCATAATAAAAGATAATTCTTATTTCTAAAAATTTTGGCATAACCTCCTTTGTATGGCTGACCATTTTTTAAATTTTCTTACTTAATTTTATCTTAAAAATTAACTCTAATTGATTTAAAGAAATCTATACTAATCAAATTTTACTTATAAAAGAGAAAAGTTTAATTCCAATAATTTTCACTTAACTAGGATAAAGAAGGGTTGATTCTAAGAAGAGAGAGGGGAAAAGCCTTTCGATCAAGGCTAACATCCATTTATCACTTCAAACAATCATAAACATTAGAAAAACATAGAATCAATAAAGAAAATTAAAAGAATCTCTACTTACATAATTTCTTGGAGCTTTCCTTTGGCTTGATGGTTTGAGGGTTCAACTCCTGTTTGTAACAAGAGTGGCCACCAATCTTTGTTGGAAGAGGAAAATGTCAAAAACTAGTGAATTATTAATAAATTCACAGTTCTTGGCTTGGGAGGAGCAGAGTAACAGTGCATAAAACACTATTAAGTTTCAAAAAAGGGGAGGACTTCTATTTATAGGAAAAAGTGAGCCTCTAACCAAGCAAACTGATTCTAGAATTTTCCAGATCAGTTTGGTCAATTTTTGACCAATTTTAGGTCAGTTTTGCTCACTTTTTGGATCTAGTTGAAACAGGAGAGAGGAGAGATAAAAATATCTCATTATTTGGGAGTTTAAAACTCATTCAAGCATGTGAAATAGGCGCCCTCTTCATGAGGGAAATTCCCCCATGCAGAGGTGTCAAAAATGCATCATTTCACCTAAATATCTCTCTTTTTTAACTATTAACCTTATCCTTAGTCAACTCTTCATCTTATGTGAGTATTTACTCATTTTTGGGGGATTTTTCTTTTATTCTTCTATTTATCTCCTCCCTACATTTGGATGAATCTTATTGGTCCATAGGAACCTTAATTGAAAATTTTGAAAAAATCTTCACCCCCAGGATAGTGCCTCTTGAACAGATTATACTTAATGTCTAATGCACCTTCTGAAAATCTTTTTTTTTTAACTTCTATTTCAAGGGAACTTATTTTAATAAGATGAGGTATTTTTCTATCCAAAAATATTTAAAATCTGAATAACCACTCTCTAGAAGATTTTCTCTCTCTAATCCAAAACTGATAGAAACAAGATCTTTTATATTTCTGAAGAGGGAATTGATTATAGGGGAAGATATTGGACATCATGAGGGGCTAGGGGAGGAATCTTACAATGGGAAAGGGCCAATGAAGCGGTCCCTAAGTGAAGTACCAAGACACCTAAGGAGGATCCTGGAGGGTTCTGACCAGGCGATGCATGGGCTTGCGGTGCTTAGGACACCCATACGTATGTCGAGGAAGATATATATAAGTATGTTGAGACGAAATGATTATTGTAATATGTTACTGGATCTCGTTGCTGATCAGCAAGTTCCAACGGAGAGTCCAGATTGGTACTATTTTTGTGAAACAATGGATTGAATGGAAATTTTGAATTATGAAATCTATGATCATATCTGTTTTGTCAATGGATTATTTTTATATTAAAGTTTTAAAGAGGAGTGTGTGTGTATCTGTTTTCTAAAGCTAAAGTTAAGAAAGGCATTTCAATTATGGATGGGTGAGTACTTGTTTGGATCTACCGATTCCAGTGTGGCAGGGTGGTGGCTAACCCGGCCGGATGGGGTAGGCTGGAATCAGTGGAGTTTTAATAATCAAACTGAAAAATCTTAGGATTACGCTAGGATTCGAGTAGCTAGTTAATTCCCTAATAAATTTCTCAATTGAGTGGAACAACGGCTGTGCCTGATCTTGATTAGGAAAAAAGCGTTGAAATTACTCAAATGATCAAATTATATCAGCGATAGTTTCCTTCTATCTGGTTTATTCAGGTGAAGGATAGTTTAGAATTGATCTCATTAGAAAAAAATTCGTTAAGAAAATTCAAAAAGGTGGAATCGTCCCCGCTTTTCGGACATGGGAAATTTTCTCGGTTTCGGTTTTCGGAGTGACCACCAGCCTAGTCTCGTGCCCGGACATTCGTGGGCGAGGCCCCGAGTGAGAAACCCTGCCCCGCGCATGAGGGGGCTGCTTCCGCTGTCAGCTACCGGGACCGGTGCGTGGAGGGGGAAGAGGGATCTCACACTTGATATCAAAGCGGAATTTGCCTAAACTTTTAATAGAAATCTGGGAAAGAAATGTTTTTCACTTGTTAATACTTTGTGAATGAACTTCAAAAATTAAAAACTTGTAAATTGAATTGAAAATTTATAGATGGACACCTCGAACCTATTTGGATTTCCTAGACTCTCTCAGAGTCAGGACATGATAGCTTTTGCATTTGATCACCTCATCAACTCTGCTACGACGACCCGAATGAGCAGAGTGAGGCTCGCTCGCCATTTTGAGAGTCTGTACTTTCCTGATCCTCTTGAGCGACGTCGGTATATGTGGTTCTGTGGAGGACGGTGTATTAACATCAATACCAGTCAGCGTCAGAGGCTCAAGCAAAATATTTCCTTGACCATGATTCTGATAAGACTAGGGCTTGTTGTTCAGCACGTTCTACTCTGTGATCATTCACCAGGAACTTCAAAACTTCATGCCGATTTTTTAGACTTCTTAGCCGCTTTATCCTAAGAAATAGAATTAGAGCACCTCTTTGTGTAATGAATGGTGTGTACCATGGTATGTCTTCTTCATAGTTTTGCTTCTTTATACGATTACAAGACTGAGGTAGTGATTCTGGAGCCGAGCTGCTCTATATACATATTGCAACTTTTATATAAATATAGAAATATTTTTTGAAGAAAAATTCCCTGTTGTACAAGTGATTGTTTATGGACGATATGATAAAGAAAAATGTGTTATCGGACATATGTCATAGATCTCCAATAAGATCATTGTCTTGTTTAAGAATTTATTTTTTGAACCTCTTAAGTCTTAGGATCTCGTGGATGATATCAAAATAAAAATTTAATAATATACAAATTTTTGGCAGAATCATGAGACGAGGAAACCGTGGCCGTTAGCCAGACCCTCTCTTTGAAGATGACGAGCTTGATGACGCTGATGTTCGCAAGGCTCTTCATAGGACTCAGCCAGGACCCTTCAAAGGAGAAGGGGAGAACCTGGGCGAGGCTGTGGAGAAATGGGTGGAAGCCATGGAAGAATATTTTGATGTCACAGGCTACAATGAGCGGAGCAAAATGGCTCTTGCCCAGCTCAAAATAGTGGAAATAAGCAGGGTAGCATGGAGAAACCACTGTGACACCAACCATCTGGATAGAAATACTTAGTCTTGGAACGACTTAAAAACCTATCTAAGAAAGAGATTTTGTCCCCCTGGATTTTTGGAAATCATAATGAACGAATTCTTAGAGCTAAAGTAGGAGAGCAAAACCATCGAGGAATATCACCAGGCCTTTGCTCTTCTACTCAAATATTCACCACCTCTAGATGAAGAACAACTCATGGCCAGGTTCATTCGGGGAATGAATGAACCCTTGGACACACTGGTCAAAAATGCCAAGCCAGTGTCCATGGCTGAAGCAGTAAGAATAGCAAAAGATTTTGCCAAAGCCTTTGTAGTAAAGGTCCCGCCAAAGCCTGCACCCTCTAACTTTAAGATTCCAAGCCCAGGGAAGTACCTCAAACTTTCCACCCCCCCGAAGAGGCAGCAAGGCCCGAATCAGAATCAGGATGCAAGAAGATTCTGAAGTGAAGGAAGACCCTTTCCCCAGAATACTTTCTCAGGAGCCCCACCTCTTTCAAGAAATCAGAAGGATGAACTCAGAAGTGAAAACCGATGTTTTGGATGCCAAGGTTTTGGTCACCAACTGAAAGACTGCCCGACTCCTGCCATGTCAAGGGGACAGGGAAGTCAAGGACCCCGAATTCAGAGACCAACCCCTTCATACCAGTCTAATCAAGGTCCATCTCGCCAATTGAGCCATCTGCCTCTGTCTAGAGTAACCTCAGAACTCCCTCCCAGAACTGGGGCAACCAAAGAGAAAAAGTTCCACCTCAGACTGCAGCAGCCAGAGCAGTCACAATTTCAAATGTAGTAGAAGAGGAAAGAGGGCAGATCTTTGCTGTAATTGAAAACCAAGGACCTAACCATCAATTCTCAGTCATCCAGACTCCAGCAGAATATCAAGGTAAGCCTTTTAAGCTTTTGATTGATTCAGGAAGTTCTCATTCATTCATTTCCCCTGGATGATTGCGTAAGATAGTCTTAGAACAGAAATCAGGGAAACCTATGCAAGTTGAATTGGCCAGTGGGAAGACTCTTTTTACTCACCATGAGACAGATCTTATCCAATTTAACCTAGATGGTAATGTAACCAACTGTTAGTTCAAAGTCTTACCTCTGGGAGTTTTGACGGGATCCTTGGAATATATTGGCTCCACAAAAATCAAGCTGACATACACTGTCACAATGGAACCATTTCCTTCCATGATCTTCACGGGAACAAAGTTCAAGGAACTGGAATTTCCGGATCCCCATGTGAGAAAGAAGAGATGAGAGAAGAGACAATGTACTCAAGAACTCATCAATGAACCACTAGCCAACTTGATTAGAAATGAACTACAATGCCTCATATATATAGGCACAAGATGAACGGATCTCTAGAAAAGTTCCTCCACCCAAAAATGTGTAAATAGGAAAAAATAGAAATGAATGCTATAAATCCCAAAAATGCCTAAAGGCTAAAGAAAATAGAAAATCAAAATAAATTTTCCAAGGTGCAATTGGAATTAATTAAAAATTATTCAAAAGACCTTAGCCTAAGGGTCAAGATTTTCTAAAATTTTTAGATTATGGTCCAATTAAGGTTCCTATGGACCAACAAGATTAATCCAAGTGTGGGGATGAGATAAATCCAATGAATAAAAGAAAATACCCAAAAATGAGTAATGCCCACATAAGATGAAGAGTTGGCTGAGTACAAGATTTATCAGTTAAAAATTATGAGATATTACTAAAAAAACGAGATATTTTGGAGTAATCATACAATTTTGACACCTTGGTAAGGAAAGGGGGAGCCTTCAAGGAGGCACCTATTTCACACATGTGAAAGAGTTTTAAACTCAAAAATATTAAGATATTTTTATCTCTCCTCTCTCCTGGATCACACCAAATCAAAAAGGGATCTAAACTTGACCAAATCTTGTCCAAAATTCAGCCAAACTGAAGCTGGAAAATTCTAGAACTTAGTTGGACTTAGTTAGTGGCCTCCCTCACCTATAAATAAACCCTCATTCTTTTGTATTCTCATCTCTGAACTAGACTATGTCAGTATTACATTAAAATAAGCATATTTTCTATTATCCTCTAAAACTCCTCTATAATTTGGAGAGATTGGAGCTTCTCTCTCTCTCTTCAACCTTCTTTGGAGCTTTCCTCAACATACTAACCAATTGATCGCGGTTGGGGGCCTCTCCTAAGACTAGAGAATCAAGCAAAACGAGAGGTTAAGTGTGACTTTATGGTATTTTTTCTTAATCTTCTAAATGTTTTTCACTTCTCAACCCCTCTCAAGCTTGAGAAGTATTCAATTGAATGGTTCTTCAATGTAAATGAAGCTCTCTAATGAATTTTAGTGATTAATCACATAAAGTTTACATTTATGCTTAAATTAAAATGTTTTTTTAAGCATATCTTTCTCTCCCCCAAAGAATGGTCATTCCTATGACCAATTCTATATTCAAATGATGCTTCTCATGAAGCAATTCTTAATTCTAAAAGTAAACTCTATGCTAGTCAAATTAGAGGCCAAAGAAGTGGCTTTTTAATGCTTTTATGTTACTTAAATTATGATAAACTTAGGGATTAAGTCCATAAATTGGATATTAGTCTAAATGATAGTTATTCTATCATATTGTATTACTAAACCTTATGCTTTTTAAAATTATTAAAAATTATCAGTAATAGCAGCAGAGCTATGGTAAAATTTTTGAAAATTAACACATAAATCATTTTTATGCATAATGTGAAAAGAGAACTTCCTACCATATTCTAAGATTAGTCATCCTAGGTTAAATGAGTAATTCTCATCATATTCATGGAAATTTAATTTTTAATGTTTATACATAAATAGTTAATTAGAGAAAAAGAGGAATTTCCATGATAATAGAGATCCATGTATTCCAATGGAGAAAGAGAAAAATTGGAATATCAAAATAATGTAAATTTTATTTAAAATTAAAGAAGAATTTTAGTTAAATTTATTTTTATGCATAAATAAATTTAAATGATGAAAGAGGAATTCCCACCATATTTGGAATTCAATCATTTAAATGAGAAAAGTGGAATTTCTAGTATAATGGATATTTTTATTTAATTTTTAAGAGAACATTATGCATGAATAAATTTAAATGATGAAAGAGGAACTCCCACCATATTTGGAATTCAATCATTTAAATGGAAAAAGTGAAATTCTTGTCATATTAGGATTAGTGGATATTTTTATGTAATTTTTAAGAGAAAGTTTTAGTTAAAATTATTCTATGCATGTATAAATTTAAATGATGAAAGAGGAATTCCCATCATAACTGGAATTCAATCATTTAAATGGAAAAAGAGAATTCTTGGTATATTTGAAATATTGAATACTTTTATTTATTTTAAAGAGAAATTTTATATAGATTTTATGCACTCATTAAATGAGAAAAAGAGGGATTTCAAGCTTATTCAAAAAAAAATAGATATTGGTATTTAGTTAAAAGAAGAATTTTTATGATATTTAAGAAAAGAAGGATTTGAATTAATTTTTAGTGTCAAAAGATGAATTTCCACCATAATTCTACCTAGGGAATTAAGGTCGAGAAATTAATGGCAGAAAGAATATCTTTAGATATTTTAATTGGTTAAATAACTAAATTGGTATTTACCCAAAAATAGATGTTTATCTGAAGGGAATCCTTGTTAGAACTAAACCGAATGAATTTGGTTAGACTACGAGAGGGACGGAGAGTAAACCTACATGTCCATCTCTTGATCTGAATCAAGCACAAACTTCATGACCTATTCCAGTTCCTAAATACAAAGAATAGACTACCGTTGAACTAAACTAGTTTTCCTTTGACCGAACTCACCAAGAATCTAGTTGGACAATCAGTCAAATAATGGGTAGATTACCCTGATGAGAGATTAAGGATCCTCATTATGAAACTGGGAATTATGAAAAAAGGGGTTTTGTGGAACCAATCTCAAAGTGGGATTTTTACTTGCATTGGAACCTCTGTTTTTTATTTAAAGGACTGTTTTACACCAGAATGCTGGAGGAAGCATTTGGCATGTGTTTTACTAAGAGGAGGTTTGTTGCAACAGTTGGCAGGGAGTCGTCAAGGGACGTCGCTCGCGGCAAAGCCTGCTGAGATCTTGACTAGCCTCGGTACGGTTAAAATGGTGTGCTTCTGCTGGTGTACAAATGGGGCGGACCGACGAAGTGGCCCCTGAGTGAAGTGCTAGGACACCTAAGGAGGATCCTGAAGGGTTCTGACTAGGCGCGATGCACGGGCTCGCGGTTACTAGGACACCCATGCGTGCATTTCGGATGGACTAAAAGGAAAGATTTTTGTGAATCAAATTTTGATACTGGATCTCGTTGGTTGGCCAGCTGGTCTTCAACGGAGAGTCCAGAGGACACATTTTGTAATACAATGGACTCAAAATTTTGGAGGATGATGATCAGTAATATTATGATTTCTATTGAAAGATTGTTTTAAAGCCAACCAAATTTGTTATAAATGGCAATTTCATATTGGGTGCGTACGTGATATGCCTACCTTAATTTTTGCATGAATCACCGGCTAGGGGACCCTGGGAACTCTTTTCCTCGGTACCCGAGAAAAACACAACCAAATCTTTATAAAGGAATACCACCAATACAGTGGTTGGCTAACCTATGGGCCGTAGGCTGGATCGGAGGATTCCTGCGAAACAATTAAGATGCGATTAGTTACATTAGTTAGATTAAGTCCTGAGAAGACCTTGTTCTATGGGAGGGGATCAGCCGGCTGTGCCTCGTTAAAGGAGGAAAAAACCGGTGATTCCATGGACCAAGTGCAAGTCTCTTCTTGATCTGACCATGTGACTTCAGGTTCGATCGGATCAGTTTAACTAGTTAATGACTCGTTAGAGTAATTTCCCATTAGAAGATTTTTCCCATGGCGGAATCGCCCGTGCCTTCCGAGCGAGAGGAGTTTTTCCGGGATCGATTTCGGAGGAACCGTCGGGCTAGCCTCTCGTCCAAACATCCGCAAGCGAGGCCCCGAGTGTGGATCCCTGCCCCGCCGCACGGGAGGCCGATGCTGCTTCCATCGTCGGGGCACTGTGGAGGGGATAGGGGTCTCACAGCAACCACCTCCAACACAAGCCAGCAATGCCACGCAGGGTCCTAGAGTGCCAGCAAGATGAGGAGCAACTTCTTGGGCCCTTCCGCCCAGTCCTTCCAGGGAACTCTCATCAAAAGAAAGGTCACTACACCACATGGGAAAATCACTCTGTAGTGCCATAGTAAGGAGTGCCTCCATCTATTGGAAGATGCTAAAGTAAAGGATAAGTTGGAAAAATTCAGCCTTGGTAGAATGGCTACAGTGCTACCCAGAGGGATCGACACATACCTGTGCATAGAATATCTCCATACATATGACAAGCAGACAAAGAGAGGAAAAATTACAAAGGTATATGGTACCACACGGAAGAGTTGCTCGTAATAGAAGACCTCATCAGAGACACTTTACAGCTCCCCGTCAAGGCCCACAAACACACAATAGATACAATGCCCATCAAGGAGATGCTAAAGAGAGATTCTTATAACTCCAATGGGGCAGAGTACAAGAACATCAAGGATGAAGCCACGGAGAAAGCTTGCACGGCAATGTCGTTGATGATGCAATCAAACCAGTTGACAGGTATAACAGGGTCAACCTTAACAGGATTACCAAAGCTCATGAAGAGAAGGAGGACGATTGGGCCTTTTTTATGCACAAAGAAATGGAAAATTATCTCAAGGCACATTAGTCCAAGGTCAGCAACCCATACCCGTTAACACAGATACTTAACCATGTGGCACAGCAGCCAGTGAAAGATGAACCAGAGGAAAACCTGTCGCTAACCCTAATCCCCAATCAACCTACCGAATCTACTAGAAGGGTGGATGAAGGACAAGCAGTGTTAATGGAGACAGAACAGCTTGTAAAGTCAATCAAGAAAGATCGAAAGAAGAAGACTAACAAAAGGATGAGAGGGCTACTAGTGGATGTCACCACAGAATCTCAGCAGTTTGGAAGTGGTTGTGGCATTACAGATCAAGACATACCAAGAGGCTCTCCAAGAAAAACTACAAAGCCCTACTATGCAGGAACAACACCAACAGCTCTCCCCTCCAACGAGCCCTGCACAACTAATATTCAAAGACCTCTCCCCGCTCAAGGATTCACAACTAGCGGAGATACACACAGAGGAAGCTGGAGAACAAACACAGAAAGATCATACCTTGGAAGGACCAGCATACGAGGAGGCATCAGTTGCACAACAAGAATTATAGAAGGCAGCACAATATAGTAAGAGGCCACACTCCCCAGAGACGTCCAAACAAAGAAGATTGGATAAAGATGAGCCACTGCCGCATCTTGGTTCTTTCAAGGAGGTGGACTCTCAACAATTCCTTGAGGATACCTTGGAAGGCCTCAACACACTCCTCCATGATCCCCTTACAAAAATAAGTATGGCCACTAGTACCCACTGGGAACATGAACAGAAAGTATGGCGTTGCCATTTGTTGATAATACACATGCTGCACGACAGGAACGCCAGCCTATGGAAGCAGCGGCCAATGCACAAACACAAAGTGTGAAAGATACCTTGGCAGAACAGCAGAGAAAACTCATAAATAAGTAATCATAAAGAGTTTACAGACTGCAGAAGAACAGAAAACAAGATACAGCGCATTGGAGAGCAATAACTTGGTTTTGAGTCAAACCATTGTACAAAAAATAAATGAGAATACTGACTTGAATGCAAGGCTGGAGCAAGCAAAGGAGCACATACAAAAGGAGATAGATCACACACAGAGCCTAACAACTAGTCATGCCAAGGAAATGCAAGAGTACCAGGAGAGCGTAAAGCGTACTGAGGATATGCTTCGACAACAAATAGCTCTCCTCACAGCCAACCTCAAAGAAGAACAAGAAAGAGTACAAGGATTGTAAAACAGGAACGAGAGTAGGTTAACAAAGCACATGCAAAAAAACTCAAGGCTCTCAATGAAATAATCATCACTAACCAAACAATGGCACAAAGAAGCCAAGAAACAATATCACAACTAGAAAACCAATTACAGGATGCACAAAGATTAGCAACACAACAAGTATTTCAAATTATTGAAGCCAATCAAAGAGAAGCTACTGCAAGAAGAGCACAAGAAGTGACAACAAGAAGATTTGAAGTGCTGGATGTTGAACTGATGATTAAAGAAATAGCCATTTCTACATAGCTCAGCAACGTTGATATCATCATACAAGAGAACTGGCCCACCAACTGGCCACACAAGAAAGGAGTCAAAGGCCGGAGCCTACAGATGACTTACATACCCTCCTTGAGCGCGCCTCGAAATTGGGACAATTGCCAGTAACTCCTCGGGCCCCTTCTTAAACTCTTACCTTATTTTTGTCTACACTAACACTCTCATTACTTCAACATGACATTAACTTAGGTGAAGATATAGGTTTTTTAATCCTTATTAAACAAAATACCAAGCGAGATGCTGACCCAACTATCATTATGGGTGTTTTGAGGGGGGATCTGATATTAGCTAACCCACAAGATATTTTCTTTTACCCTTTGCATCCAATAGTCCTCAACCTCCATAGTTGGTGTCGTGTCTTACAAAATTCAGAAATTCTGAACAACAGGGTCGACAAACTCGACCTGTTTGTTCCAAATGACATACCAGCAGCAACACCCCAACTACGAGGTTGTGGCTAATACTTATCAATGGGTAATGTGGTTAGAAGTATATAATACTCACCAACATTTAAATCTTTGTGGTCTACCTTATCACCCAATGGGCATCCTTAAGCTATATATTAATATCCATAAGCATTTAGAAGCTATGCTAATGTAAGCAATAATTTTGATGCAGCTCACATAAAGCGCCTTACGATAGGTCGGGCATATGAAACCATGTTAACCTACGGAGTAGTGAACACAATAATACAACCCATCACCTTTAAGTCTACTCTCTCCCATGTGATAACCCAAAGGTTACATTTGAGTCTATTCTCCCATATGTACCCTTTCGGTTATCAGATGGTCAATAGTGCTATGTGCAAGCAAAGAGTTATTAGATGGCCAATAGTGCTATGTGCAAGCAAAGAGCACTTGTTTTAGTCGATTCATTCGGTTAGTTTGCATTCCATGACCGTCCCAAAGAGCTTGGTCATTACGGAGCTAACCCTTGCTTTCTTAGTTGTCTAACTCCTCCTTCATACAGAGGTTTTATTCAATGACTATTCCAAGTTGTATTGCCAAATCAAACATATTTTCGATCCACCAATTAGTCATATTTCATGTCTATCTAAGCATGTCATCCTTACAAGTAAGGTGCATTTGAGAGTTTTGGACCCCCTCCCTAATGTCTTTATCGATAAAGAGGGAGAGTTTATGTGAGGTGCTCATAATTGCATTTGTCTTGCATCACCTTTAAGGTAGACGTTTAGCAATGTTGGTACATGTCCTCAAGTATGAAATCTCATGACTTTTTATGGTTTTTTCCCTTGGTGTTTTACCAGAACATCCCCGTGTAATCCCTTGTTTTTTCTACATATGCTTTCTTCTAGTGTGTCATGTGCATGCACATGAACATGCTCATCTCAGGGCTAATCCCTAAAGGGTAGCAGATAAACATATCATTTAGGGTATGAGCAGGGCATAGGAGGATCCCAAAAGGCACCCCCTATGGATGCAAGAACAAGTCACAAGGATACTTTTATGTGACGTAGCACCTCCATGTGCCACTTCTGGTAGGCCATGTAACACAAGATTACATGCTCTCCTATGCTTTTCCTGTTCCTCATGCATGAAGGTACACATTACTGGTGCAATGAGAGTGTGTGTGTCACTTGCTATCCGATGATCTTATTTGCCCTAGTAACTACCCATACTGTTCAATGACTACGCATGCAGGATGTGTGTTAGTTACAAAGCCTTGAACAATGAGACAATCGAGAATCGGTTTCATGATTGAGGCTTAAGGTGATTGAGGATCGACTGGGATTAAAGTGTATTCATAACCACAGCTTGGCAGATAACTGTCTACTTTTATGACCAAGGCTTGATAATTACAGGTGCACCCAGTCTCCACCTTCACACCACTTTTCCTCACGACAGAAATGCACGATTGCTACATCCTCAAACTTATCATCTGTTGCAAAAACATTTCCCAACATTGTGTAGGGTGTAGAGCTCTGTGGGTCTAGCTCAAAACAACAATTCGCTGCATGTAATCCCCTTTCCACATCCCCATGACTTCTGCATGCTCCCAGAAGACATAGCCATGGTAGACCCAGTTTTTGAAAAGGGATATGCCTGATCAAGGCCTCTGCCTCATCCAAGTGCCCCGCACGACCGAGAAGATCAATCATGCAAACGAAGTGGTCCATCGTTTGTGGAATACCATAGTCTTTAAGCATGGCGCAAAAGAACTTCCTGCCATCCTCAACCAACCCTGAATGACTACAGGCAGTCAGAATGCATGTAAAGGCAATGCTGTCTGGGTTGATGCCTTGTGACAGCATCTCATAAAAAACCGCCATGGCATCCCCACCGTGCCCACACTGTGCAAATGCTGAAATCATGGCAGTCCAGGAGACGACATTTCGATAGGCCATCCTGCCAAAAACCGTTTCAGCATCATGCCAACTCCCACACTTTCCATACATGTTCATAAGAGCATTCCCTAACATTACATCTCTCCCAAATCCACATTTAATGACAGACACGTCAACAGCACGCCCCTCATTGAGAGCTGCTAGGCTGGAACATGCATCCACCAGGCAAAGAAATGTGACACTGTTCGGTTTAATCCCCTCCCCCTGCATCTGATGGAAGAGACCCAGGGCCTCCTTGCCAAGACCATTTCGAGTACACGCTGCAATCATGGTGCTCCAAGAGATGACATTCTTATGAAGCATTTTGCTGAACACACTCCTGGCATCATTCACGTATCTACACTTGCCATACAAGTTAACAAGACCAGTCGCGATTGCGATATCATGTTCAAGACCTCTGATAACTATGCCAGCATGGATCACATGCCCCTCTGCTACAGATACAAGGCTGGTGCATGCATCCACGGCAAAAGCAAATGTGATGTTGTTTGGATTGATGCCTTCTATCTGCATTTTATAAAAGAGATCCAAAGCCTCCTTGCCATGCGCGTTCCGCTGAAGAGCAGCTACCATGGCAGTCCAAGAAATAACACTACGGAGAGGCATTCTTGCAAATACGTTCCTTGCGTTCTGCACACTATCACATTCTCCATACATGTTTATGAGGGCAGTCGACACAACGACGTCTCGCTCTGACATACCCTCGACAAGTGCTGAATGGATCACTTGACCATCTTCATAAGCTTCCAAGCTGGCACATGCATCAAGAGCGCAGATATGTGCAATTTTATCTGCTTTCACGCCGTTCAACTGCATCAGATAAAAGGTATCAAGAGCTTCTTGTCCATCACCATTTTGTCCAAATGCTGACAACATGGTAGTCCACGAGACTATGTCACGGTGTGCCATCTGGCAAAACACACTCTGTGCATCATACACAACACCATGCTTTCTATAAAAATTGATGAGGGCATTACCAACAATCACATCGTCCTCAAATGCCACACACATGATAGCAATATGGATCTCCCGCCCCTCTTCAAAATCACCATCCCCACTGCAGGCATCAAGTGCACTTACAAAGGTGATGTTGTTGCGTGCAATGCCATCAGACTGCATAAACCAGAAGAGACACAGGGCCTCCTTGCCATTCCCATTCCGAACACATGCCACAATCATGGCATTCCATGTCACGACATCCCGGCATACCATGCCATTGAAAAGGCCCCTTGCATCATCCAGAAACCCATTCTGGGCATACACATTGATTAGTATATTCCATGAGTACACATTTGGATCTAATGATCTGTCAAACACTGCTTGTGCGTCCTTCACAGTCCCACAGCTACCATACATCTGCACGAGGCAATTTGATATGACTATGTCATGGTCATAACCACATGAGACAATGTGGGCATGTGTGAGTCTACCATCAGAAAGGGCCTTTGATTTACCATGAGATCTGAGAAGGGAGGTCAGGTTGATCCTGTCAGCGGGCAGGTCCATATTCGCAATTGTGCAAGTTTTCTGAGTAGTCGTAAGGCGCCCATATTCATGGACTTTCAAGCTCTCCTGCGCGAAGGCGGAAAAAACCCTTATTTTTCTGCTAGCTACCAAAAACCTAATGTGCCTACTCTGGATCGTTCTCATACATCGATACAAACGGAGGTGTTTGATGAAGGCGTCCGAGTTTGTGGGTTAATCCTCTGAGTTTGTGGATTAATCCTCTGATTTGGTTATGTGCACACATATATATATTGAGAGTCAATGAAATCACATATTTGTTGGGTGCATTTATTAATTTTCCACTTTTTTGACACGTGTATTTTTTTCCTTCTTTCGTTTATGTACTCTTCTCCTTTGTTTGTGCATGGCGTCTTTCTCTCCTGGTCCTCTGCAGAGCTGCCGGTTTCTTGAGGTGTCTTCTTCAGCGCTCTCCTTCGTCTGTGGAATCGTCTGTGGATGGTGCATGGCGCCTTGCTCTCCGGATCGTCTACAGTTGCCGGTTGCTCCTTCGTTTGTGCATGGCATCTTTCTCTCCTCGTCGTCTGCAGCTACCGGCTGCTCGAGGTGTCTTAATATTTGGACAAATTATTTGATATATGTATTAATTAAATGTCACTGATGTATATACATTTTGACAAATTATTTATTAATTAAATGTCACTGATGTGGCATTTAATTAATACAACCTTAGAAGATGGGTTTCTCGCAGCCCTCCCTCTCGTCCTTCTCTCTCTCTCTCTCTCTCTCTCTCTACTTGCTGAGTGAGCCCTTTGAGGCTTTTTATAGAGAATTGTGGACCTTAAATAGAAAGGATATGGGTGAATGCATGCAAATAAAAACTATATGATGGGGGGTCATCATTTTATTGCCTTAAATAGATAGGATTGCAAATAGAAAGCATATGGGTGAATGTATGCAAATAGAAATAATATGGGGGGTCATCATTTTATTGCCTTAAATAGAGAGGATATGGGGGTCATCATTTCATTGACTTTATTAATCCTTACATACTAAAATGAAACCGAAAAACACTCTTATTCTTGAACATCTTGCATAATATATTTAATGAAAATGCAAAAAAACATTTTGGTGCCATATTATTATGTTTGAAAATCGCACAAGCCTTGTTAATTGATCAAGACTATGCAAAACCTAGGGTAAACCTGGTCCCACATTTAACCATAGTGGGTCTCACTCATCCACTACATGAATGCATCCTGAGAAGCCGTGGTGAAGGTGTAGGGGGAGTAGTAAGCAAGCTGGGTAGATGGTGAGAGATAAAGAATGTAATAGAAGTGAATGAAAATAACCCCTACTTATTGACATTTATACTTATAAATATAAACTTATATATTATTTCATTAAAACTTTATCTTAACTTTATATTTTATAATAGAATTTAATTTTAGACTTAATAACACATTCATTAATATTACTAAATGTGTATTCAATAAATTTTACTTCTGTCGTTATCCATTCTATTTGCATCTTAATAAATTGAAAAAGTAGTTTAAATTTATCATAGTTATATATACTGTTTTACAAAGATTGTATACACATTGCATGCAAAGTGTTGAAGTCTCGTGTTTGATTCTAATCTTTCTACCACCTTTAATTCATTATTATTATTATTAATGTAAAATAAAATTTAATTCATTATTCTTAACATTTTAGTAAAGTAAACTTTTAACATTAATATCTTTAAGTAAAAAATAACAATTAAGAAACATCATAATAGCCAAAGAGACATAATTCGACAAAAATAACACAGCTTTTATTTCATTCCAAAATAGCCAAAGGCAATTTTACACGGTCTCAAGCACATGAGGAGTAGTACATTGTGCACACATGAGAGTGTTCGCAGTTCTACTTTTGACTTTTCTACTATCTAATATAAAGTAGAAATTAACTCGTGGACTAATTAACATGAGTGGAATCTCCTGTCTAAGAAATAACAAAGGCCATTTACCATTCACACTAATTGGGATAGTGTCATGCCCTTGCCAACAAAGGACCTCAATATCTACCATTATAGAATGCTCTTGATCTCGAGTATCTTGATCCAAGCTCAGCCAATGACCTCTGAGAAGCCTCCATCTCAATATATCTGAATCACATACACAATGTTGTCGAGATATCTAGCTACAAGATCAATAAAGTGAGAACAATGAATTATATTATTTTAACAAACGATTTAAAGATTAAAAGATTCTACTTAAAAGAAACATCATGTATGGTAACTCGATATTCTATCATGTCCTCATGTTTGGTTCTCTTTGTATCCCAATCATTTTCCATCAAGTGAATCAACCATATTTCACTTAGAGCCTTGCAAGAATACATGATTTTGGTTTTCTTCAAACATTCACAAGTTGCAAATAATATGCAAAGCAATTAAATGGCATGAGCCAACTTAAATGAACATCCTTTAAACCAATTGTTGGTTTCATTGAAGCATGTACATCATTCGCCAACTTAACTCTGCATGATTCACTTAAGTCCATGGTGGGTGTTGGCCACTACATAGATGGCAAGGGAGGTAGAGAGATGTGTTCTAACATGCCATATGTACTAGTTTAGTTCTAGATAATATAATATACATGGAGTCATAAAGAAAAAAAATTGAGCTGCCAAGGAATCTGCATTCTTAGTCTCATACAGAAATTCGCTAACACAATTATTTTTCCCTCAGGCATTCAACTAATTGCCATTCTTCAATATTAGAAGGATACAAAGCTGCACAAAACATATATATAATAATACAAACATGAGCACAGAATTTGACAATCTCAGTATAAACATGTATAACCATATAATTAAATGTAGAGAGAGCTTAAGAACACTCACCATTAGGTTTATGCTTTGGAATCTTAATGAAGGGATGCACATGAATATCCTTGTTCATGTAAACATGTTTTATCAACACTTGTGCTCCACTGGGTTGCTTTTTGAAATCGATAATCCTTCCTTTCCAATGATTCTTCCACCACAAATCAAAAATCGTAAACCACAAAAGTAAAAGGTAAAAAGTAAAAAAAAGAATACAAAAGTAAAAAGTTAAAAAAAAAGGAAAAGAAAAAAAATAAAAAAGTTATAAAAAAGAGAAACAAAAGAAGGTAAAAGGCAAATTGGAAGAGACTAGCATGAAAAAAATATATAGCATTTTTTTTAAAAGTACACGTACTAGTTTGCCTAAATTATAGGTTTGTTTTAGGCTGGCGATAATTTTGGCGCACTTAATACAAAACCCAAAAAAAATACAATTTCCCAAAAGGGACCAACTATAGGAAACCATCTCTAGTCGGATCAAAAAAATTGCTTGCACAATCCTTCCCAAAAGTGTTTAGAATTATCTGAAACCCATTTTGGACAAGTTTCTCTAACACCCAAAAATTTAATTTAAAAATTAAATTATTTAAAAAAATGAAATCTATATTAAAAATCCACCTAGCCCTAAAACAACCTTCAATGATATGCAGTTGCGATCTCAGCATATTTTAGAGAAAGATTTTGAGGAAACCATGTCAAACCAAGTAGGCTCTTATCAGCCCACCTTCATCTCGAGACCCTCTTTAGGAATGAGATTCAGTGTGGTATAGGGCATGAGACTCTCAACGAACAGGAACACTTCCTCTGATCTAGAATCGATGGAAGGGGTACCAGACCATGGGAGAGAAATCCCCACTCAAACATTAAACGACGCTAGGCCAGCCACACTAGCTTAATAGGCTACATGACTAATTACTTCAGGGGTTCGGCTTCGACTGCAACCTCTGCACCTAACCAAGAAGCATATCAATTTAGGGATGAGAGAGTCCAAGGCCACACCTAGTGTTGTCGCACACATGAGCCCTATGCATGTGGAAATCCCTGTCCACATGGGACCAATCCTAACTGGCAACCTGATGCTTGTAGACCAAAACATTGCCCAAACCTTACTGCCACACATGGCAAGATCGAAGAGGAGGTACAAGAAGTAGAAGCCCTAATCCAAGTTGCTAGGGCTAAAGAGGAAGAGACCTTACGCTAAGCTCCACAGCAATTAGCGGCCCAAATCACACCAATTGGGCAAGCCACCCAAGATTCACCAATTGCACGGGTGACTAACAGCCTAGAGAGCACCAATTCATATCCAAGGTGGATCTAGGTGTAAGATTCTCGAACTTACTATTGCAAACCGAGAGCTGGGAATTTGATGCCACCCAGGGAACCTTGATAGACCTAGCTACGGGCCTCATTTATGTTATTAGCTATGGGAGGAGATCAAGCAAGCCGTCTCTACTTCTATAGACCAGGAAGAGTGACTTCGGATGGTTGTGGAATGTATTCAGGCTATTGTAGAGCAAGAGAGGCTTAGATAGGGAGGAATCACCATGCCCATGCGATTTTCCATGACACATGTTGGGACAAGCAATGCACTAGGCTCTACCTTAAGTAAGATGGAGACACCATCAATAAGCCCTATTAATCCCACATATGTGGTGACGCCTGTGATGGACTAAGCCCTGACTATTGCTATTGTACCTCAAGGTTACACAGGGCTCCAAGAGTCTACTAGCATGTGCTTCACATTCCAAAATCATAGTAGAGAGGTACCCACTCAAGATGATATTAGCATAATCCCAGACTCTATGGTATTGGATACTACACCACTCATAATGGCACCGATTGTGACCAACCATGCAACATTTCCCATTAGTGTCATGCCCTCGGCCACAATTATGGCAACCATGGTTACAACAATCCGTACAACAATGGCTCCAGGCCTAGTTAACGCATTTGTATCATATACTAGGGCATAGAAGGAGGAACCTTCACCCAACATCCTCGATTCCTTGTGACTTCCTCTACTTTGCGAATGTTGCGAATGCAACCTAGATCAAGGGGGACATCCTCACAAATGACTAGACCAGTGTGGCACCCTTGGCTCATATGTCATTGGTACCTATGGTAATTCCTATATGACCCCCCACCTATCGGACTCATGTTACTCCTCCAAGATTCATGCCACTACACCCGTACAGGCACAGCGCCCTTCATATCACATGTTTCTTGTGCTGTACCCATAATTCTAGCTGTAGCCCTCCTCCTAAACTGATCTAGTAGCCTTTGTGCAAGCATTGGGGAGAGCTGTGGCCGAAAGTATAGGACCAATCATGAGAGATAACGGACAGAGTGGCTCTGGAAAGGTTGCACAAATTGTGAAGCTTACACACAAGTTCAATGGCCCGAGGGCAATCCTAGAAGACATCTCAAGATCTTCGATCAAGTTTGTGTGGCCTTAAGTGGGAGGAATGAGCTTGTAAAGACCAATGCCTTTAGCTTTACACTAGATGGCAAGGCTGGTGATTTGTATCAAACCTTGAGAGTTAAATAATGTCTAAACTTTATTAGGCTTTGAAGGTTATTCCTAAAGCAGTTTGTCCGTGAGGGAGCTTTGTGGATTGTGGCTTCATAGTTACACAAACCTGAGAGAGAAGAAGATGAGTCAGTGAGGGACTCTATTAGTCGTCTCAAGCATTTGAACTCTTGATGTGCTCTACAGAGGGGTGCTTCTCAAATAATCAACTTCTTGATCGATTTATCCATGGGCTTAAACATGAAGATATTGTTGAGAAATGTGGTGCCAAAGAGCACACATGGAGCACACGGACTTAAACATGAAGATATTGTTGAGAAATGTGGTGCCAAAGAGCACACAAGGAAGAGGTAGGGAGTGAGAATAAATGGAAAAGCAAGAGCAAAGCATAGCATGCAGCCACATGTGTAAAGGGGATTATCCCACATTTATGTACAAGCCCAAGGGTGTATCTCCTCATATAAAGGGGGACCATTTCAAGCAATGAAATCATATCACTTACACACATCTCAAGCCTCTTTATGAGTACAAGTTTTAATCTTGTAACCTAATTGTGCTTGAGTCTATTTTTCATACTCATCATCATGAGTGTACTTAGGCACTATCCACCCTAGATTAGCTTAATCATGTGTCATTAGTAGATCATTAGATAAACCCTAATCTTCATAGCTATGTGTAGGAGATATCATGAATCTTAACATGATATTAGAGCCTCCCCTTTCCTCCTTGAGCTTCTCCAAATCATTCCCTTCATAGCTCATTAGTAAGTTTTTATCATCACTAATGATAATCATTGACTCACTAATCTTAATCTTATCCTCATTACCTCCTTGTGGCCAAAAATTTATTTTGCTTGGTTCTCCTTGTACTCATAAACATTGGAGAAACCCCCTTAGCCACACATTATCCATCTCTAAGGGAAGCTATAGTTCCAAGGATACACGCTGAACCGCGCACTACAGCCCATATGTGGTGAATATCTAGCGATGATTGAATATTTAACCCATTCACCTTGTGTGCTTCAAATTAGTCTAATCCCTTTGGTAGGCTTGTTACTTACCTCCACAGCTAAAATCTCATGGAAAACAATGCATGTTTCATCATATACCAAGCAAAAACCTAGTCACCAAAGGGGCACAAATGAGCTAGTTTTTTGGCACAAAGCCACTTGTCCTCAAGTCAAGAAAGCTATACTAAAATCCCCTTCAATGCTTGCATCTACAAGCTCAATTTCAGCCTCCACATTCTATTACCTCTAATCACCTTGATTAAGCATCATTAGTGCAGTATTATAAAAATTTGGGCTAATTAAAACTTAAAATTGGAGAATTAGGGTGTAAATCCACTATGGGAAACTCTCTTTTGCATCCGAAATCATCACATTCATTTGCATTGCTCAATTTGAGTGTTTTTCACTACTTTCAATTCAATTTTAATGTATAGTTTGCATCCAAATCATCCTCATTAGCTTGAAATCCACTATGGGAAACTCTCTCTTGCATCCGAAATCATCACATTCATTTGCATTGCTCAATTTGAGTGTTTTTCACTACTTTCAATTCAATTTTAATGTATAGTTTGCATCCAAATCATCCTCATTAGCTTGAAATCAATCATTTCATAAAAAATCAAAGCTTAATCTTGTAAGAGAGTACAAACACTGCCATATAGAGACTTGTCACAAGCTCATGGTAAGACCCTCTTGCATGGCATCAAACATTAGGAAGTTTATTGGGGAAGGGTCACATATCCTCAAGCAAATCAAGCATCTCACAAAGCAAAGCATGAATGCATAAAGCACAAATTGTCCTAAGCATGTATAAAGCATAAGTGCATGAGATGATCACAACACATAGCATTGCATCCACACTAAATGCATAAAAGGCATATAAGGAAATCAAGAAAAAAGCATCAAAGCACCAAACATCACGTGGCAACAAGAAGAACACCGTCCACACTAAAGAAGTTGTCAAAGAGCCAAGAGTCCAAGCCAAAGAGAAAAGAGCAAAGGCCAAGAGCCAACAAGCATCTAACAATGCAAAGAAGAAAAAGGACACGACATCAACATGAAGAATGAAGGAATCAACAATGGATCTTCATTAAGCAAAAGCAAGGAGTTCTCAAGCTAACAACATTAGTAAGAAACATGGAGCTACCAACCACTGCCCTAACCTAAATCATATGTTGTAAAAACCACCAAATGAGTAGGCGAATTTGTATGTTTTAAAAACACTCGACCACTAGTTTGCAGCCAAAGTAGAACCCTAGGGGAGTGAAAATCAGCCCGACCATCTCTAAAAGTAACCTCTAAGGTAGAGAGTACCCAAGCCAAAGAGCCTCTGAGTTACCTAGCCAAGTTGAAAATAAGGGGGGTAAAAATATGTTGTAAAATTTGCATCCAACCACCTTGCAGCATTAGCCTAAGAAAATGGCACCAAGGGGGGGTGTTGAGATGTTGAAATATGCAAGTGAATGGGTGTGTGCAGGAACAAGCCCTTAGCAAAGAGACTGTAAAAGGGAGTCTGTAATTGAGTGGGTAGTAGTGAAAAGGTGAGAGGTATCCTACTGATGAGAGAATCAAGGGTAGCATGAGTGAATATAGGGGTGTGGAAAGATTCTAGGAAAAGGTGTCCCCAGATGTAAGGGAGGTGGCACAAATCAAGGAGAAATCTGTGGGATTAGATGCTTGGCATCTTGTGGATGTACAACCTATAAATTGAGGCATTGGCCTAATGAGAAATTGCTGGTTTTTGAGTATCCATGCCTGCATTATCCTATTAGCTTAATTGCTCACTAATCTCATCTTAATCATCTTAATTACATGCTCACTAATCTCATCTTAATCATCATCTTAATTACATGCTAATGATGTTTATTCTTGCATTTGATCCACCATAGCTCATCACTTTGCTTGCATTTTATCATGGTATTAGAGCCAAGCTTAGGATTCATCCAATTTTTGAGTCTAATTATCTTGTTAATCACCCTATTAATCATAATTAGAAGATAATCACTTTTTAAGCCTCTTTTCAACCATTCTCTACACCCCCAGCTGGTGGAGGAGCTCCCTCTCCCTCCAGCCTTAAAATTAGGCAAAGATCTTCTAGCATCATCTAGGCAGCCCCCCGGTGCTCCATCCCATCACCTCAGCCCGTCGAATCGCCACCGGCTCTGTTGCCCCCGTTTTTCGCTGTCAAAAATCTGAAGTAAAGTGCAGATCTTCTCTCCCTCCAATGGAATTAAGCTGATTCCTCTTAGCCCCAGGGGTTTTCAAGGGTAGTCTACATGCTGGTGATCTTAGATTTGTGAAATTCCTCAAGGAGAAGTGGCATCAAGCTTTGCATCAAATCTACAAGTGACTTTGGTAAAACAGAGATTAAGCATTCAATATTTGATCAAATCTTTTGTTTCTTGACTTGATCCTCTACTGAACTAACTGCTATTGATGCCTTTGAAAGGAT
Source organism: Cibotium barometz (assembly GCF_041138505.1). Lineage (NCBI taxonomy): Eukaryota > Viridiplantae > Streptophyta > Polypodiopsida > Cyatheales > Cibotiaceae > Cibotium > Cibotium barometz. The sequence goes on along the minus strand of NC_141086.1, from coordinate 16,597,112 downwards.
TTGAGCTCATTTGAACTCTAAGGCACCAGGTCTGGCCTCCCCGCACACTCTATTTTCTGTACACAAAACAAGGGATTATTTTGCTAATGAGTGATTAATCAATATTAATCACTACTTTTTGGTGCAATTGATGGTTCAAATTTACCATTGGTATTTAATACAGATCCCTATCACTTCAGATTACAATTCGAAGATGGTTTGATATCCTAACCATTCAGTACAGATTAGTCACCCTTGGCTTTATGTAATTTTTGGTGAATTCATATTGATAAACTTGTTGTAATCATCATTAAACATCATATTTGAGTTGTAAAAGGGTAGACACTACCTCTGAATCTTGAATTGGATAAAGAGGTAAGAACCTCTTCACATCATCATGAGCAATGTATAAGAAATAGCTAAATTTAATGGGGAGCAGTTCCATACATGGCAAACAAAGACCATGTACTTGCTCATGCTTTCATCTATTGTCAGTGCATGAGGTTTGCAAGATCGGCTTCTGGATGGAGTTTGAGGAGCATTTTGTTTCTCTACAAGACAAAGAAACATGCCATGTTGTATGGCAAGGCAGAGTGGAGAATGGTATCTACAAACTCTTAGCACTCTCTTCTCTGACAAGCACTCAGATCGGTGACTTGTGACACTTCCATTTTGGCCACTTGAATGTGGATGCACTGTGGTGGGCTTTCTGGGACCAGTTGGTGGATGGCTTGCCAGATGTTGGTAGCAGGCAAGGACGTTGTAGTTCTTGCATTCATGTGGTAAGCAGCACACATAATCTTTTCCAAAGCAGGCTTCTAAGCGGGCTGTAAAACCTTTGGAGTTGGTACACAACACTGACTTATGTGGATCTATGCAAACCCCATTCTTGGGAGGCTCTTTGTACTTTATGTTGCTTGTTAATGATTGTAGCAAATTCACATGGGTTTATTTCCTTTCCCAGAAGGACCAAGCTTTTTCTTGGTTCAAGGAGTGGCATGTTATGGTGGATAAAGAGTCTGGATTGCAGATAAAGACTCTTCAGGCTGACAAAGGAGGAGAGTTCTCTTCTAATGCGTTTGTGCGGTTTTGTGTGAAACATGGCATCAACAAGTGGGAGCTGGCCAATATAAGTTCACCTTCAGAGAATGGAGTTGTTGAGCGAAAGAACTGGACTACAGTGGAGATGGTGAGGACAATGCTGGAGCATCGTGATCTTCCTTGTTAACTTTGGTTCCAGGATCAAAGGGGATGGTTTACAGGTTATAGAAGGCCTTGTATGGTCTTAAGCAGGCTCCTAGGGCTTGGAATCAGAAGATTGATTCCTTCTTTCAACAGACTGGATTTCACAGATCAGTTTGCAGATCCTAACTTGTATCTCTCTCAGGAACGCGGTTTGGTCACGTTAATTATCCTTTATGTGGATGATCTCATTCTCACTGGCGGTCATACTACGGAGCACATAGCAGTGATGAAGGTTGTCTTGTCAAAGGAGTTTGAGATGATCGACTTAGTCTTACTCCACTTCTTCTTGGGATTGGAGATTTAGCAAACCCAGAGGGGGTTCTTTGTCCCTCATGAGTTGCTTGAGGCCTTTGGGATGGAGAACTACAAGCCTATTACTTCACCGATGGACCCGAACAACACAAAGCTTACAGTGAATGATCCTTGTTGTGAGCAGGTTGATGCCTCTCTGTATCGGAAGCGTGTTGGTTAATTAATTTGGTTTTTGAACACCATATTGGACTTGAGCTTTCCTATGGGTCTGCTGAGCTCATTCATGATGCAGACGCCTTTGAAGACTCATTGGACGGAGTTGGGACACGCAAGATTGTGGATCTTGCGGCTAGAGGGGGAACGACGGATGGAGTCTGACTCCAAGGCTAGAGTGACTCATATTGGGGAGGAGATCCAGACATGAGGAGACCTACATCAAGCTATGGTTTCACCCCAGCTCAAGAGCTATTTCATGGAGCAGCAAGAGGCATCCAACTATTGCCTTGTCATCTATAGAGGCAGAGTATCGGGCTGCTTGTGGTATTGCTTATGAGGTTGTGTGGCTGCGGAGGTTTCTTGGTGAGATTGGGTTTCCACAGAAGGAGCCCAAGGTCATCCAGGTGCAATATAACTAGAGCTATATCGCTATTTCTCAGAACCCGGCCTTCCATGCCCGGACCAAGCACATAGAGATACAATATCGCTTTGCTCATGAGAAGATTTTGGCTGGTGACATCTTGCTTATTTATTGTGAGACGAAGGATAATGGGGCGGACCTCTTTAGAAAAGTATCTACCTCAGGCTCTGCTCTGGTAGCACTCTAGCTCACTAGGGTTGGATCCACATCCAGGAGCTGAGAGGGGGTGTTAATAGTTATCTCTTGTCTGTACATTACACACCAGGGCCATTGTTGTGGGTGTGCCCGCCCATTTAGGTGTTTCTCTATTTTTCTCATTTTTTTAGGTCATGGGGGGATGCCATGTGCTGGCCGAATCTATCTGTTGGCCAACTGTACGTGTTGCTAGCCGACTTCATTCAGTCCTGGTTGATTGTGTTTTATCTGGCTGACTATTGATTTTCTTGGTCGTGAGTAGTTAGGGCTAATGTCTGCCTGTTTTGGGCTAGCCGACTAGCACCCTAGGGCCATATATATAGATGGCCCTACCCCCCCACACCTTTTGTATCATGTGTATCGGATCTTGTGTATAGAGCAGATTTTATACAGCTTTTCTCTCTCTCTCTCTCTCTCTCTCTCTCTCTCTCTCTCTCTCTCTCTCTCTCTCTCTCTCTCTCTCTCTCTCTCTCTCTCTCTCTCTCTCTCTCTCTCTCTCTCTCTCTATTCAGCGTTTTGCTCTCTACAGCAGTTGTCTTTCATTTCCGTTGTGCATTCTGACAGTAAGTAGGGGAGAGGGAGAGCTTGAGCTCCATGCAAACAAACGCACATACACAAGAGTAAAGAAGCACACAAGAGAGATGGATGGCTAATTTTCTTCTATTCTCTTCTCTTCTCTATAACCATAACTTAAAGAGATAAGGTAACATTCTATCAAGGAAAGTAATCTCCTCCTACTATAACATACAATGGTCTATCCATAGTGTGAACTTCACTACATGATTAGCACTATAACTATGTCCATAGTGTAAACTTCACTACAACTATGTCATAACTCTAGTAAACCAAAGTGGTTATTGTCACACACCCTAAAAACCACTAGTAGCATATCACTCATAATCTCACTAACCATGCCAATGGTGTAAGAAAATCTATGTTACCTTCCTGGGAGCCAACTAAATACCCAATCAACATGGGACCTCAAAAAATTCCTAGTGGTAAGGAGTCAAGGGTAAGAAACCCAAAGGAAAATCCAAGTTATGCTGAGATCAAAGATGTCTCTGATTCAGTAAGTCAAATAACATTGGACAAAGAGAAGGGGTTAAATGGTCCTAAGGGGCATGTCTTCCTAGAGAGAACCCCAAGACTCTAGGGGCAAAAGCAAAAAGAGCTTTGCAATCGTATAGAGAAGAACGAACAACCCTGGAAGTAAAAGCAATTGAAAATTTTAGTTATGTAGAAATAGAAATCATCACAGAACCACCAGTTCAAATTACCCTTATACGGCAGGAAGAGTAAAGACAGATCAATCACAATGGACCAAAAGGATGAGATTCTTAAAATGGCCAAGAAAGGTATGGAAGGGAGATATAAATTCAAAGGATTAGAAGAACCCCTTCCCAATAAGTTACAAGCTTACCCTAACCCGAGAGAGAAAATTTTGAGGTTGAATGGCGTGCATGAATTGGTGCAATAGATCGAGCTAGAAATAGAAGGGCCAGTTGGGTAGGACCAGTCTCTATGTTCCCACAAAGAATCCCTGTCGTCACAACACCATTAGAGCCAGTTATATAGGAATCAATTGATGGGAGTGTATTAAGTAAGGAACAAGAATCACCTATGGAATCCCTATCACACAACACCAGTGGAGCTGGTCAGAGAGGAATCAATTGAGGGGAGTGTATCAAAGTAAGGAACAAGAATTACCTAAGGAAAAGAGAGTGTCTCATGAAGAGCTTAAAAATGAAACAAAAACATTACAAGAGCTTCAAGAATTAGAAGAAACTAAGAATATGAGGTTACTCTCCACGAGCATAGCATACGAGAGTGGCTCACCCAAGAAAGGAAATATGCCCAGGTGGAATCCCTAATGGGGAGATACACTGAGAGAGTGCCTTTAGAATGGTCATTGGTACCATACAAACCTAAACCTAGCTCATTTACCTATCGCACGGTCCTACATGGGTATAGACAAGGATTTGATGACAGTTGTAAACATGCCATCCTTAAGGCCTACATTGAAAGAAGAAATTGGAGCCTTGAGAGCAATTCTCTCAGCCTTGAGAGCAATTCTCTCAGCCCCAATCATGATAACCATGGCCACATATCTGGCATGCAAGCCAGAGGCTTGGGAAGAAGTTCAATAATGGATGAAAGAAAATCTCAAACCATTTGAGAAATTGAGGAGACAGACCAAGCTAGAATAGATAACCCATAACAAACATTATGCTCCAATTAGTATCTTTTTTTATTTTTATGTTCCTTGTAAAACCCCACCTATTATTACTTTATAGTACTTCCCAACCGCACTAATTAGAGCATAATGTTTGTCGTGGGTTATCTATATAACGTTTTTGAAAATATATATATATATATTTTTTGAAGAGTGCCTCTAGTGTGGTCACAAGGCTGGGTCTTCTCCCCCAGCCACAAAGACCTATCCCTTGTGTGGCTCTCCAAGGCCCAACCATATCCTTCCACTACTCCATTGATTGCCCCTAGTTGTGCCTACATCTGCTACCTACTCTACCTCTGAACATCCCTAATCAAGCATGTTGTGTGCTCTCCCTTCAACCCAACCACCTCTAGTCATCCGCCTTTGCCTTTGCTACCAACTTCCCACCAGCACCCGCCACCCCTAATACTAACCATTCATAGCATCCATATTACTTATCCACATAAGATATCTCCATTGACAAGGCATAGTGGATTCAATACCTTCCTCTGGTAGAATTTGCCTACAATGTATCTTATCATCAGAGCATAGGAATGTCACCACTCACAAAGCGCTCTATGGGCAAGAATGCTTGTCTCCTTTAAATTTCTCTGATCCAACCATAAGAGTTAAGGCATCCTCACGAAAATGCTCAAAGAGATGGAGGAGCAAACCAAGGCAATCCAAAAGGATATTAAAGTTGCCCACCATGATCGACAAAAGCATTATGCTGACACCAAGAGGTCTGAAAGGATCTTCAAGGAAGGAGACAAAGTTCTTCTACGAGTGCAACCCAAACGAAGTTCTCTATCACTTGGGAAATATAAGAAGCTCAGCCCTAGGTATTGTGGTCCCTATACAGTTATCAAGTGTCTAGGTAAAAGTGCCTATAAACTCCAACTCCCAGCCCATATCAAAGTCCACAATGTATTTCATGTAAGTTTGTTAAAACCTTATGTACCCAGTCTCGATCATATTCTTGATGATGAACAAGTTGTAATCCCTACTCAAGGAGTCCTTGAATTACAGCCCAATAGCATCATAGATTCCAGGGAAAGGCAACTCCGAAATAGAACTCTTGTAGAACATCTAGTACAGTGGAAAGATTACCCTAAAGAGGATGCAACTTGGGGGGGAAGATGAAGCTACACTCTTAAAGGATTATCCCCAATTCATGATGAGATGAGGACATCTCGATTTCTTTAAGGGGGGAAGAATGTAACATACCCATCTTCACTAGTAAAGAAATGTCCATGTAATAGATAAATTTATGAGTTTTTATGGTATAAAAATCAATGATTTTATTAAATGAGTCATTTCTCCTTAGAATCTTCAAATTCTGAGCCCAATTCCCCCTACTACAACAGAGGGCGACAAACCAACTCTTTTGTCCCCCGCTCGTATACTACTTCTTCCAGAGAAGGCCCTTTGTGTTTTGAGTGCAATGAGCCGGGACACTTTAGAGCCAACTGTCCCAAGATGGCAACATCATTTCCCCAAGGTGGCAGAGGAAATCAAGGCCGTGGAACCCCTATCCACCAAGGTGCAAGAGGCGGTGGGCGTGGCAAAGGAAATCAAGGCCATGGAACCCCTATCCACCAAGGTGGCAGAGGAAATCAAGGCCATGGAACCCCTATCCACCAAGGTGCAAGAGGTGGTGGGCGTGGTAGAGGCCGCGGAGGAGCAGTTGCTAGGACCGCCTGTATTATAAGTGAAGAACTGACCTTGGAAATGGCTGAACCAAGTAATATCCGTTCAGGGGATAACAGAAAAACCTAAATCTAGTGTAGTCAAGGCAAAACATCTTCTCAAGGGAACACGTAAGGGTCAGCAAGTTTTCTTAGTCAAGCTCAACAAAGCCATTGAACCTAGTAAGGAGACAGAACCCTCTTGGCTCCAAGAATTCTCTGACATCTTCCCTGACGAGCTTACAGGGCTACCGCCTCCTCGTGAAGTCGATCATGAAATCGAGGTGATCCCTGGAGCTCAACCCGTCTCAAAAACGCCTTATAAAATGTCCCTTCCTGAAGCCATTGAACTTAAAGAGCAACTTTCCCAACTCATTGAGCAAGGATTCGTACGCCCCAATAGCTCTCCTTGGGAGGCATCTGTTCTTTTCCAAAAAAAGAAGGACGAAACTCTCCGCCTCTCCATAGATTATCGAGGGCTAAACCAAGTCACTGTTAAGAATAACTATCCTATCCCTCACATCAACAAACTTCTTGACAGGCTTCATGGGGCCAAAGTCTTCTCAAAAATAGATTTGAGGTCTGGTTACTAATGTCATTCGGGTTAACCAATGCTCCTGCAACCTTCAACCGCCTAATGCAAGATATATTCCGTCTTACTTGGATGAATTTGTGCTTGTTTTTTTTATGATATCTTAATCTACTCCAAATCAATGGAAGAGCATGTGCGTAGAGTTCTGCAATTGTTACGCAGACACAAACTCTATGCCAAGAAGAGAAAATGTACCTTCTTTACTCATCAAATTAAGTATCTTGGATTCATCGTCTCCAAAGATGAGACCCCCCCCCCCCCAAGGTCAAAGATATTCTGGAGTGGCCACCCCCTAAATCAGTTTGTGAAGTTCATGGGTTTTTGGGAATCACGGGATGGTATAGGATTTTTATCAAAGATTATGCCTTGGTAGCAACACCTTTGACGGATCTTCTTAAGAAGGATTGCAAAATAGTGTGGCTGCCAATCCATCAAAACAGTTTTAATCAGTTCAAGGTCATTATTACTTCTACCCCAGTCCTGAAACTTCTTGATTTCACCAAGGAATTTGAAGTGGTTACTGATGCCAGTAGTCTAGCACTTGGTGGTGTCTTAGGCCAAGAAGGAAGACCAGTCGCTTATACTTCCCGCCGCAAGCTGAAAAGCAATATGAAGCAAATTATGCCACCCATGATTTGGAGCTCTTAGCAGTTGTTCATTGCCTCAAATTATGGAGACATTATCTCTTGGGGGGCAAATTTCAGCTTGTAACTGACCACAAAAGTCTGAAGTGGATCTTCACAGCCTAACCTCAACATGCGGCAAAGGAGATGGATTGAAATTCTACAAGAATATGACTTCGACATCAAATTCTGCCCTGGGAAAGATAATGTGGTAACAGATGCACTTAGCCGCCGCAAATCTTTCTTAAGTGCAATTTCAATGCCAAATAATCCCATACTGGTCAAGGTGGAAGAAGTCTCATCTCATGATCCAGATTTTCAGAGGATGATGAAGTTAGTAGAAGAAGGGGAAAATTCAGAGAAAGAGAAGAATCTAATCAAGGGATACTCCACTCATGAAGGAAGCCTCTACTTCAATCACAAGCTATGTATCCCTAAGGATCATGCTTTAAAGAAACTAATCCTCCATGAAGCTCATGATAGTCCTGCTACAGGACACCCAGGCTATGCACAAACATTAAATGCTGTAAGAAGGAGCTTTCATTGGGTAGGCTTGAAAAATGATCTCCTTGGGTACTTGAAGCAATGTCTCTCATGCCAAAGGATCAAAGCTGAAAGGGTCAAGATGCCTGGGAAACTTCAACCCTTGGATATTCCCCAAATGAAGTGGAAGTGCATTAGTATGGATTTTGTCACAAGTCTCCCCACTGTTCAAGGAGGATATGACTCCATTCTAGTAGTAGTGGACTTACTTACCAAAGTAGCTCACCTTATACCAGCCAAAGAAGACCTTCAAAGCTTTTGATGTTGCTCGAATATTCATCAAGGAAGTCCTCAAACTTCATGGTCTCCCAAAAAGGATAGTAAGTGACCGGGATTTTGACTTCACATGAAAGTTCTGGCAGTCCTTATTTCAAGCCCTCGAAACTCAACTTTGCTTTAGCACAGCTTATCATCTAGAGACCGATGGCCAGACTGAGAGAGTCAATTAAGTAATTGAAGACATTCTCAGAGCATATTGTGGACGGGAACCAAGAAGGTGGATTCAATACCTTCCTCTGGTAGAATTTGCCTACAATGCATCTTATCATCAGAGCATAGGAATGTCACCATTCAAAGCACTCTATGGGCAAGAATGCTTGTCTCCTCTAAATTTCTCTGATCCAACCATAAGAGTTGAGGCATCCACAAAAATGCTCAAAGAGATGGAGGAACAAACCAAGGCAATCCAAAAGGATATTAAAGCTGCCCAAGATCGACAAAAGCATTATGCTGACACCAAGAGGTCTGAAAGGATCTTCAAGGAAGGAGACAAAGTTCTTCTCTCTACGAGTGCAACCCAAACAAAGTTCTCTATCACTTGGGAAATATAAGAAGCTCATCCCTAGGTATTGTGGTCCCTATATAGTTATCAAGTGTCTAGGTAAAAGTGCCTATAAACTCCAACTCCCAGCCCATATCAAAGTCCACAATGTATTTCATGTAAGTTTGTTAAAACCTTATGTACCCAGTCTCGATCATATTCTTGATGATGAACAAGTTGTAATCCCTACTCAAGGAGTCCTTGAATTACAGCCCGAATTACAGCCCAGTAGCATCATAGATTCTAGGGAAAGGCAACTCCGAAATAGAACTCTTGTAGAACATCTAGTACAGTGGAAAGATTACCTTGAAGAGGATGCAACTTGGGGGAAGATGAAGCTACACTCTTAAAGGATTATCCCCAATTCATGACGAGATGAGGACATCTGGATTTCTTATAAAAATCAATGATTTTATTAAATGAGTCATTTCTCCTTAGAATCTTCAAATTCTGAGCCCAAACTTGGAATCTGCGTGCGATTTTATCCTAATATAGGATTTTACAGCATCCAAAACGGACACCGGATCAAGCTTATACGCAAATTTCAGTCATTTTTAGTTAAAAAGTGATGACCTTTAAACCTTAATAAATGCACGACCGGGCGTTTGATTGACGAATGGTCTGCACCCCAACGACCAGGAGAACATCCCGCACAAAAAAAAAATTCGCCCCCCGGGGCGGTCCAACACGCAAATCGAGGTTGGCGTCCCAAATTTGGGGACCCCACCCCAAAATTTGGACCATACACACTTACCAGGGTGCCCATACGATGGCCGCACAAGAACCAAAGAACGGCCGCCCACTGTGTGGTCCACACGTATACTGCTACGTGGACACCCATGTTGTCCCTGACCAGATAAGGTACATGCTGCCCCTGACGACCAGATAAGGTACATGCATACCATTCCTTTCCCTGTCAACCGACATTGTACCTTTTTCCCTGAGCCATGCAGGCCACTAATCCACAGCCTTTGCTGGTACACCGTCCTTTCGTCCTTGCTTTGCGTAGTGGCCACACCCGTACCCCACAGTTATATAAACCCCCGGGGTGCTCCATGGGCAACACGCATTTCTATGTAGCTTATGCTCTGTTGTGCCGCCGTCCGTACCACCGTCTATCCCTGTGCAGTGTACTTGCTGTAGTACAGTTGCCCCTTGCAGCCACCCCTCTCCACACCCCCTCATTTGCCACTTTTCAGATAAGGCAATTTTCCTCTATCCCCCTCTTGCTAGGAGGCAGTGTCCTTAACTCTTCTTCCCCCCCCCACCCCCCACCCCCCGTGTGAAGAGACTTACAGCAGCCCTTCTCCCCTTCAGCAAAAACGTTTTTGTGTTAAGGACATCTCACAATCCCCCCCATTTGCGTGGACTTTAGTAAGAGGTTTTAGCCTTAAAAGAGGGTTCATGCGCTGTGGTCTTTTGCTCATACGGTGAGCAAACGATCTCAGAATTGAGATATGACTGGAGCGTTTCGACTGTGACAGCGAGCCCTACAAGATGACGTCCAAGATGGCGTCCAAGATGGCCCCTTCCCAAAAATGTCAGAATATTGCCTTGGGAGGAGCGCGCAATAACGAGATTAGAGAAGATGCTCCCGATGCGGCTCCAACCCTCCCTTTACAAGCTCGTCAAGGAAATGATGGCCAGGTCAGCTTGGTTATCTTTTAAGAAGAGTATTTTTTAACTATTAGTGTTAATAAATGTGTATCTTTTCCTTTTAAAATAATGACATAAAAATTGTATGAAGTTACAAATTGAGTGATGCTGTATTCAATAAATTGCATTGAAATTGTTATCTTTAAAGAGTGCAAGTTTTTCCTGGCTTCGACGCGCTAACTCCGTTCCGTGCTTGTGTATCCGCCGGGCGGCGTCGTTAGGGGAATGGCCCAAGGTATCCCTCATACTATTGGGAGAATAAGGTTTGCCGATTGAGGCGAGAGATTATGATGCTGTCTAGTTCTGAGGGCCCAAGCTAGTGCGGTGAATAAGCCCACCCTAGTGTGTAGACATCCCTCTGAGGAGAGGGAGGATCGAGTGATGGAGCTTGAGAGGGCGACAGGCCAGCTTGAGTCCTTGCCAGCGGCTAACGATGAGGTGTATGGTCCCATAGGGTTTTGCCCAGCATGTAGAGGCTGGAAGGGCGAATTCTAGATCATCGACAGTATAAAGGAAAAGAATAAGAGAGCTGGTTTGGCTTGTATGGAATTGATTCATGTATAAATTTTTTTTATAAATCTTGTCTCTGGCATTATTGTATTGTGGAAAAAGACTGTTTTCATAAACCTTGTGAAAAGGGCCTTAATTAAGAAACATGTTTATTTATGTCAAACAGTGTGGTAGGATTAATCAAAAAACAAATTGACACGTGAGTAGGGTGGAAAGTGGGAGGACGGAATGCCTCGATGGCACCATCCTACGGACGGGTGGACCCGACTAGTCGGGTAGCTTTCCAATAGATTAAGTGAAAGCCCTACGCTAGATAAATAGGTTCTTGGGCAACTCTATTCTAGAAGACTAGGCCAGTGGGGCGGCTGTGCCTTGCATGGATGAGGAAAAAAGCATTGCCTCTAGAAATCAAGTTTAGTAGTTGCCCAATTTATGATCAATTACCCTATGGGTGATTTGATTTTTTGAAGATCACGCTCCCCCTGTGGGATAGGACGACTAGGTCTTACCTATGAATCGTATCCTTGAATCGTATCCTTGAATCAAGGTGTCGATAAATAGGAAATTATCTCCAAGTTAAGACTTAGTGGACTATCTTAAGTGTTTCCCCTATTTTTTTAGAAGGGGGAAACCTTACAATTGGTATCAGAGCCGATCTTAGCTCCTAGGATTTGCCATTTAAGGACTGTTTTGCAATGTATGTGTTACCTAACATAATGCTAATTAATAAAAACATCCTACTAAAAAAACAAGTTAAATTGATGTTTGAATGATTGTAGAGGAAGAGGAAGATGCCTACTCGAAGTTTCTAGTTTTCCAATGCATCTTCGAGATTGCTAGAGTCACTCCTCAAATTTCGAGTTCCGTGACACCATGGTGCAGATACTAGAGAAGATGTCCCTCCCTCATTTGTCTCATATTGAAAGAGGATGGCGTAGAGATTTCTGGAGTCGTGGGTCGAGATATTTCTTCATCTCAGCAGATCAAATTGGGAACCTTACGACCTAAAGCGGATTCGTTGGATTGAAAAGTTGAAGATGATCCGTTTATTTTGGTTCATCTCGGTACCCCGAGGGCCGACACCTCTGTGATTATAGATGGGATTCACATACTTCAGGATCGTTGGGTGTATGACCAAGTGATGTAGATCTTACCTACTGATAGAGTAGCTGTGTTGGGACCTACCCCAATCCAGAGTCTACCACCCTTACCATCAGTTTTTAGAGTCTTAGAAACTTCAACAGAACCCCCATATTTCACCTATGTGGACGTGTTTATATATGTATATACATATACATACACACACACACACACACACACACACACACACACACACACACATACATACATACATACATACATACATACACACACACACACATACATACAGACATAAATACACACACACACACACATATATATATATATACATACAGAATATATATATATACACACACACATACATACATACATATAATAAACATGCATATACATATATACATACGTACATACATATAATAAACACATATACAAACATATTATACATACATACATACATACATACATACATATAAACATGTGTGTGTGTGTGTGTGTGTGTAAATATATACATGTTGTTTCTTATCGCGCTGATTTCCATGTCACCGGAATGGCAAGACAGCAGTCTAGTGTATCAGACTAGTCAGGCGCAATACCATGGGAGACGTGTGGTCTCCCGCGCCAGAGATTCTGGACTCAAACACCAACCCTTGTGTGGTCATGGTGAACATTCTAGTCTCCGCTCAACTAGGCAGGATTAAGCACAGTGTTTCCCAGTTCTCAGTTTGCATCACTTCTTTTCTTGTCACACTCACACTCTCTCATACACAACATGTACACTTACGCAAAAACACAATAGGTTCAGACATCACAAAGTAACATGTGACACAGAAGAGAAATGTAATGGCAAGTGTACTCTTAGTTTCATTCTGGAAGAATTATAGAGTAACACAATAGATACCCAGTACAGATTACCACTTGCAAGATTCTAACATGCTATCAAGCTTCATGACATAACTGTCAACTAATATTGAGAGCTTACCAGACTACACTACATTACACATCACTCAGACAATGAGTCGGCACACACACTCTCTCCTCTGTAGTATTTGGTCATCCTTTTAAATTGTGCCTTCTTGATCTTGGCACAATGACTATACGGTCCGCCGCCTTCACACATGTGATACCAAGATGGTGCTCACATTGTGCATTGTGGGTTGACCGCTCTGCATGCTGCCCACTGATCCTTCCACTACCATTGCATTTCTAGGTGCAACACCTAGCACGCTTGGTCTTTGAGCTTATGCTTTTGAACAGGTTCCCTTGACAAATTTTTTCTTGAATTTGAAGAACATCTCTGGGGGCGTACGATCCAAGATGTACACCTCGTCGGAGTAGGTGGCTCACTTTTTTGGATCCTCTTCAACTTTTTCACATGCTCTTTTGAATAGCCCAGACCCCTATTGGTTGTTTGTGGTGTTCTTTGATAAAAAAGTCTCACCACTGGTCTGAGTGGAGTTTGCCTCATAATCTTTTTCTTTGCCATTGGTATGGGTCTCCATTTGACCCGGGCAGCTTCCTCGTATTCTTTCGGATTATTTGATGATGGACTTTTTGCCTTTCCCTGCTGGTTCTCCAGTACCCCATTTCCATATACTGGTACTTGCGAGAGGTTGCATTCTAGGTGGAAGCATCCTCCTTCCCTCCGCTGTATGTGAAAAAAAAAAATTGAGAGCATAGATGCTCCAAGGAAGAGGTTTTCGGGCTAGTATGGACTTTATCCTTTCTACACTTTTAAAATATTATGGCAGTTCTTTAGCAATTCAAAAAACATCACATGTAAGGCTTCAAAAAATGGGTTTTCCAAACTAGCCCATGGAGCAGAAGAGCTATTGACCAATCGGTCTTTTAGGCATTCATTTTCCTTGAGCAAAGCTTTGTTGGAATCTTGCAGCTTCCCAACCTCAACTAGCAGCTCTCCTCGTTCTTTCTGGGTACTCTGAGCAACAGCATCTGTGTGTTTTCTGTCACTAGCTCCGCATCTGCTTTTACTTTTGAGAGATTTGATTGGAGTCTAGCAATTTCCTCCTTTACTTTCCTCAGCTCTAACTTCCATTGCAGCCTTGTTTTTTGGGTTTGTTGCACCCTTTTAGCCACTTGCCGTGCTTCTTCTATTTGTATTTGTAGGGGAGATTTGCAATTTTCCCAGTCTCTGAGCCCTTCTTTTCTGAGCTGGTTCTCATTCTCCATACAATGTTGCATTTCTAATTCCAGAGCATTCAGCTCATTGATGGTGTCCATTTCAAACTTTGTGCTTATTTCAAGCTTTTGCTTGTACTCCTCTACCTAGTCTTTTGTCGTTTCTCTTTCATGGAGTGCATCTCTTAATATGTCAGCATATTCCGTGTGGTGGGTGTGACCTCCTACAACTACTTCTGCAATACTTTGTTCTTTTTAGCCAACTTATTTTCTTCCTTTTCCCAATGCTCTACTTTCTAGGTAGTGGCCATAGTGCCTACATCAGACTTTGGTCTTCACTGTTTGTTTTTCTTTTCCGGAAGTGCTGGTCTTGGGAGACTCTTAGCCCACTGGTTGTTGGTGCTGTTATTGTTGTTGTTTTGTTGTTGGTGCTACTGTTGTTGTTGTTGTTGTGGTTGTTGTTGCTCCCCACTCCATCATCATTGTTGTCCAAGTCATGGATGACCTGTTGGGGTTTGCAAGACTGCTCATGGATTTCTACCAAAGCTTGCAATGCTTGATCCCATACTTTGCTGTCTAGCCTTTGCTATGTTAATTATCGTTGCTTTGGCATCTAGCAAAAGGCACATAACTTCTTCCTCTTCTTGTTTTTCAGGGCTTGCATTTCAGACTGGGCTACTCCCAAAGCTGTTGTGATGTCTAGCACTTCATCCTTTAAAGCTTGGATTGTGTCGGCCCAAACTTTTGCTGGCTTTCTTACCTCTTCTAACTCCACTCGCAGCCTTTCTATTTGTGCTTGGAGCATTTGCCTCTCACACTAATGAGAGTTCTAATCTTTCCCTCACTTATCTTTTTTTTTTCTACTAGTAGGGACCTTTCAGCCATGGCCATCTTCTTCTGCAGCTCCTCATTTTGCTATGCCATCGACTGTGATTTGTACTCCAGCTCATTGGTTTTGGCTATGGCACTCATTATCATACCATACTATTTCTGATTTAGTGCACTCAACTGATTAATTGTCCTCCGGGCCTTTGTTTCTCATGTGACTTGGGTCTTCTTGTGCCATTTTCACCAGTGATGTTACCCAAGGTTGCAGTTCTGCTGGTATGATCAGCTCCGTTCTTATAGGCATCTTCCCCTTTTGGGCCACTTCTTCCCTCTTTTTATGTTGTTCTCCTTCTCTCCTCTCCTTCCTCCTTCCTTTTCTTTTCTTCTTCCTCCTTTTTCTTTTTTGTTTCTTCAAATTTCTTATTCCTTTTTTGTTTTTGCCAGCGGCTCCCTGTTTCTTTCTTTCTTCCAGTTCCCTTTTCCTTTCTTCTTCTACCCTTTGTTTCTTGACCTCTTCCGAATCAGGCAGCATTTCTTTGTCTACTTTGTGCTTTCTCTTCTTGCTGGCTTTTTGGGTGATCTTTTGCCGCTCCTCATCATCCACATCGTCCTCAAGCAAACTGAAGGTCACTTTGGAAGATTTTGAGGATCTTGCAGCTTCTTTGTGTTGCTTCTTGTTAGCGATGTCTCATGTCCGATGGTCCACGATCTTGCCAAATGGGAAATTGCCCTTAGGTGTGCATGTGACCATAGTGGGTTGTTTTTCCTTAGCCCAAGTGGCTGCTCCCTTGGCCAAATTCTCCTTATAAATTTCCAGCCAATTTATCTTTTCTCCCACTTCCGCTGCTCTAAACAGTCTGTAATTTTTGTTAGACATGTCCTCTAGCTTCCCCATGAACATGATGTTTTGTAAGAAGAAGATAAACTATTCACATCGGGTTGCATCTGCCACATCTTTCACCTAGTGCATGTTACTTATTTTAGGGATCTCTTCATCCACCCTTGGCTTCAAGCTGGTGAAAATTTTATATCTACTCCTTCCCCTTCACATGCATAGTGTTGGTTTCTAAAATTTTGATTAATAAATTTTCATGCATCTCCTCCCACTGATGGTCGAGAAGTTTTTTGAACCCGCACCTTCTTGCCCATTCCTGATGCTCCTTCTTCCTCATGTCCGGGATGAACATGGCCATACATAGGCTTTTCTATAGTTTTTTGTCGAGGCGTGAGCATCTTGTTGATCTTCGGCATGGTGCTATTTTTTGAAAGAGTGTTGTAGATGGGTAAGAGTGTTTCGAGCAAGAGAGCCAAATGACAATGTGAGTGTTTGTGTTCTTTTTTTTTATGTTTTCTCTTTTTGCTTTTTTGGGGTGTTGTTCTTTTTGGCTTCCCCATTTTTGATGTGATGTAACCTTTGATTTACATCATGCCTGCCTCCTCGGTTTAATGGTATTAAGGTATTTTTGTCGTCTTTTTAGCTTCCTTTTTTGGGGTGTTGTTCTTTTTGGCTTCCCCATTTTTTATGTGATGTAACCTTTGATTTACATCATGCCTGCCTCCTCGGTTTAATGGTATTAAGGCATTTTTGCCGTCTTCTCACCTTACCGTTTGCGAGTGGAGTTTTAATGATGTTGTGACACTTGTCCTTCACACAGTTGCTTACGTGGCCTTTTGCATTGTTGACATGGCTTGGGCTAGCACATACTTGGTCACTTGCTTTTTTGTCGTCTGGTCTTTGATTGTTGCAGCAATCAGGGCTTTTGCAGTCTGGCCATCCTTGCAGACTAGCCACCCTTTCGCAGTTTTGTGATTTTTTGAATCTTCCGCACATCGACCTCTACTAGTGAGATCATGCCTCAACATATGCTCTAGACCGGCTCCTGGCCTTCCGCTTCTTCTTTTTCTGATGGGATTTCCATTAGTTGGCCTTTGTATTTCCTCATCTTGAAGCCATTGACTATTTTTGGAAAAGGCGTACCATCCAAGTTTTCTAAGGTAAAAGCATTTTGGCTGACAAGGTCTTTTATTACTATGAATGGTCCTCACCAGATCTTGAATTTTTTGGGATGAGGTCCCAACTTGGCATTGTAAACTAATACAAGGTTCCCTTTTCTCAAAAATTATATGCTTGAGATGCCTATTATTCAAAGCCTTTCTTCTTCGTTGCACTATCTCTGCTTTTAAAGAGCTGGTTTTCCTTTCCTCCTCTAAGACTAGGAGTTCTTGTATTCTATGCTCCCGAGATTCTTCCATTGGAAGCATCTGTTGAATGGCCACACTCTCAGACTGGGTACCACATACTTCATAGGCATAACTACTTCCAAACCATAAACCATTTTGAATGGTGTTTTCCCAGTTGTGACCTTGAATGATGTCCGGAATGCCCATAGGGCAATATCTAACTTTTGGTCCCAATCATTTTTGTTGGCATTTATGATTTTATTTATAATTTTGTTCAGCACCTTGTTGGTAGATTCCGCCTAGCCATTGCACTGTGGGTGGTAAGGTGAGGAGTATCTACCGATGTAGATGATACCATGCTCCTTAGCCAATGGAATGCCTTCTGACATTCCGGGCTCCATTCATATTTGGCATCCTTTTTTGTCAGTGCATATAATGGATATGCTACATGTGCTAGGTATTTCAAAAACGTGGTATGCCACTTCACCTTGCCAAGAAATCTTTTAAGTTGCTTTATGTTCTGGGGAGGAACGGACATTTTGGATATGGCCTCCGCCTTAACTAAATATATGCTGACACAATGTGTCCTAATAGTGTTCCAAATTTTACTACAAATGCACATTTGGACGGATTCAACTTCAGCCTTATATCTCTGCATTTTTGTAAACATAACCTCAAATGATAGATGTGTTTAGCTTTATCCCCGGACACACTGAAATCATCTACAAAAGCTTTCATGAAATCTATCAAGTAGTCATAAAAGTTTTTTTGCACCATTCTGTGGAAGGTAGCTGGTGCATTCTTCAAGCCAAACATCATGACAGTTGCCACCACAAAGACACCCCATTCGATGACAAAAGACGTCTTTTGGTCTTTCGGAGCCATCTTCACTTGGTTGTATCCACTAAAGCTATCTAGGAAGGAGTCCGTGAAAGGGAGCAAAAAAGGATCTCAGTTGGTTGCTGCATTTAGCTTGTGGTAAATTCTGATCTTCGTGTTCTGTTTGGGGACTACTATAATAGCAAATATCCAGGAAGATTTTTTTATTAGTACAATGAAACCTACCCTCAATAATCTGTCAAATTCTTCCTTCATTTATTTTGCATAATTCAAGTTCATTCTGTACCTTTGTTGCCTAACAGGTATAACTCCCTCTTTCAAGTTGATGCTGCGCTGGAAGAACTTAGGGTCGATGCCCTCCATGTCTTCATTTAACCAAGCAAAGACATCTTGGTATTCCTTCAGCAGGGATACTAACTCCTATTTGAATTCATCTTCCAATTCAAGGCTGATCTTTACATTCTTTTCCCTCCTCTAAATTCACTTTTGGTAATTTGTATGGGCTCACCTTAGCTGTAGTGTTCTCCTAGTTCTCCTTTTGCTTTTGCACCCATTCCGAGATCTCCTGAATCTCTCCTTCTTATCCTAGATTTTGGGCCCACTTAATTTCTTCCATGGCTTTCTCCTGCAAGGTTTTATTTAGCTTTGAGCCTTTTGCTTTCCTAGAATATGCTTCTATATTCTTTATTTGATCATTTGCTACTTTTATTTTTTTGCCCTTTGTTTCTGTATGTTGCCTTATTGCTTCAACCACATATATCATGTACAACATGTAAGATTCCTCCCTCCAGCTTTTGAGGTGTAAAGGTGTAAGAACCTCCCCTTCTGTTCTTGTAATTATCCCCCTCTCTGAAATAGAAGAAAGATCTTGTTTTACCCTATTTTGGCCTAGAGAGAGAAAATATCTAGAGAGAGATAATCCAAAATTGAGATATCTTTGGATATAAAAATCCTCCTAGTGTCTAAAATGGATTCCCCTAAAACAGAAATTCAAAATGAACTTTCCAATGTGAACTTGGAATTGATTAAAAATGTGTATAAGGGACTTAGCCTAAGGATCTACATTTTCAAGAATTTTTGGATTATGGTCCAATTAAGGTTCCAATGGGCCAATTGGATTAATCCAAGTGTTGGGATGAGATAAATCCAAAAGAATAAAAAAAATACCCAAAAATGAGTAAATGCTCACATAAGATGAAGAGTTGACTGAGTACAAGGTTTAATAGTTAAAAACTATGAGATATTACTAAAAAAATGAGATATTTTAGAATAATGATGCATTTTTGACACCTTGGTAGTAAGGAGAGGGGGACACTTGAGGTAGGCGTCTATTTCACACATATGGAAGGGTTTTTAATTCAAACAAATTGTGATATTTTTATCTCTCCTCTCTCCTAGATCAAACCAAATCAAAATGGGAGCTAAACTGGTCCAAATCTTGTCCAAATTGAGTCAAACTGAACTTGTCCAAATTGAGTCAAAATGAACTTGTCCAAATTGAGTCAAACTAAACTTGTCCAAAAATTGAGTCGAACTTGTCCAAATTGAGTCGAACTTCTCCAAATTGAGTCAAACTGGTCTAAATCTTATCCAAATTGAGTCAAACTAAACTTGAAAAATTCTAGAACCAAGTTGGACTTGGTTAGTGGCCTCCCTCATCTATAAATAGATCCTTAGTCTTTTGAAAAAAAATCTGTGAGCTATACCATGCCAATATTACATTAAAATAATCATATTTTATATTATCCCTTAAAAGTCCTCTACTTTTGGAGAGCTTGGAGCTTCTCTCTCTCTTCAACAACTCTTGGATCTTTCTTCTCTACTTACTAAACCGATTTATTGGTTGGGGGCTTCACTTCTAAATAAAGAAGCAAGCCAAACCTTGAGGTAAAAAGGAATTTATGGTTTTTGTTAATATTCTCAAATGATTTCACTTCTCAACCCCTCTCAAGCTTGAGAAGTTTCTAATTAGTTGTTTGTAATACAAATCAAGCTTTCCCTAAGAATTTTAATGATTAATCATAAAAAAAGTTAATCTTTATTCTTATTTAGAATGCTTTTTATGTATATTTCTCTCTCCCAAAAGAATAGTCATTCCTAGGGCTAATTCTTTAGAAAAAGAATGCTTCTCATTGATAAATTCTTAATTCAAAACCAAACTCTAAGCTTGTAAAGCTAGAGGATAAGAAAATGGTATTTTTATGCTTTTATGATAACAAAATAATGGTAAATTCTTTTAAATTATTTAAGCTACTTTAAGTGATTCTAAATGTGAAAGAGATAACCCTATCATTTTGGAAAAAGAGGAATAATAGAAATAGCATAATCTAGTAGAATAATCATAATTAAGTTTATGATTATGGCTAAATTTATGATTTAATATCATAATTTGGATTTAAGTTTAAGAATAGATTTTTTATCATAATGGTATTGCAATGTCTTATTCTTTTTTAAAAAAATTAAAAATTATGAGTAATAGCAGTGAAGCTATGGCAAAATTTTTAGGAAATAATACATATCTTATTTTTATGCATAATGCGAAAAGAGGACTTCCTACCATAGTCTAGGATTGGACATCCTACGCAAAAAGATTGATTTTCATCATATTCATGAGAAATAATTTTGTAATTATGCATAATTAATTGATTATGAGAAAAGAGTAAATTTTGATAAATTTATTTTTATGCAAAAAGAGGAATTCCCATGATAATTGAGATCCAAGTAATTAAATGGTAAAAGAGGAATTTTTGATAAATTTATTTTATGCAAAAATAGAAATTCCCATGATATTTGAGATCCAAGAAATTAAATGGAAAAAGAGGAATTTTTAGTATAATTCAAATTATGAGTATTTATCAAAAGTGGAATTTTGAGCAGTATTGGGAAATATGGGTAGAATTGATTTTTGTAAATCCCATGAATCTTTCACTCAAAAGAAGAATGTTGAATATATTTCACTTGAGAAATTGAGATAGAATATGAAAATATCCGTCGAGAAAAAGTACCTTTAACTAGGCCAAGTAATTGGCAGAAATTTAGAAAAGTCTCATCGGTATCAAAAGTACAAAATGTTACTTAATATGAATAGATGTGAATACGATGTGAATAAGATGTGAATACGATGTGAATAAGATGATGTGAATGCAATGTGATAGGATGTGAGTGGATGTGTTGTGATAAGATGTGGATGTGGGTGTGATGAGATGTGGATGGGATGTGATGTGATGTAAAGGGATGTGGATGTGGATGTGATGAGATGTGGATGGGATGTGATGTGATGTAAATGGATGTGGATGTGATGAGATGTGAATGGGATGTGATATGATGTGATTGGATGAGAATGGATGAAGGATGATGGGAATACATATGATTGGATGTGGAATAAACAATGTGAATTGATGTAGAAGAATGTGGAATAATGAGAAATGATGTGGAACAATGTGGAAAGATGAGAGTTCGTTAGAAATTGTATTTATGAAACATGTTTTTAAATGACTGTTTTATGTCAAGAATGCTAGGAAAGCATTTTGACCATCTTGTGAATGAGGTCATGGAGACCTAATTGATAAAGTTGCAATAGCTGACGGAGAGTCAATGGAGGACGTCTCACATAGCAAGGTCGACTGAGGTCTTGACCAGCCTCGGTTCGATTTAAATGGTGAGCTTCCGGTACGGTGGATGAGGGACCAAGGAAGCGGCCTATGAGTGAAGCGCTAGGTGACCTGCGAAGAAGGAGCCTAAAGGGTGCTAACCATACGGTGCTTGGGCTCTGGGTCACACAAAGATACCCATGCGTGCATCAAGGAAGAAAATGGAACAAGGAGTTAGAGTTGTTTTCTAAACTTGGGCATGGATCTGGTTGATTGATCTTGCTGGTCCTCAACAACGACGGATGAGTCCATGGCTCTTTTATATGGATCTTTTGGTTGATCTTGCTGATCTTCAACAGAGAGTCCATCTAGATTTTTATAAGTGAATATATTTCTGGGTACTATGAGCTAAGAACTATTGAAAAGGCCCCTAAGTGGACAAGTGGTGAGCGTTCTGGTTGCCAATGATGCCATAGGTACACCGATGAAGGAATGATTGGAAGATAGAATTCAATCTGGATATGTTGGAGGATTATGATCAGTGATACTATGGTTTCATTAAAAGATTGTTTTAAAGACAGCTAAATCTGTGAGAAAGGCAATTTCATATTGGGTGTGTAAGTGGTGTGACTATCTTGAAGTTTGCTTGAAGCTCTTGGCTAGGGGGCTTGGGAAGTCTTTTCCCTGGTATGCGGGGGGCAAAACATAACCAAATTCCTAAATGGATCCTATCACTACAGTGGTTGGGCGGTTGGCTAACCCATGGGATTGGCTGGACTGATGGATCCCTAAAATGAGACTCAATTCTGTTATGGTACGATAGATGAAGTAAATCCCGGATCCTATCACTATAGTGGTTGGGCGGTTGGCTAACCCATGGGATTGGCTGGACTGATGGATCCCTAAAATGAGACTCAATTCTGTTATGGTACGATAGATGAAGTAAATCTCGGATAGTTTTTATTCTATGGAAAAGAAGCAACGGTTATGCCTCTTGATGAGGAAAACAAGTGCAAGTCTCTTCCTTGATCTGACCATGTGACTTACAGGTTCGGTCGGATCAGTCTGGTTAGTTAAGGCTCCTTAGTACTACGTTAGAATAAATATATCCTGGAGGAATTGCCCGTGCTTTCTGGGCGAGGGAAGTTTTTCCGGGTTCGGTTTTGGAAGAACCGAGGGATTAGTCTCTTGTCCAGATATCCGTGGGTGAGGCCCCGAGTGAGAGGCTCTAACCTGCGCAAGAAGTGCTACTTCCACTGCTAGCACCCCCGATTTTGTTGCACGGAGGGGGCAGGGATCTTTCACAACGACACGAGGTCTGGATGTTTATGGAGTATTTTGGTCTCTTCATCGTCATCAAAGCCTTCTAACATGTTGAAAGTTTTGGCATGGACTGGCCTCCGAGCAGGTTTTACTAGCTCCTTTGCATCAGTGAGATCCACATGAACCTTCCGCTTTCCCCTTGTAGTGGTGATTCTGTTCTTGCCCCAGTCCTACTTTACCTTACCATGTCTCATCAGCCAAGGCCTTCCTAATAACACCTAGTAAGATCCGGTGTGATTTTCTGTGGTGAGTGATAACAACTAAGTTGACCTTGAAGTCAACCTATTTGATCCTCATTGAGACATTTTTCATGGTTCCCTTAGGTACCACTATCCTATTGTCAGCCATTCTTATGTTGAACTGAATGGGCTCCCACTTGAGGCCCAATCCCAATGCGGTTTCTTCACTATGACAACATTCACCCCAGATCCTCCATCCAGTACTGCATTATTAATGATAACATTGCTGAGTTGAATTGTGACTTTGGCCACTTCATCATCTCTGGATGCTGGTGGTTCTTCTGCTTACATATTGCCACACTCTGGGGTTTCTTCCTCTATCGTGTGCTTCAATTCTTTGCTAAGTCCTTCAATGGTTGCCATCAAGATTTTGGCCTTGAAGCTTGGACATAAATCCAATACTTGTTTTTAGCCAAACCTGTCTATCTAGTAGCATTGACATCACATTTGTTTGCAACCAGTCATCATTTTTTTGGTTTTCTTCCAGGCATTCCTTGTCAAAGTGCTCTGTTTTCTTGCTTCCACTTGCTTCTGGGAAATCTACAATGATTTCTCTTGAGTCATCCTCCTTTTTCTTGCCTTGCCTTCTTTCTATTTCCTTAGCAGTTTGAATTATCACCTTAGCTTGCTGTTCCCAGTCCAAGCTGCCTTTTTGTGGCCTTTGGGTGAGTCTTGATTACCAAGCAGAATTATCATTGCACTAGATTCACTTACCTTAGCCCTTGTTTACTGTCAGGATGTCATGAACCTCCATTTGCGTGTCCTCTGCTACCTGCATCATGTAGGCACTTGGCGAATTCTCCTTGAGCCACATCAATTATGCCTGTCCTTCTTCATCATGCTTTTTCTTCATTGCACATTCCGCTTTGGTATGTCCAGGGGCTGTTGACAATAGTAGCATGTGAATCTAGTGGTTCCTCTAGAACGTCCTTGGGCCTCTTCTCCCTGAAAAATTTCTGCTACCTCTATTCCCATACCTTCCCATTCTAGGGTGTCTTCTTTCCGCTCCCTCTATGTTGTTCACCATAGGAGATCTATTTTTCATGTTGTACCTATAATTCCATGTACTGTGGTTGTGCATGTTACAGCTGGAACAAGTTGGAGGCACGGTGCATTCTTCTTTGAGGTGGCCTTCTTGTTTGCATTGTGAACAGAACACATTCTTCCAGAAATCTGCACCTTTGCCCTTTTTCATTTCTTGCACCAACTACTTTACCTGCTGCATCAACTCTCTGGAGCTTGCTTGTACCTTTGCCCTTTTTCATTTCTTGCACCTGTCAAAGTCGTGCATGCGGAAGCTTGAATACACGCTGTGAGAGAGAGAGAGAAGTTGACGCAGAGAGAGAGAGAGAGATTGGCGAACAACGCTTGAACTGCTTTAGCAATGAATAGATGAGAATTACAAAGGTGGGCATGGGTATTTATACCCTCATGTTGGAAATGGCCGACCTATATAGGATAAATTAAATAAATAATTCATGCCCTTTGTTAAGGCTCGTTCCCACATGAGATACTACTTTTAACACCCTCTCTGTAGCTCATAGTGGGCATAGATGAAGAAACCAAGTCGATGCAGATGCAACCATGGACACCTCAGTACTGGCCGGATACCAAGTACACCTCGGAAAATGCACCAAACAACCTATCTCCTCAAGGAATGCCATCTTGAGCTTCAACTGCCACATAGAATAATGAATTGCAGACAACTCCACATCCATGATCCCCCATTCGTTGAACTGCGAACACATCACGTTCAAAAAATCCTCTGAACCTTGAACTATCGACACACGACGCCCAAAATTCTGCTACACAATGAACTAGGAACTCATCCCATCCATAGTCTGCTCTACCAATCAACTACGAACACATCACGTCCATAGATTTGTCAAGCTGTTCCATGCCAGATGCATGTGCCTTGAACTCCGACACACGGGTCCAAATCACCAAAACGGGAGCACAGACTGCCCCTCTCTGCCACTCACATGCCTCTCTCTGGCTAAAGCACGTGGTAGCATCCATCCACCAAGCTAGAATGCTGGAGCATGTGCCAGTGTAGTCCTCGCCACACCGGCAGACGCCGTAGCATCTCTAGTAGAATCACTGTCACTGTCATCCTCATCAGCTTTGCCTTTGCCTTTGTCATTCATCGAGCCTTGAGCTTTAGCTTTGGATTTGCAATCCCGAGCCAAATGCCCTCGCTTTCCGCACTTATAACAACGGCTCCTAGACTTCTTATTGGATTCCGATGCAGCATGTGCCGATTCTACATCCTTCGGAACTCGAATCTTGCCTTGGGAAATGAGCACTGCTTCCTCCTTAATGAGAAAAGAGCTGAGATCATCAAATTCCAGCTTTTCTTTCGTGACTTGTAAGCGTAATTCCCTCGAGACCATCTCATACTCCTCAGGCAACTTCGTAAGAACCAAGGCAGCTAACTGGGTACTAGTTAATGCACTATTCATAGCCGAAAGTTGATCTGGCGAAAGCATTCTTTCTTCTGATGGAAGTTGGAAAGTCGATTGTATGGCCTGTGGCACAGCAGATGTTGACCGCTCAATGTGAGTTGAGAGTAGTTTGGGAATACTTGCACCAGAAGTAGCCAAAACAGTTGATTTCGAGCTGTCCTTTTGCAATCGTAGAATAGAAGCATAGGACTTCTTTGGTGCCTCCTCGACTCTTCAACTATATTTATGGGTGAAGCCTCCATCGCACATTGTGCTGAACTTGCCTCAAACTCAATAAATGCGAAACATACTCCTCTCCTCTGGTTGCGAAGATTAACCCCCCCCATGCTTCGTGCCTACTCGCCTTGCTTGGCTGACCTGCTTCACCAAACAAAACGCAAGATTCTCCTTACCTCTTGCTCGCTGCAGCCGCTTGTGGTGTGCAACCTTGCGCCACCAAGCGCTACTGGAACAAAAGCGCAGCCTTGCTTGTTATACTTTACCCTGTTCTCTTCTCTTGCATGTAGCTTTAGCGACGTTTGGCGCTCTGGCGGCACCTAGATGCAGGAGCCTCTTCCGCGGGGTCTCCCCGTTAGCCTCTTCCTAGCATCGAACCGGAGCCTATACTCTCGGCCGTCACCTGCAGGCTCCACGACGTCGGCAGCGAACCGCACTCTCTTCCTCTTCTCCACCTCTCTATGCGCTTGTCCAAGGACCCTAGAGCCTCAGCTCTGATACCATGTCAAAGTCGTGCATGCGGAAGCTTGAATACACGTTGTGAGAGAGAGAGAGAAGTTGACGCAGAGAGAGAGAGAGAGAGATTGGCGAACAACGCTTGAACTGCTTTAGCAATGAATAGATGAGAATTACAAAGGTGGGCATGGGTATTTATACCCTCATGATGGAAATGGCCGACCTATATAGGATAAATTAAATAAATAATTCATGCCCTTTGTTAAGGCTCGTTCCCACATGAGATACTACTTTTAACACACCAACTACTTTACCTGCTGCATCAACTCTCTGGAGCTTTCTTGTACCTTTCCAAATTTCTTCTTTTTGTCTTTCTTTTTTGTTACTGCCACACTGGAGTGTCCTCCTACAAAGAGTTGCTTGAATTGTCCTCTTCAGTGGGGTGACGCTCTTCCTGGGCTTCCTCTTTTGTCTCCTTTCTCGACTTCTTTTTTTTGACCTTTTGGCTAGCTCCACCAATTTCTCAAACTCTTTTTCAGTTTTCACTTTGCTTTGTGCTGACTGCTATGTGGATGTTTGGCTTAAGCCCTTGGACAAACCAATCAACAACATTTGCATCGAGGGTCGAGTTTGTTCCGCCACTCTCTACCTCAAGCTCAATAGCTTTGTTGCATAAGCTTCCACATCCATGTCCTCTTGTTGGAGCTCTCTCATTTGATCACAGAGTTAAGTTGTAGACTTGATCTTGCAGAATCTTCCCAAAAAGGCAATCATGACTTCTTCATAGGTCTAGAAATGGTTGTCCTGATATCTTGATACCCACTCCGTGGCTTTGTCTTTGAAGGTATTCATGAAGGCATCTCTATGGATTTCACTCAGCTCTAGTTCTTCTAAATCCTAAGGTCTGTCACTTTCCAGTATTGCTCAAACCTCCTCACATGGAACAAGTTGGAGGCATCTTCCCCTTTATTGCTTGAGAGCACCATGAAATTTTTGGCTAATGACACCATGGCTCCCTTGAACAGGGGGTTTTCTTATGGTTGTTATTCTTGGTTTGGTTACTCCACCCTTTCTGGGTCTTTCGAACCTGGATTGTGCACTACTTCTCGCTCTTGGCACTCCTTTTCTTGGTCCAAATGGTACCTAAGTTTTGATGCTTCCTCTTGCTCGTGTAGGTTAGCAAATGTTTTTGCATTATCTTCTTCATTATGATGGTGTGAAGTACTCCTAGTTGCGAGCTTCCTAGAGGGTCTCTTGGAAGGCATTACTTTTCACCTTTTCTAGATTTTTGAACATACGAGAAGCATGCTTGAATCTAGTGGGTTGGGTGGTAAAAGGCTCTTTGTATTGACTTTCTAGAAAATTCCTTTCATACTGTGGTTTCACCATGGATTTGTTCCAAATAGATTCACACTTTCCCTTTCCCACTGGTGTGGAATGCTACTCAGCAGAGGTTTCCCAGTAGGATCACCAGGTGTTTCTTGCTGATTTTCCTATCACAGCAGAATGGTAAGATAGCAATCTGGTGTATCAGACTAGTCATGTTCCATGGGAGACGTGTGGTCTTCCGCGCCAGAGATTTTGGACTCAAACACCAACCCTTATGTGGTCATGGGGAACATTCTAGTCTTCGCTCAGTTGGG
This sequence comes from Cibotium barometz, assembly GCF_041138505.1. NCBI lineage: Eukaryota > Viridiplantae > Streptophyta > Polypodiopsida > Cyatheales > Cibotiaceae > Cibotium > Cibotium barometz. The sequence goes on along the minus strand of NC_141086.1, from coordinate 16,569,139 downwards.
CAAGCTTAAGCATAGTGTTTCCCAGTTCTCAGTCTACATCACTCCTTTTCTTGTCACACTCACACTCTCTCATACACAGAATGTACACTTAAGTAGAAACACAATAGGTTTAGACATCACAGAGTAACATATGACACAGAAGAGAAATGTAATGGCAAGTGTGCTCTTAGTTTTATTCCAAAAGAATTACAGAGTAACACAGAATAGATACCCAGTATAGATTACCACTTGCAAGATTCTAACATGCTATTAAGCTTCATGACATAACTATCAACTAATATTGAGAGCTTACAAGACTACACTACATTACACATCCCTCAGATAACGAGTCGGCACACACACTCTCTCTCCTCTGCAGTAGTTGGTCACCCTTTTAAACTGTGTGTTCTTGATCTTGGCAATGGCTCTACGGTGGTTACAGTCCGCCGCCTTCACATGTGTGATACCGAGGTGATGCTCACATCGTGCGTTGTGGGTTGACCGCTTCGCCTGCTGCCACACTGATCCTTTCACAGCCATTGCACTGCTAGGCGCAACACATGTATACATATATATATATACTTATATACAAATATATACACACACATACATGTTTATTATGTATGTGTGTGTGTGTGTATTTATATACATATATATACACACACATACATGTTTATTATGTATGTGTGTGTGTGTATTTATATACATATATATATCTAAAGTTTGTAAATATGATCCACCTCACACACACACACACACCCCCCCCACACACACATGCAGGTGCAACAATACACCTTTGACACATCATGCCACGTTCACACATACAAGCACGCATATATAAATCTTTATATCAAATACATCTACATTTGTGGGTGTTTATATGTGTGCACCCTTTTGAGTAGGGTATACATTTATGTGTTTTTGTGTGTGTGTGTGTGTGTGTGTCTATATGCTTATGTATAATGTGGTGCTCTCTCTCTCTCTCTCTCTCTCTCTCTCTCTCTCTCTCTCTCTCTCTCTCTCTCTCTCTCTCTCTCTCTCTCTCTCTCTCTGCCTTCAACCCCCTCTAAAACTGCAAATTTGTGAGCTGAAATTATGTATTCGGGGTTGTATATATGTATGTATATATATACATACATACATACATACATACATGTATATATATGTATATATGTATATGTGTGTGTGTGTGTGTGTATATGTATATATATATATGTATGTACATATATATATATATATATATATATATATATATATATATATATATATATATATATATATATATATATATATATATATATATCACATGTACATGTGTGTGTGTGTGTGTGTATTTATGTATGTATATATTGTGTGTGCGCCCCCCCTTCCCCACTCTCTTCCCAACCTTGTGCTTTCCTCCTTCCTAGATCCCCCCCACCCCCCAAACACAAAACCCCTCTCTCTTCCCCGTGGGGTAATGTGAGTGCATGTGTATGTACGTGTGCGTGCACAATATTAACTAATTCTAACCCAAAAAAAAGTGTCATTTTTGGAGCCCCCTCCTCCTTGAAGTCCCCTATTGCCCACCCACCAACTCTCTTCCCCCTTGGGTAGTGTGAGTGTGTGTGTCCCCCCCCCCTTTCTCCCCACTCACTTCCCCCTCAAGTAGTGGGAGTATGTGTGTCTTATCTCCCTCCTATACCCCCCTTCCCCCTCGGTGTGTATTTGTGTGTGTGTGGCCCCCCTCACGTAGTGTGTGCATCTGCCTATTTGTGTGTGTGTGTGTGTGTGTGTGCCCCCCCTGCCCCTATGATAGTGTGTGTTTTTAGTCTTTTCTATATTCACAGCTAGAAAAATCCAATAACCATATCCAGCTTGATAAGTGAAATGTTTAAACATTATTATACAACATCTAATTTGTCTGTACTAATCAAGTCAGGCTCATAGCCCAGTATCTAGTGATGTATAGACAACCTTTGGGGATGTAGTGTAGCCCCACGTTAGAACCATAGTAGATATGTATTATGTAATGATTACCAAAGAAAGTGTCACTCATCAATTTGTGAGAGCATCTAGCCATGCATAAGGAAGCACGCTGATATCTTCCAAAGACTAGTGGCTATATGTAAGGAAATTGCAAATCATTCTGTTAATTTACCAAAGTCAAAAATTATTTTATGTTAAGTTGTCCATACAACATTTGTATTATACAAGGCAAAAAGGCGCAACGCAATCAATCACCATAGTTATCAGTATCTGCATAGCTATCATATCCGAAACCATGATCAGCAAAAAAACATAGCCTATTCTTGAGATTCCTCTCGAGGGAATACATACACAACACATCAACTAATGTGTTACCAACAACAACTCCTTTATCACTGGTTGTAGTACATGAATTATTGATAGTAAATAGTAATATCCGTATTCTAATCAAGAACAAGAGTAAGGGATTTAAGCCCATAAAAGTCATGACCAACACCGTAGGTAGTGCATCAAAAGCTATCGTTACCCAGCACACTGACCAGTCAATGGACATTAATTCAGACACTATGCATGCCAAGGGTCTCTGCATCGTCATTGACCCTAAGCAGCATGCATAAAAGCCCATACGCACAGTATTCTAGTTCTCAAACCTTGAAATATAAGGTTGCAAAAAGATATATAAATCACTATAGAAGAATTTTATCTAGTCATTGGGGACAACATCGTAGCCTACATGCATGCTGTGGGTCTCTAATCCATCATTGACCCAAAGGAGCATGCGTCATGCAACATGCATCATTTTTTTCATGAAGACACTTAACATTAAGGAGTTAGAATATGCAGACAATCCATAATAAACCTAGGAGATTATATATTGCAAAATCCCAGTTTGATTGCATAGCTATGACTTCCCCTTTGCAACTGGTGTAGGGGCGAAGAGTTTGTATGGATACAAGGTAATACATAATAGATAAATCAAAGGATCCAAATATGCTATCTGAGAAGGACTCCCATCGATAATGAGCATCATAGACATACTAGAGAAAAAAACCAAAAACCACAGGCTAAGTGAGTAGGATGACTCACTAGTTGGTTCTCTTAAATAGGCAGTCGTAGTTCTTGCCAGTTTCCCTCATGAAGGAGAATCTTTATAGCCATATCTGTGTAAGGCTAAAGCCCTATAAAGAGCCAAAACCCTTCATATATTAAGCCTCTGACGCGGGAGGCTCGCCAACCCGATTATTATTGAAGTTAATACATGTGCAAAGTGTTTATTCAATAACCAACTCATGTGTCGATATAAATGTACCAAAAACCTAGCAAGTTATGTGTCCCATAATCCACGAGAGAGAGTCTGAATGCAAGAGTTAGTGTAATGTGTAGCTATGTGGTAGATAAGTGGGTTTCAATGTGTAAGTGTGCATGGTGTGTGTAAATGTGTTAAAGAAAAAAGAAAAAAATCCTCTAAACCATGATTTTTGTGATAGATTTGTGTGTGTGTGTTTACTGGCAATGTTTGCCAGATAATCTAGTATGGCACTAAGCCTCTTCATCCTTTATACATGCCAAGACATGCTGGCAAGATTTTGAGAGGGTACATTTCATCGGAATCTTAACACCCCTTAGAAGTGGTAGGATCTAAAATCAAAAGAAAGTTATTAGAGTTTGAGATGAGTATGAGATAAGTATGAGATAAGGACTATCTTTAACCAGCATGCAAAGTAAAATTATTATGAGCCCTTATCTCGCCCCCAAAAGTAAAGCCACCTACTTGAAACCTATCAGCTCATTGAGCATAATGATGCTGAGGAGAGATAGTGTAAGATTCCTCCCTCTAGCTTTTGAGGTGTGCAGGTGTAAGAACCTCCCCTTATGATCTTATAATTATTCCCCTCTCTGAAATAAAAGAAAGATCTTGTTTTACCCTGTTTGGCCTGGAGAGAGAAAATGTCTAGAGAGAGATAATTCAAATTTGAGATATTTTTGGATATAAAAATCCTCCTAGTGTCTAAAATGGTTTCCCCTCAAACAAAAATTCAAAAAGAACTTTCCAATGTGCAATTGGAATTAATTGAAAATAGGTATAAGGGTCCAGATTTTCAAAAAAAATTGGATTATGGTCCAATTAAGGTTCCTATGGACCAATAAGATTAATCCAAATGTATGGAGGAGATAAATTGAAGAATAAAAGAAAAACCCCCCAAAAATGAGTAAATACACACATATGATGAAGAGTGGACTAAGGACCCCCAAAGAAAACAATTTAAAAACTGAATTTTGACACCTCAGTGTGTGGGGATCTCCCCTCATGAAGTAGGCACCTTTTTCTCATATTTACCCCCAATTCTTAATCAATAAAATGAGATATTTTCATCTCTTCTCTCTCCTATTTCAAAACTAGATCCAAAAAGTAAGCTGAATTGACCCAAAAATGGTCAAAAATTGACCAAACTGATGTGGAAAATTCTAGAATCAGTTTGCTTGGTTAGAGGCTCACTTTTTCCTATAAATAGAAGCCTCCTCCTTTGTAAAAGCTTAATGGTGTTTATGCACTATTACTCTGCTCCTGCCCTGAGCCATCTACATTGAATTTTTTAATAATTCAATTGTTTTTGGCCTAATCCTCTCCAAAGTGAATTGGTGGCCACTCTTGCTTCAAACAAGAGTAGAACCCTCAATCCCTCAAGCCAAAGGAGAGCTTACAAGCTCCATGTAAGCTAATTTTCTTACTTGTTTAATGAAAAATCTATGGTTTTCTTGATTTTTATGAATTGCAGATGATTGAATTAAATTCAAATGCTATGCCTTTGATGTGAAAAGGCCACCCCCTTCTCTTCTTTACATTCCAACCCTTTTTAATCCTAGAAATATTACTTAAGGGATTAATTAAACTCTTCTTATTGTTTACTCTCTTGAATTTAGAAAATTGTGTAGATTAGAGTTCTATAAATCTAATTTGGGTTAATTTAAGTTAAATAAAGAATGATAAAAATGAGAAATGGTCAGCCATACAAAGGAGGTTATGGCAAAATTTTCCAGAATTTTATGGAAAAGAAAGTTTGTTTTTATGTTATTCCAGAAGAGTAATTCCCACCATTTTTGCATCTAAAAGAAATATTCTAATTACTCCATGTACATATTCACCTATGAATATGCATGAATATCTCTGATATTAATTATTAAATTTAATTTTTATGCATAGAAATATGCATAAAGGAATTTTTTTTATTACAAAAGTGTTATTCTTATTAAATTTGATTTCTATGCATAGAAAGATGCATAATGGAATTTTTTTATTAAAAAGTGTTATTCTTATTAAATTTGATTTCTATGCATAGAAAGATGCATAATGGAATTTTTTTTATAACAAAAGTGTTATTCTTATTAAATTTGATTTTTATGCATAGAAAGATGCATAAAGGAATTTTTTTTATTATAAAAGTGTTATTCTTATTAAATTTGATTTCTATGCATAGAAAGATGCATAATGGAATTTTTTTTATTACAAAAGTGTTATCCTTATTAAATTTGATTTCTATGCATAAAGAAAATTTTTTTATTACAGAAGTCTTATTCCTATTAAATTTGATTTCTATGCATAGAAAGATGCATAATGGAATTTTTTTATTATAAAAGTGTTATTCTTATTAAATTTGATTTCTATGTATAAAAAGATGCATAATGGAATTTGTTTTATAACAAAAGTGTTATTCTTATTAAATTTGATTTGTATGCATAGAAAGATGCATAAAGGAATTTGTTTTATTATAAAAGTGTTATTCTTATTAAATTTGATTTCTATGTATACAAAGATGCATAATGGATTTTTTTTAATTACAAAAGTGTTATTCTTATTAAATTTGATTTCTATGCATAGAAAAGCTGCATAAAGGAATTTTTTTTATTACAAAAGTGTTATTCTTATTAAATTTGATTTTTATGCATAGAAAGATGCATAAAAGAATTTTTTAATTACAAAAGTGTTATTCTTATTAAATTTGATTTTTATGCATAGAAAGATGCATAAAGGATTTTTTTTAAATTACAAAAGTGTTATTCTCATTAAATTTTATTTTTATGCATAGAAAGATACATAAAAGAATTTTTTTAATTACAAAAGTGTTATTCTTATTAAATTGTATTTTTATGCATAGAAAGATGCATAAAGAATTTTTTTTTATTATAAAGCGTTATAAGATGTGATGGATGTGATGTAAATTGGGATAGATGTGAATGGATGATATATGATATGAATGAATATGATGTGATGAGATGTGGATATGGGTAGATGCGAGTGCACTTCTGCATCCTGGATATCCATGACACAGCACCTCCTGTGAATGTAAACATATAACCGGTAGTAGACTTCCGGTTATCTGGATGACCGGCATAATCCGAATCCGTGTAACCATGCACTAATGCATCCTGTTTGCCAAAGCAAATGCACATATCTTGTGTGCCCTTCAGGTATCTCATGACACCTTTCACTGCTTCCCAATGCTTCTTGCCAGGGTTGGCCATGTATTCCTATTAAATATGATTTTTATGCATAGAAAGACGCATAAAGGAATTTTTTTATTACAAAAGTGTTATTCTTATTAAATTTGATTTTTATCCATAAAAAGATGCATAAAGGAATTTTTTTAATTATAAAAACGTTATTCTTATAAAAAATAATTTTTATGCATAAATAGATGCATAAAGAAATTCTTTTTATTTTAAAAGTGTTATTCCTATTAAATTTGATTTTATGCATAAAAGAATTTTTTTTATAAAAGTGTTATTCCCATTGAAGTTGATTCTTATGCATAAAAGGATTTTTTTATAAAAGTGTTATTCCCACTAAAGTTTATTTGTATGCATAAATAGATGCATAAAGAATTTTTATATCAAAATTATAATTCTCTTAAATTCTATGAGTATTTGATAAATAAATAATTAAATACTCTAAGAGAGAAATTTCTATCGTTTTATATTCACACGGATTGTAAAAAGAGAATTAAGGAAATCTATCGAGATCGAAATATTCAGATAAATGATTAATCTATTCCTCATTGGAATTCATAACTAATTTAGAAATCAGTTAGGTGAATATTCAAAGAAAGAAATTCAGTAAAATAGTAACTGAATTATCATACCTGTTCGAGAAAGATAAATCAGGAAAAATCTTATCCAACTCGAACCTTGAATCAGATTATGACCAAGACCAAACTCTTTCGTCAGTTTCGAGGAAAGAAGGTGTGACCAGTTTAGAAAAATACACTCAAAACTTTTGCCAAATCTGAAACTAAGTTTGAGACCCTTCGAATTGATCTGTGGATAAGGGTTATAGAATTCGAGGAATTCTGGTATGAAATTCAGAATTCCAATCAAGAAGTTTTGGGGATACTGATTCAAGAAATACTCCTTGTATTCAAAAGAAAATCAAACTGAAAACTTGCATAGAAATGAGATGTGATGATATGTGATGTGAATAAATGTGATGAGATGCGATGTGAATAAATGTGATGAGATGAGATGTGAGATGTGAATGAATGGATGAGATGTAATGTGATGTGAATCAGGATGTGAATGAATGAGATGTGATGACATGTGAATCAGGATAGATGTAAATGAACGAATGGATGAGATGTAATGTGATGTGAAACGGGATGTGAATAAATGAGATGTGATGTCATGGAAATCGGGATGTAAATGAACGATATGGGATGTGAATGGATGTGAATGTGTATGTGAAGAATGGATGTGGATATGTATGTGAAAGAATGGATGTGGATGTATGTGAAAGAATGGATATGAATGTGTATGTGAAGAATGGATGTGAAGAATGGATATAGATGTGTATGTGATGAATGGCCGTGAATGTGTATGTGAAAGAATGGATGTGGATGTATGTGAATGAATGGATGTGAATGTGTATGTGAAGAATGGATGTGGATATGTGTGTGAAAGAATGGATGTGGATGTATGTGAAAGAATGGATGTAAATGTGTATGTGAAGAATGGATGTGAAGGAGTATGTGAAGAATGGATATGGATGTGTATGTGAAGAATGGATGTGGATGTGTATGTGAAAGAATGGATGTGGATGTGTATGTGAAGAATCGATATGGATATGTATGTGAAAGAATGGATGTAGATGTATGTGAAAGAATGGATGTGAATGTGTATGTGAAAGAATGGATGTGGATGTATGTGAAAGAATGGATGTGGATGTGTATGTGAAAGAATGTGATGCGATGTAAAGAGATGTGATGTGACATGAATATATGTGGATGTGAAGTGATAGATATGAATGTATGGATAGATGTGGGTCGTCGTACATATGAACGATTGGATGGATGTGGATGAATGAGATGAGATGTGTATGAATGAGATATGATGTGGATAGGTGTGATGTGATGTTATGTGGATAGAATGTATGTGATGGGATGGTGATGAGAAAGAATGTGATGGATATGAATGAATGTGATATGATGGATGTAAAAGAATGTGATGGATATGAATGAATGTGATATGATGGATGTAAATGAATGTGATGGATATGAGTGATGTGATGGATGAGATGAGATGTGATGTAAATTGGGATAGATGTCAATGGATGATATGTGATGTGAATGAATATGATGTGATGAGATGTGGATATGGGTAGATGCGAGTGGATGAGATCTGATGCGGATAAATGAGGAAAGATGTGATGAGATGGAAAATGATGTGATGAGAATGGAAATACATATGAATTAAATAAGGATTGATGTGGAACAATGTGGAAAGACGAGAGTTCGTTATAGATACTGTATTTGTGACCTGTTTTTAAATGACTGTTTTATGTCAAAAATGCTGGGGAAGAATTTTGACTGTCTTGTGAATGAGGTCGTGGAGACCTAACTCATAAAGTTACAATAGTTGATGGAGAGTCAACGGAGGACGTCTCGTGTAGCAAGGTCTCGGCCTTGACCAGCCTCAGTTTCATTTAAATGGTGAGCTTCCGGTACGGTGGATGAGAGACCAAGGAAGTGGCCTATGAGTGAAGCGCTAGGTGACCTACGAAGGATCCTAGAGGGTGCTAACCATACGGTGCTCGGGCTCCGGGTCGCCGTAGATACCCACACGTACGTCATGGAAGATATTGGAACAAGGAGTAAGAGTTGTTTTCTGAATTCGGGCATGGATCCGGTTGATTGACCTTGCTGGTCCTCAACGCATGAGTCCATGGCTCTTTTATATGGATCTCTTGGTTGATCTTGTTGAATCTTCAACGGAGATTCCATTTTGATTTTTATAAGTGAGTATATTACCGAGTACTACTATGAGCTAGGAACTATCGAAAAGGCCCCTGAGTGGACAGGTGGTGAGCGTTCTGGTTGCCAATGATGCCATAGGTAGGCCGATGAAGGAAAAATTAGAAATTAGGATTCAACCGTATATTTTGAAGGATTATGATTAGTGATACTATAGTTTCATTAAAAGATTGTTTAAAAGACAGCTGAATATGTGAGAAAGGCAATTTCATATTGGGTGTGTAAGTGATGTGACTAGTTTTAAGTTTGCATGAATATCCGGCTAGGGGACCTGAGAACTCTTTTCCCTGGTACTCGGGACAAAACCTAACCAAATTCTTAAATGGATCCCATCACTACAGTGGTTGGGCGGTTGGCTAACCCACGGGGCTGATGGATCCCTAAAATGAGACTCAATTCTGTTATGGTATGATAGATGAAGTAAATCCCAGATAAAAAAATTGTTCTATGGAAAAGAATCAACGGCTATGCCTCTCAATGAGGAAAAAAGCGTTGGTCTCTATGATCCAAGTGCAAGTCTTTTCCTTGATCTGACTATGGGACTTACGGGTTTGGTCAGATCAGTTCAGTTAGTTAAGGCTCTTGACTACGTTAGAGTAAAAATATCCTGGAGGAATCGCGCGTGCTTTCTGGGCGAGGGAAGTTTTTTCGGGTTGTTCGGTTTTAGGAGAACAGATGGATTAGTCTCTTGTCCAGATATCCGTGGGGGCGAGGCCCCGACGAGTGAGGGACCCTACCCCCGTGCATGAAGTGCTAGTTCCACTGCTAGCACCCCTGAATTCGTTGCGCGGAGGGGACATGGATCTTTTAGCTGGTATCAGAGCAAATTGGCTAAAGTGGATCAACCGAAAAACAAGAAATGTCAAAAATTTATGAAGTAGCAATAAAAGGTTGTAATTGTGTGATGAAATTCATACAAATTGATATTCAGAATGAAGATTCATAAATAGGTAGTTGGGTCTTCAAATGGAAGTATCGCAATTGTATGGAATCCTTGATTTGCTTGAGGCCTAGACATGAAGATATTTACCTTAAATTTCCATGGTCCATGACTACCCTTATATACCGAGGGTATAACTGTAGCTCTTTACTGGCAGTATATACGAGTAAATCTAAGACCTTGAAATTATAAGCAAAAATGCTATCCAGATGATGAATTCGAATGTGGTGGATATGATTTTAAAATTCTGGTTGAGAACTGATGAGTTGAATTGGATTCTGATTGAAAAATGATGATTCTTGAATTTTGGTTGAAAAGCGATAAGCTGAGCAAAACCACAATGAGGATGAATGGGACAAGTCCGTGTGATGATGTTCGTAACTGGATTGATGATAATGACTTCAGCAAATCACTATGAGATTAGTGGATTGTGCTGACAGATTGCTACTGTTAACACTTGACCCAATGGATCAAGTTAAGGGATGACAAATTAAAAATTTGTATAATTGAAATTCCCATTGAGGACTGTTCAGATGGAAAATTCAGTCTAATGGACCATTATTGTGTTAAGGATATGAATGATATGATCTAAATGAATTGTTATCTGATGATGAGTTCTATATAAGGGATCTTTATCCCAGGATTCTGTTGGGTTCACCAGACTATAAGGAACCCCAGAATCAATTGGATCTTAAGGGGAAAGAGTTGTAGTTTGCGAGATGAGGACATCTCGCGTTTTTTAAGTGGAGTAGATGTAAGATTCCTCCCTCCAGCTTTTGAGGTGTGTAGATGTAAGAACCTCCCCTTATGATCTTATAATTATTCCCCTCTCTGAAATAAAAGAAAGATCTTGTTTTACCATGTTTTGGCCTGGAGAGACAAAATGTCTAGAGGGAGATAATTCAAAATTGAGATATTTTTGGATATAAAAATCCTCCTAGTATCTAAAATGGTTTCCCCTAAAACAGAAATTCAAAAAGAACTTTCCAATGTGCAATTGGAATTAATTGAAAATAGGTATAAAGGACCTTAGCCTAAGGGTCTAGATTTTCAGAAATTTTTGGATTATGGTCCAATTAAGGTTCCTATGGACCAATAAGATTAATCCAAATGTAGGGAGGAGATAAATTGAAGAATAAAAGAAAAACCCCCCAAAAATGAGTAAATGCTCACATAAGATGAAGAGTGGACTAAGGACCAAAGAAAACAATTAAAAAACTGAATTTTGACACCTCAGTGTGGGGATCTCCTCTCATGAAGTAGACACCTTTTTCTCATCATTACCCCCAAGTCTTAATCAATAAAATGAGATATTTTCATCTCTCCTCTCTCCGATTTCAAAACTAGATCCAAAAAGTAAGCTGAATTGTCCCCAAAATGGTCAAAAATAATTGACCAGACTGATATGGAAAATTCTAGAATTAGTTTGTTTGGTTAGAGGCTCACTTTTTCCTATAAATAGAAGCCTTCCCCTTTGTAAAAGCTTAATGGTGTTTATGCACTGTTACTCTGCTCCTGCCTTGAGCCATCTACATTGAATTTTTTAATAATTCAATTGTTTTTGGCCTAATCCTCTCCAAAGTGAATTGGTGGCCACTCTTGCTTCAAACAAGAGTGGAACCCTCAATCCCTCAAGCCAAAGGAGAGCTTACAAGCTCCATGTAAGCTAATTTTCTTACCTGTTTAATGAAAAATCTATGGTTTTCTTGATTTTTATGAATTACAAATGATTGAATTAAATTCAAATGCTATGCCTTTGATGAAAAGGCCACCCCTTCTCTTCTTTACATTCCAACCCTTCTTAATCCTAGAAAGATTAACTAAAGGATTCATTAAACTCTTCTTCTTGTTTACTCTCTTGAATTTAGAAAATTGTGTAGATTAGAGTTCTATAAATCTAATTTGGGTTAATTTAAGTTAAATAAAGAATGATAAAAATGAGAAATGGTCAGCCATACAAAGGAGGTTATGACAAAATTTTCCAGAATTTTGTGGAAAAGAAAGTTTATTTTTATGTTATTCCAAAAGAGTGATTCCCATCATTTTTACATCTAAAAAATAAATATTTTAATTACTCCATGTACATATTCACCTATGAATATGCATGGATATCATTGATATTAATTATTAAATTTAATTTTTATGCATAGAAAGATTCATAAAGGAAATTTTTATATTACAAAAGTGTTATTCTTATTAAATTTGATTTCTATGCATAGAAAATTTGTTTTCTATGCATACAAAGATGCATAAAGGAATTTTTTTAATTACAAAAGTGTTATTCTTATTAAATTTGATTTTTATGCATAGAAAGATGCATAAAGAAATTTTTTTAATTATAAAAGTGTTATTCTTATTAAATGTGATTTCTGTGCATAGAAAGATGCATAATGGAAATTTTTTTATTACAAAAGTGTTATTCTTATTAAATTTTATTTCTATGCATAGAAAGATACATAAAGGAATTTCTTTTATTACAAAAGTGTTATTCTTATTAAATTTGATTTCTATGCATAGAAAGATGCATAAAGGAATTTTTTTAATTACAAAAGTGTTATTCTTATTAAATTTGATTTCTATGCATAGAAAGATGCATAAAGGAATTTTTTTTATTACAAAAGTGTTATTCTTATTAAATTTGATTTTTATGCATAGAAAGATGCATAAAGGAATTTTTTTATTACAAAAGTGTTATTCTTATTAAATTTGATTTTTATGCATAAAAAGATGCATAAAGAAATTTTTTTATTATAAAAGTGTTATTCTTATGAAAATTGATTTTTATGCATAAAGAGATGCATAAAGAAATTCTTTTTATTTTAAAAGTGTTATTCCTATTAAATTTGATTTTATGCATAAATAGATGCATAAAAGGATTTTTTTTATAAAAGTGTTATTCCCACTAAAGTTGATTTTTATGCATAAATAGATGCATAAAGAATTTTTATATCAAAATTATAATTCTCTTAAATTCTATGAGTATTTGATAAATAAATAATTAAATACTCTAAGAAAGAAATTTCTATCGTTTTATATTCACACGGATTGTGAAAAGAGAATTAAGAAAATCTATCGAGATCGAAATATTTAGATAAATGATTAATCTATTCCTCATTGGAATTCGTAACTAATTTAGAAATCAGTTAAGTGAATATTGAAAGAAAGAAATTCAGTAAAATAGAAACTAAATTATCAAACCTGTTGTTCAAGAAAGATAGATAAGGAAAAATCTTATCTGACTCGAACCTTGAATCAGACTATGACCAAGACCAAACTCTTTCATCAGTTTCAAGGAAAGAAGGTGTGACCAGTTTAGAAAAATAAACTCAAAACTCCTGCCACATGTGAAACTAAGTTTGAGAGCCTTCGAATTGATATGTGGATAAGGGTTATAGAATTCGAGGAATTCTGGTATGAGATTCAGAATTTCGATCAAGAAGTTTTGGGGATACTGATTCAAGAAATACTCCTTGTATTCAAAAGAAAATCAAACTGAAAACTTGCATAGAAATGAGATGTGAATAAATGTGATGAGATGCGATGTGAATCAGATAGATGTGAATGAATGGATGAGATGTAATGTGATGTGAATGAATGAGATGTGATGACATGTGAATCAAAATAGATGTGAATGAATGAATGGATGAGATGTAATGTGATGTGAAACGGGATGTGAATGAATGAGATGTAATGTCATGGGAATCGGGATGTAAATGAATGATATGGGATGTGAATGGATGTGAACGTGTATGTGAAGAATGGATGTGGATATGTATGTGAAAGAATGGATGTGGATGTATGTAAAAGAATGGATGTGGATGTGTATGTTAAGAATGGATGAATGAGTATGTGAAGAATGGATATGGATGTGTATGTGATGAATGGCCATGAATGTGTATGTGAAAGAATGGATGTGGATGTATGTGAAAGAATGGATGTGAATGTGTATGTGAAGAATGGATGTGAATGTGTATGTGAAGAATGGATGTGGATATGTATGTGAAAGAATGGATGTGGATGTATGTGAAAGAATGGATGTGAATGTGTATGTGTATGTGAAGAATGGATGTGAATGAGAGTATGTGAAGAATGGATATGGATGTGTATGTGAAGAATGGATATGGATGTATGTGAAAGAATGAATGTGGATGTGTATGTGAAAGAATGGATGCGGATGTGTATGTGATGAAAATGGATGTGAATGTGTATGTGAAGAATGGATGTGAATATGTATGTGAAAGAATGGATGTGGATGTATGTGAAAGAATGGATGTGAATGTGTATATGAAGAACGGATGTGGATGTGTATGTGAAAGAATGGATGTGGATGTGTATGTGGAAGAATGTGATGCGATGTAAAGAGATGTGATGTGACATGAATATATGTGGATGTGAAGTGATAGATATGAATGTATGGATAGATGTGGGTAGTCGTACATGTGAACGATTGGATGGATGTGGATGAATGAGATGAGATGTGTATGAATGAGATTTGATGTGGATAGATGTGATGTGATGTTATGTGGATAGAATGTATGTGATGGGATGGTGATGAGAAACAATGTGATGGATGTGAATGAATGTGATATGATGGATGTAAAAGAATGTGATGGATATGAATGAATGTGCTATGATGGATGTAAATGAATGTGATGGATATGAATGAATGTGACGTGATGGATGTGATGAGATGTGATGTAAATTGGGATAGATGTCAATGGATGATATGTGATGTGAATGAATATGATGTGATGAGATGTGGATATGGGTAGATGCGAGTGGATGAGATCTGATGCGGATAAATGAGGAAAGATGTGATGAGATGGAAAATGATGTGATGAGAATGGTAATACATATGAACTAAATAAGGATTGATGTGGAACAATGTGGAAAGACGAGAGTTCGTTATAGAAACTGTATATTTATGACCTGTTTTTAAATGACTTTTTTATGTCAAAAATGCTAGGGAAGCATTTTGACCGTCTTGTCAATGAGGTCGTGGAGACCTAACTGATAAAGTTACAACAGAGCTAACGGAGAGTCAACGGAGGATGTCTCGTGTAGCAAGGTCGGCCGAGGTCTTGACCAACTATTTAAATGGTGAGCTTCCGGTATGGTGGATGAGGGACCAAGGAAGCAGCCTATGAGAGAAGCGCTAGGTGACCTATGAAGGATCCTAGAGGGTGCTGACCATACGGTGCTCGGGCTCCAGGTCGCCGAAGATACCCACATGTACATCATGGAAGATATTGGAACAAGGAGTAAGAGTTGTTTTCTGAATTCGGGCATGGATCTGGTTGATTGACCTTGCTGGTCCTCAACGGATGAGTCCATGGCTCTTTTATATGGATCTGTTGGTTGATCTTGCTAAATCTTCAACGGAGATTCCATTTTGATTTTTATAAGTGAATATATTGCCGGGTACTATGAGCTAGGAACTATCGAAAAGGCCCCTCAGTGGACAGGTGGTGAGCGTTCTGGTTGCCAATGATGCCATAGGTACGCCGATGAAGGAAAAATTAGAAATTAGGATTCAACTAGATATTTTGGAGGATTATGATCAGTGATACTATAGTTTCATTAAAAGATTGTTTTAAAGACAGCTGAATCTGTGAGAAAGGCAATTTCATATTGGGTGTGTAAGTGGTGTGACTAGTTTTAAGTTTGCATGAATATCCGGCTAGGGGGCTTGGGAACTCTTTTCCCTGGTACCCGAGACAAAACCTAACCAAATTCTTAAATGGATCCCATCACTATAGTGGTTGGGTGGTTGGCTAACCCACGGGACTGAATGGGGTTAGGCTGGACTAATGGATCCCTAAAATGAGACTCAATTCTGTTATGGTAAGATAGATGAAGTAAATCTCGATATCAAAACCCACCCCCCTAATTTTCCAAGGAATAGACTCTTGTTGAGATACAATACCCATAGATGCTCTAACATATTCTTGACAACCATTTTTTGTTTATCTACAGCCTGATCCAGAGGTTGCTCTACATGGTCCAAGCTCTCCGTATCATCTTTTTTTGGAGAATCTGTTTTCTGCTACTCCATCCTGTCCTGTAGTACAATCTCTTGGTGCTGCTCCATTGTCTCCTCTACTACCCCTGGAGAATCTGTTTGCTGTGCTTCTCCTCATCAGCACTAGGTCCTTGTTCCTGTGGCACCACATCAGCATCATCTGTGTCATCAAGGTGTATGACACTATCTCGGACTTTAGAGCGCTCTCACCCAACTCGATAGTAGCTGGTACAATAGGTTTGGGAGAGGTATACTTCAAAAACTTCCAAATTGTATCAGCTCTGAAACTATATACATAGTTCGAGCTGAAGCTATCTTCTCTCATCTGCAATGGCATATGATGATTTAGAACACTTTGTACCAATATCAATTATTTTGAAGCTAAATGAAAATTATTTTTTTTTACAAGGTCTGGCTGTCCTATCTCAAAATAGCTTGAAAGTATATATTTGGCACTGATCATTCAGCACTCTCCAGCAACCCCGTAGCTACTTGAATCATCTTGTTGTGGTGTCTGTACAGTTGGAAAGATATGTTAGAAACTGTTAACATCTGAACAAAACAAAATTATTCAATAGGTTCAAAGGCATAGCATGAAATAGACATCAGTAGGGGAAACGACTTTCTACCTCTAAATTTATTGACTCTATTGAATCAAAAAGATTGACATTAGGAGGACAGTGATCCAATGCATCTAGAAACCTTCTAATACAACTGCAATACATATAATTCAGTTAGTGTGCATTAAAACAAAATAATAAAGTTTAAAGTTAAAAATAGCACACACACCACTTACAATTTCAGCTCTCTGTGTGTGTTTTTAAGAGAGTTGAATATAAAGCATTGCTTCTGCTGGATATCAATAGAAGCAAAGCTCCAGTGGTCACTGTGTAAGGAAAAAAGCATTAAGAAATCAAAGGCTACAAGAGTTCTCAATCTTAAAGAAGAATCCCAAAAGAAGCAGTCACCCACATGCCTGTTATGGTATGGAAGTAGCAAAACATCGATAACATCAAAATTGCAGTGTCTGAACCAATTGAAAATATCCATGGGAGTTTCCTTTGCATCTCTTAACCTGGAGGAAATGGCAGGATCAATAATATGAACTGTATGTTGTACAGTGTGGTTAAGCTAGCTTCTCATCATGCTACATTGGACCAAACAATAATTAGGGTAGGGTGTAAAGGAGATACAAGAAGGATTGTTTTGCAAACAAATGTAAAATAAAAGACACTTACTAGAGCATTGCAAGAATGATAGTATCTGAGCAATACTCATTCTTATGAGCCAATGCTGCCAAGCATGGTTTTGTCAAGTCAAAATTATTCACTGAAGTTTCATCCTCAATACGGACAACTATGTTAGGGCCCAGCTCCTGCAACCTTCTCTGTATCTGCAGCTCCCTCTGTACAGTCTCCACATCTATAACAGATTTGGATTCTTTTATTTGCTGCTTCAGTGACTCCTCATAAGTAGCTTTCCCTCTGGTGTTCTTTGAGTGGGTTACTTCAACAACCTTAACCTCATCTACCTTCAACTTTTTTGTAGGTGGAATTAATAATATGTCTCTCATCTTGATGTCCTGCCATACATTGCATCTTCAAAATATTTCTCCAAGTAATCCTCTGCCATTTCCTGTAAGGAAAGAATGGCAATCCTGTTCCACCTGAAACCAAGGTGCCAACTATCACATATATCTTTCACTAGTCTCTAAAAAGGTGCCTTGGGGATTGCAAAGCCTATAGCTTTCTATTGCTTCCTGATCTCCTTTAGCACACCTGCACCATGTTTCAATCTCTTGGCCTTTTGCTGGAGCAGGCTCATTGGCTTCCCCTTCCTGCCATGTGCAACTCTTCCCTTTGGAGGCACACTAAATTCCTTGATACCTGCCCCAGCTGCTGCTGCTGCAAGCCCTAGCCCCTTGCCAGCACTCCTTGCAGTTGACTTGGTTCTAGCCATCACTCTGACAAGCTGCACACAAAGCAATGGAAAGAGATTACAGCCATGGAGAACATGGAATGATACAAAAAGGCAATGACAGGGGTGGATGAAGCAACATTTATAAATTTGCAACAAAACGCGATTTCGACAGTTTGAAATTCCTAATAGCTCACTCTCGCGTTTTCCTGCAAATACTTGAAGTAACATGTTGGTACATTCCTACAGTGATTTCTCTGTCTTTACAACTAAATACAATACATTAGGAAAAAAGGGAGCTCATTTTGGGGCATTTTAGAAGAGAGAGAAAATAGGCTCTCAACCAATCAGGAGTGGGCCAACGTTACGTTGAAAATTCAACAAAAGAAGATGAAAATAAGAAAAATAAATAGTACTGTATGTTCATAGAAGCGTGTCACATTAATAAGCTGATCCAATTTGAATCTTTAAAAAAATTATTTTTTGTGCAAAATTTGGTGATTCTGACACTGCAAACGCGTCCGGAATGGCCCAAAACCCCAAAAACGGCACTTGAAACGCTGGAATCGGACATCCGGAGACCCGGAAACGGCCAAAAAGGCCCCAAAAGTGAGATTTGCAACAAAACGCGATTTCAGATGTTTGAAATTTCTAAACCCTTCTCCTCGCGTTTTCCTGCAAATTTATGAGGCAGCCTGCTAGAACATGCCTTCAGTCATTTCAACCATCCCAATTCAAAAGTCTTTCTGCTTGTGGTATTTATTCTAATATCTAAGCTACATCACATCCCAAAAGTATGTGTTATACTATTAAACAAGAAGATAAGGATATAGAGAGTCTTACTGACCTGGAAGCTATCTGTGGGTGTGCTGTGCTGTTGATGAGTACCCTGTGCTGGGGATGAACCTGTGTTGCTAGTCAGGATGCTGATGGTGCAGAGTAGGGAGGTAGGGAGGCAAGAGAGCTGAGAGGGGAGGGCCAAGACAGGAGAGATTAAACAGGAGGGAAAAGATTAGTGCAAAATACAAAAAAGGCAGCTACTAAATGATGGAGCCGTTTTTTCACACGTGTGGATGGGACCCAGATCTCTTGGAGTTTGAAACTTGGCACTGTGAATGGGACACTTTTTGCCTTGGAACTTGTGCCAATCATGATTTCATAATCAGTTCCATAACCACTCTTCCCTCCTCGTCTTTCATCCTTGCCAGCACCCTCCCATCATCCTTTTCCTTCCCTCTTTGATCCCTTCCTACCCAACACACTCCATCCAGACTGCAACCTGCCTGAAGACTACTACCACTGCCAGATCTCCAGGTTACCTAGGCTGTAGCTCAAGTTTGGGAGAGAGCAGAAGATTCACCAGTGCAACTCCAACAGCATGGAAAAGGAAAAGAAAGGTCAGAGTTCTATATCCTTTTCAATGTTTTTTGATATACATTTCTTCCATCCATAGATTTCTTGATGTCCAGATATCTGGGCAATTCCCATCCACCACATCCCATATCCCAAATTTCCACATCCTAGTTTTATATTTGCAACAAAACGCGATTTCGGCTGTTTGAAATTCCTAAAGCTTTCTCCTCGCGTTTTCCTGCAAATTCATGAGGCAGCCTACTGGAACATGCCTTCAGTCATTTCAACCAGCCCAATTCAAAAGTCTTCCTGTGGTATTTATCCTAGAAGCTATCTATTTGATTGGAGATGGATATCAATAGAACCTAGAAGTTTGCAACAAAATGCGAGGAGAGTGCTTAACATTTTCCAAATAGCCCTATATCGCGTTTTCCTGCAAATTCCTATATTTCTTTTGGTTTTCATTTCTTTCTCATTGTTTTGCTTTCTTTGGCCCTGGGAAATTCTTCCTAGTATCATCTACTGTCCAGGAATCTTTGAGGTGATCCTAGCATTTGATTGGAGATGGATAGCAATAGAAATAGAAAATTTGCACAACAAAATGCGAGGAGAGTACTTGACATTTTCCAAATGGCCCTACATCGCGTTTTCTTACAAATTCCTGTGTCCCTTTTGGTTTTCACTTCTTCCTCATTGTTTTGCTTTCTTTGGCCCTGGGGATTTCTTCCTTGATGATGATGAGAAAAGTTTTTGCTTTTGGAACAGTTGATTCTCAGGCCCCTCCTTTCAAGAGAAACTTGGACTTTTCTGCTGCTATACTTAGACCACAGCAATCACCAGGTGAGTCATGTGTGCTCATGAAGGGAGTTGTTTGGTGATATCCTATACATTCCCTGATTGCATATGTCAGCATATAGAATTCATGATATATAAATTTTGGTTCAGGCAAAAGGAAGAGACTGGAGCAGAAAGCTGAGTCTTCCCTCTCAAAACAAAAGGAATCAGAAGAGCACAAATCTCCAGATTTGCTCCTATTTGACTTTCTTCACAAATGCAAGGCTCAGAGGAACTTCCACATATACCACATTATTTTCAAACAGGGAGTTCACTATGAGCTCTGTACTGGAGCATCACAGAGATTTTCTTTCAGATCATTGGGATACCTTCAAACAACTGACAGAGGCAGGAAGAATTGTGGAAGGTGAAAAGGTTTTTGTGCATATAAATCATATTGTCTCCATTGACAGGCTGAGGTACCATGTGAATAGAAGATTTGACAGCCTGCCTGAGAAATATAAATTCAATTGTAGCTTGCACACCAGAAAGTGTAGAGTGCTTGAGGAAACCATGGCATTCCTTATGTACATTGTCTTTAGTCAGTACTCTCTAGAAGAGCAAGGACAGGAGGCTGAAGAACAAGACACATTTGAAGCAGAGGAAAAAGAGGATGTTCCTGTGGCAACAGAAATGGCAGAGCAAGAATTAGATATCACTCTCCAGGAAAAAGAGTCCAATCAAGATCAAAAAGAGAGTTCCGATTGGTAGGCCCTGGGAGTAATAGGATTTAGTCATCAAATATAGCACAAACATTATGTTGAAGTTGAACTGATTTGTACAAAGTCTTTGATCCTCTACCTTTCCCTTTTGCATTTGTATTTGATGTCCAACGTTGAGGTGGTGCAAGATTTTTATAAAGTGGTAAACACTTTTTATAATAATGTTGATGATCGTGTAAAGTGCATAAAGGAGATGACCTCATTTCGATTGAAAGAGGGTTTATTTTCCAACTCCCTTGTTCAACAAATGGCTAAAGAGCAACCTGCATGGAAGTGGTGGATGATGAATGGTGGTGAGCATTATGCTTTATTGCGCAACCTTGCGACGATGAAGGTTCTAAGTCAGTGATCTTCAAACTCAGGCTCAGAAAGAAACTGGAGCATGTACAAATATATTCACAGTACTATTCGCAATCGACTTCTTGCAAATCGAGCAGATAAACTTGTTTACATGTATTGCAATGAAAAGATCTTGCGAGACATTGAAAGCGAAGAGTATGAAGAAGATATGCCCAGATGGATGTACGATTGTGATGATGTAGTAGACGAGAACTTTGATGTTGGACGCACGTCGTGCACTACCCTTGAGATAGAAGACAATTTGGACATTGACTTAGATGAGCTTAATTTAGCAGACGAGAGGGTAAACGGTGAAAGAATTTTGGAGCAAGATACTGACATAGAGGAAGAAGTCATTTCATTAATTTCATAAAAAGTACTTGTACAAATGATTGTATTTGGAGAAATTATCAATACAAAAGTAGGATTTATGTCTTTCTTAGCTTTCATCTTGAAATAAATTGCGAATTGCACTAGGAGTTGCATCTAAAGGTCCTGGTGGTTTATATTCGCTAGAGCCATGCCGAACACTGTATAAATACCTTGATTTATTGGGACACTACACAATGCACATGTGGAAATATTTTGCATTTGCCTCACTAAACATATTAAGTGGTAGTAGTGTCCACAGGGTAGTATATACTAGGCGCTCCACCCATCGAATACTTCGTAACATACAGGACATTGGGGGGTGGAGGAACTAGTAGCCTCAGTAGAAACTCCCATAAGATCAAGATGTATCAAAAAATGAGAGATGTGGTTCCTTTGGCGCACAGGAGCTATACACGAAGAGATGGTCTGTACATCTTGGCTGATCTTTGTGAGCAGCTCTTGAATCCCTCTATTGGCCGGGGGAGGAGTTGACGCTTGAGATAATCGTACAGCTTCTTTCTCCTTCTCTGCTAGCTGTGCCCCTAAGCTTTCTTTGACCTTGTTTAACTCCAATCCAGTGCCCTCCACCATGAGAGCAAGTTCCTCCCTTGTAAATGTCACTGTCTCTTCACGTATGTCGTGGGTGTTGACAGTGGCCTCTCTGGAGGCAAAGTCCACTGGAGTTTCTAGGATAAATTGTGCATATAGCATCTTAGCAAAATAGAGTGGAGTGTCGGCGTTATGGAGAGGACGACCGTACACCTCCAAGAAAATGCGCTCGGCATTAATTTTGATATCATTATGAGTGCAACGCGAAACCTTCCATCTTCCCTTCTTAATCTCGCCATCTAGACATGGCCATATTTCCTTTATCATCTTTGTGGTTACGCATTTATTTATGTCTTTCCATTGGGCATAGTAGGATTTGTCCATTTCGACAACCTGCATGCTGTTCTCGTAGCTTCACGGGCTGTCAGTCCATGTGCAAGGGCCTTCATTTGCTCATATGCCTTCTTGGCTAACTCTTGATGCTCGTTTGCTTGTGCTTCTGCCATATCTACATGAACGTAAATGACTTTAGGATTTTAATGAACTGTAAAGATCAACGTAAGATAAATTGACCATTACCCTCAAAAACTTAAAGTTTAACACCACGAGATGAGATATGTATTGCAAAGACTCAATGAGAAATATCCACTTGACTCAAAAAATACTTCAAACAATGCGCGCACATCAAATTTTGAAGAGAAAACATAAACTTAAACACCACAAGAGGAGAGAGATATTGCAAAGACTCAATGAGAAAATATTTCAAACAATGGGCACATAATTTTGAAGAGAGACAAACAAAGAGCCATTCTTGAAACTTAATCTCCTGATACTGTATCATTACAAAATTGGGGTGAATGACACTGATAGCTCTACAAGAGGACGTTGTGCCCTCGTTGGGTCAGTATTTAGTGATCTAAAAAGTTCCACTACTTGCAAAACAGATTTTCGCTCGTCGCGATTAGGCAGACACATCCAATTTTTGACTCTATAAATAATAGTATCCATGGGTAACCTTGTCATAGGAACTATTGTCCATCCACAACTCTTGTACTTTCTACCAAAAGTCTTATAAAATTTGTAATAAATACCCTAAAGCAAAAACATCAGATGCAGGAGTGTATGCATCTGCCAAAAACGGATCATAAATTTCCGGGGCTATCCACGGCCGTTTATTTCGCTCTCTGTCTGCGTAGGAGATCGCCTGTGCCACCTTCTCAGGGTTCTTGTCTGCTTTAAATACAAAATTGAGAGACACCCGTTTTTTGGGCACTCTCAGCAGTAACCCCCAATCAATAATACCTACGCGTGGCTTCAACTCTTTTGTAAAATCCAACACTACATTGAATGGATGTAGGTCGGTATGTACAATTCCTGCCAAATGTGCTGCCGCTAGGCCTTCCACCAGGGCATGCATAATATGTGGCATGGTTATTACTATTTGTTTTATTTTAGAAAGTTCTAGATGACTTAAAGGAATATTATCGGGCGGGGGTTTTCTCCATCCTCGATCCAAACGAAAAATTGCTCTGGTGAACTCACTGAATCTGAAGGGGACCTTCAGAAGAGTATCACCAAGTGAGCCGCCATTATAGTATGGGAAAATAGTGATCCAAGGAGATTCTTTTGTGAAGGCAATACACCTGACAATTGATGGGTGTAGAACCCGCATGCCCTGCTCTGCCTGGAAGCTCTCAAACTTAGCGCTGCCTTCTCCTTTGTAGTGCTTTCCGCAAAAAGGAATGTGCTCTGGCAAAAATGATATACCTCTAACTGTATACTCTTTTACTGTGCCAAAAATACCAGAGCCTATTGTTCGCCCTTCGAGCAGAGCCTCGTGCGGGACGCCAATGAGGTGTGTGCACATAGAATTATAGATTGTACGATTAATGGCACCTGTCCCACTCGCATCTGCCTGGCTGGACGTTGCAGCGACGTCCTGGGCAATGCGCACTCTTTTGGGGAGTGACTCTGCATCCAGCGCCTTCATGCGCTTGCTCTTGGCTCTTTGCTCACTCCATACAGCGTCCCATAACTGTAGACGATGCATATTAGCTTCAGGCGGGGCAGCATCTCTAAGATCATTGCATGCTACACGCATGCTCCCCAAAATAGTTCGTGTTATATGTTGATGGTTGAAGTCTGCTATCTTTTGTCTATCAAGCAACTCAGCATTACCTCCGCTTCGAAGTCGACGCTGTGCATTTTCCCATATCTGCTCTAATAGATCTCGCATGAGTATCTCAGACTCATTGATCTTTTTGACGACGTCATCTGCACATTATGACACTGTGATGACTGCTTCAATGCGAATTGCTCGTAGAACGATTCTACGCTCTTCAGGGGAAAGCATGTTGGTCGTCTTCGTAAATCTAGCAAATATCACTAAACACAACAAAAACAGAATATTAAACAACATTACTGAAATCAACATCAAGCAATACATCATCAAACGTGAGAGAACATCAACAAGTGTATCATTACCTATCAATGATCAAACAAAAACGGAATATCAAATAATATTACTGAAATCAACATCATCCAATACATCATCAAACGTGAGACAACCGCAACAAGTGTATCATTACTTATCAATGATCAAACAAAAACGGAATATCAAACAATATTACTGAACTCAACATCATGCAATACATTATCGAACGTGAGACAACCGCAACAAGTGCATCATTACTTATCAAGTGTATACATGTTGCACTCCTCATCTACACACCTACCGTGACAGAGAGAGAGAGAGAGAGAGAGAGAGAGTTGTGAAGTGTATCATGAGAGAGAGAGAGAGAGAGAGAGAGAGAGTTGTGAAGTGTATCATGAGAGAGAGAGAGGGGGGGGAGGAAGCGAGAGAGGTAGAGAGAGAGGGGACATTAGATGACATTTTTAATAGTTTTGTGAGTTCCTAAAGAGAGAAAAATAATGTTTTGTATTCCTAAAGCACTCCTCATCTACACACCTATCGTGGCAGAGAGACAGAGAGAGCGAGAGAGAGAGAGTTGTGAAGTGTATCATGAGAGAGAGAGAGAGGGGGGAGGAAGAGAGAGAGTTGTGACAGATAGAGAGAAGAAATATTAGATGACATTTTCAATAGTTTTGTGAGTTCCTAAAGAGAGGAAAATAATATACTGTTTAATATTTTAAGAAAATAGAGAGAAAAAAAGGAATTTATTAGGAATTATGTATATTTTAAGAGAGAAAAAAAAGAACTCCTCATCTACACATCTATCGTGTTGTGAAGTGTATCATGAGAGAGAGAGAGAGAGAGAGAGAGAGAGAGAGAGAGAGAAAGAGTTGTGAAGTGTATCATGAGAGAGAGAGAGAGGAGGAGGAAGAGAGAGAGAGATATTCATTTTTTCGAGTTACGATATTATGAAATTAAACTTAAAGACAATATGATGTAAACTTTGATCCATGAAATACTCATGCCGCGTTACCAACCAAGTATCGCATGGATCACGCACAATAAAAACAATACAAGTCAAATCAAGCAAATTTATGACATTTTTCCGATCGCGTTAACGATCAAATGCCGCAATATGCAAAAAACAATATATGCACTAGCGGACGACACCAACTTGCCGCATTAACGACAAAATGCCGCCCGATTCTATGGGAATACGAATAGGATACAGACATACACTGGCCGCGTTACCGACCATATGCTCGCATTTGACAAAGGGAAGGGAAGGGAAGATGACATCGCCATAACGATACTATGCTTGCCGCGTTACCGACTAGTACCGCTACGGCGTGCCATACTTACCATAGGACACAGACCAGCCGCGTTACCGACTAAGTGCCCCAAGATAAGCACCATTCCGAAGAATGGCCTTACACACACACCCCTCGTGTGGCGGACCACCCACATCCTGCTGTGCATTGCGACAATAGGCGGCTGCCCGCACGAACACACACCCACACAAACACACACACCCACAACTCTCATTACCTGTGTATACTATCAGCAATGAACTCCCAAAGGGCCCCCGGGCCCATATATATACAAAATTGTAGCCGGCCGGGCTAGATGACGACCCCGACGGGACCCGCCGGGTTTTTAATTTTCCCGGCGGGACCGTCGGGTATTGCAAAATCCCGGTGGGATTTTAGCCGGTTATCAAGGAACCTCCCACCAACACCATATTAGATAATTTAGAAAAAATCCCATTCCCATTTGAAAAATGGGAGCATGGTGAACTTGTCCAAAAGTTTGTCGAAACCTCCTCATGTGACATATCATCGGAAAGATCTTAAAGAGTAGAATCTAAATCTATGATCTCCGACAAATTTGGAGTTAGTATGTTTAAGATATGTCCAAAACTATATGGAGTAATTAATTCCCAAAATGTGAGATTTTTTTCAAATTACCTAATATTGACCTCACCGGCTTTTTTGGGAACATGTTAACACATGTTATTAACAAAAAAAATTTATGATCACGTGAATATAAAATCATTGCACTCAACACTCAATTCTATTCTATTGCATATCACAATGAACCATACAATGATATAGGCCCTCTAGCCTTATCCCACTTTACACATCCTTTTCCACTCTTTTGGTCAACACTCACACACCATACAATATTACATGTGGCATTCCTATCTCACCACAATATCTTGCATCTCTAGGGTGCTTTCCCACATACACACAACACCACGATTACATCTCTCAACAATGTGAATTGATGTAGAAGAATGTGGAATAACGAGAAATGATGTGAAACAATGTGAAAAGATGAGAGTTCGTTAGAAACTGTATTTATGACCTATTTTTAAATGATTGTTTTATGTCAAGAATGTTGGGGAAGCATTTTGACCATCTTGTGAATGAGGTCGTGGAAACCTAAGTGAAAAGTTGCAACAGCTGACGGAGAGTCAACGGAGAATGTCTCGCGTTAGCAAGGTTGGCCGAGCTTACTGATCTTCAACGGAGAGTCCATCTGGATTTTCATAAGTGAATATATTTTCGGGTACTATGAGCTAGGAACTATTGAAAAGGCCCCTGAGTAAACAGGTGGTGAGCGTTCTAGTTGCCAATGATGCCATAGGTACACCGATGAAGGAATGATTGGAAATTAGAATTCAACCTGGATATTTTAGAGGATTATGATCAGTGATACTATGGTTTCATCAAAAGATTGTGAATCTGTGAAATAGGCAATTTCATATTGGGTGTGTAAGTGGTGTGACTATCTTGAAGTTTGCTTGAAGTGCCGGCTAGGGGACTGGCACTCTTTTCCTTAGTACCCGAGACAAAACCTAACCAAATTTCTAAATGGATCCTATCACTACAGTGGCTGGGCGGTTAGCTAACCCATGGGACTGGATGGGGTTAGGCTTGAGTGATGGATCCCTATAATGAGACTCAATTCTGTTATGGTACGATAGATGAAGTAAATCCCAGATAGTCTTTGTTCTATGGAAAATAATCAATGGTTGTGCCTCTCGATGAGGAAAAAAGTGTTGGTCTCTATGATCCAAGTGTAACTCTCTTCCTTGATCTAACCATATGACTTGCGAGTTCGGTCGGATCAGTTTGGTTAGTTAAAGCTCGTGACTGCGTTAAAATAAAAATATCCTGGAGAAATCGCCCGTACTTTCTGGGCGAGGGAAGTTTTTTTGGGTTCGATTTTGGAAAAGCCGAGGGATTAGTCTCTTGTCTAGATATTCGTGTGGTGGGTGAGGCCTCGAGTGAGAGGCTCTGCCCTTCGCAAGAAGTACTACTTTCGCTGTTAGCACCCCAAATTCATTTGCGAAGAAGGGGCAGGGATCTTTCAGCACACACTCCCCCACCCCCTCGTCTCTCTCTCTCCCTCACCCCACCGACCACCCCCCCTCTCCTTCTCTCTCGTGCTGCACCCTCGCGACCCTACTCTATCTCCCCCCCCACCCCCCTTTCTCTCACTTGTTGCACCGCTGCCCCCCCCCCCCCTCTCGGCTTCTCTCACCCTCACCGAACCCCGCCCCGCCCCCCCCCCGCCCCGCCCCGCCCCGCCCCCCCCCGCCGCCCCCTCTTGCACGCACCATCACACCCACCCCCGTGGTAGCCGTTGAAACTGAATGCAACGCCTCCTTATGGGCAACCACCAGTAGAGTGCAGTCCGAGCAGATTAGGCCAACTAACACTTTAGGACCGGACCATCCGACCGGCAGAGCATCCGACTGGGCAGACAACCAGACCAGCTGGTGCTATGAGCCGTATCCGAAGCCATGGTTCGAGTCCGAGTCGGAGGCGGAATTTGGACCATCCCCCTGGCCGACCACCATCCGACTAGCGACACTAGTAGTTGGGGGGGACCAAGCTCGAGTTCAATTCCGAGGCACCCGACCTCACTTTCAGCATGCCGTCTCCCAGTGCTGCTTAAAGATTACAAAGTGCAGCTACAGAGTGGCAATTCTTTACAGGGTATTGAATGGGCACTATATGCAGCAGGATAGCTCTTGTCCGATGTAAAGCCACCCTTTCCCCCCCCCCCCCCTTCAGCTCCATGGCTCGCTGCACTCCCTCAAGCTCCATGGCAAAAGGATTGGGCCATGATCAGAGGCTAATCTACACGGTGATGGGTTACTGCAAAGAAAAGCCCAACAAACAGCGTGAAAGCTCAGTAATCTATCGATTTGATGCAATTTGGGCCTTGAAATATAGTGAGAGCCTTGATTAGGCCATATTCTATGCTGGATAAGAGACAAATCTCAGGGAAGCTGCACCAAAGCATCACCCTAGATGTGATTTGGGCAAGAGAAAGCCATAGAGGGCTATGATCAGCTCATATTTACAATGGGTTGTTGCATGTAGTAATAGGAAATGCACATGAAAACTTTATTAAATCTTGATTAGTTACCAAATTTTATGATGATTTGCTTCATGTAGCTGTAAAGAAGCCGAGAAGCTTCAGTTTTGGTCTAAATTGGGATAGAGAAGAGAGGCACAGAGAAGAATCTTGGCTATGGGGATTGTTGCAAGCTATCGGAGGATGTAGAGAGGGATCTTCCTGTACTAGCCATGGCCACGTTTCATTTTGCATCTTTGTATACCTTGACTTCATGCCGAAAGTTTTGCCTGGATGATGTGGCCAGTGATTATTGTTTAGATTGGTTTTGTGCTTTTGTTGGTGTCAATGTAACCTTCATGTTGGATGCCTTGCCTGGGGGATAACAATGGTAATACATGTAGTGATCGTGTGCTTGATAAAGTGCCCAGGAGCTCTCAAAAATGGCTTGCTGGATGAAGTGCCCAGGAACTCTCAGTTCAATCATTTTTCCACATCTCGCTTGCTAGATAAAGTTGCCCAAGAGCCTAGTTGATTCATTTTATTTTTTTTGCATCTCTCCAAAAGGTTTGCCTGAAAGGATCATTGTATGAGGTATGCCTGGGAGCCAGCTTGCCGGATGTTTTGCCCAGAGGCTTTTGCCCAAAGGCTAGCTTGCCAAAGAACTATCTGCTATTTTTATTTTTTTTGTGGCATTCAGCGGGACGGTGAATAGAGTAGTAGTGGGCGACCTATGGATAGGAAGTCAAGTCCTCCACACTCCACCAAGAGCTTACCACCATCGCCTCCAACGACAGCTCTAGCCGCCAGTGCCCTCCGACCGTCGATGCCCTCTAACGGCTCCGACCGCCGTCACCGTCGATTCCCTCCTATGGCTCCAACCGCCGTCACCACCACCACTCATGGAGGCAACACCCCTCTCCCTTTCCCGAGGGATGTCGAGATCCTCTTGAGCACCATCTTCCTTTTCCCAATAGAAGATCTTCCCTCTATATCTTCCCTCTACACTACATGATGAGGGTTGGGACTTCAAGGAGGAGGAGATAAGGGGAGCACTCTCTTGGTAGCAAGACAGACTCTCACAGGCACACAGAGGAGGAATCTCTTGCTTGTAGGACATACATTGTAGCACATTCTGTATTGGAGAGCAGAGTCTCTCTTGTATCATTCCTTTCGGTATTGTGATATACAGTGTTACGCTCTTATAGTGTTTGGGCTATCTCTCTGTGTGAGTAAGGTGAGTGAGTGGTCATTGGTGTGTGTGGTGTGTGTGGTGTGTGTGAGAGGCCAGTAGGGATACTACGGTGCTAGGTGGTGGTTGGAGAGCATGATAGATAGTGTAGAGCATAGATCTTGCATGTCTAGCCGGTGAGGTCGACTCATCCTTGGCGGGTATACTTCCTTGAGAGAATCCACGCTCCCTTTTTCCCAACCCTAGTGTTTGTGTCGGTAGTCCTCGAGTTCCCTAGCGCGAGCACCGGCGAAGTCATCCACAATACATACACACACACACACACACACACACACACATAGAAGCATGCTTAACAAAAAAGTTATAGTCAAAAAAGGCAAAATATAAATTGTACATTACTAGAGAGCAAGATAATCCCATGGGGATAACTTTCATTTGTCTGAAAGCTTGGTCTCCTAGCTAAACAGTGTTATGGTTAAACAACCAGCACAAGACATCTTGAAACTCATAATTATCCATAGATTGAGGAAAAGGTAAAATAGATTTTTCACCCATTATGCATTTCTAGACAGTGATTTTTGAAAAACCAAGGTTTTTTCTTCTTTCAAACACTAAACCACATACTTTATTTAAAATATTAATCAATCCTGAATCACCAATTAGTGGTATATTTTCATAGCAATTGTGATATATGCCGTATATATTGAATAGATAATTTTTGGCAGATTAAGCAATACCTCAGTTGAGTTTTGAACCACCCAGAAGGTATTGGTGTTGATCCCAAGGAAATTAAATAGATCCTTTTGTTTTTGTGCACAAATCAGGTTATGGAAATCTAGCATGATGAGATTTAGTATCTGAGTGATGGTGTCAGTGATGTCAGCGAATACACAAGAAGATGCATTTGAAATCCATCTAAATTTGTTTTTATGTATTTTGAAAGTAGGAAAGAGTACAGGCAACTTGGAGTTAGGATAACTAAACCCTTCTCTGTCAATTTCTCCTGGAGGAGTACAGAAGTATCATAAGGATTCTGGGAGAGAGTATAAAACTGTACTCCCTCTAGTCTTTTTTTAGCCGTCGCTAAAAAGGCCAACTATTTACAGATAAAAGAAACATTATTTGGGGCTTTATCCAACCCAATTATCATAAACTTGTCACAGCAATCAAGTAAAAATCTTTTAAAATATCTGAAGTTATCCATGAATTATCATTAGATAACCACTTTTTAGGGATTTTATCAATGAAGCCCATGAAAATACCAAGAATAGAAGATGAGATTGCAAGTTGAATCTCTGGCTCCAGTTGGAGCTTGTCGGCAATGTTAGACGCACAATCCAGAAGGACACCAATGGCCAAATATGGGTTCAAAAGGCTCAGGAGGTATATGATTGAGCCCTTGTTTTAACAATTTCCTAAAATCAATATTTCCAACAAGGTTCAAGTCTGTAGTACAGACACGCATACCAAGATCCTAAAAAGGAGTCATAAATTTCAAAAATTCTTTACAAAAACAAGGAGGGATTTTACTTATACGAAGGAAGTCCGTTCTGTAAAATAAATGCTTAAGCGGAGTAGTGTACTTCGAACCAATTCTAATCCTCCCCAAGCAATCATGGTTCCCTAGGATCATATCAAAGGCACATGAAAAAATCTTCATTGGAGAGACAAATTCAAAGAGATTATTAGCAAAAAGGCAATGCACAAAACATGAATCAGTTGGATTATATTCAGGAGTACAGAGAGTCCATCTTCCAGTGGGTCCCTTGCGGACTTGAAATAAACAAATATAAAATAGAGGATTACAAATCTTGAAGATTACGGACAGGGAACCCACGTCCCCTTCCTTTAAAGTATATGATTTAGATTTTCCTCTAGAAGAGCTATTAGTGACAGCAGGAGATAAGAAAGAGCTATTAGTGACAGCAGGAGATAAGAAAGAAGTAAAAGCACTAGGGGTGCTACTAGAAAGAGTAGAAATCTTTCTGGGAGGGGACGTAGAGGAGGAATTAGTGTCAATGAATGGGGAAAGTAACCCATGGATCATACTGACCACTTTAAACTAGCCATAGTTAGTAAGTAAGTTGCCAGGTTTTGAATTGTGCAATTCCTTAAGAATCTCCAGCATTCGCTCACGCAAGTGAATAAAGGCAAACTGTGCAATCACAAGATTCTTTGCCTGCCCTCCAAGCCAAAAACAGAGAAGAGATAGGTGAAAAACAATATCTTTGTCTCAGGAAACAAGTCTTCTAGATGGTTGAGTAAAGAACCAAAATGCATGATCAAACCATATGATACATCTTTGTCAAGAAACAAGTCTTCTAGATGGTTGAGTAAAGAACCAAAATGCATGATCAAACCATATGATACTGGATTCACAAGTGTTAGAAAACATGGGAGCTCAAGGATGGATTGAGCACATGATTAGAGCAAGGATTAAGAACTAGGAAGCAAGACTATGCTTAAGCATGGCTAGATTAGCTAAAGACAAATCATATGAGCATAATGACAATGTGAATAAGGCAAAAGCTAAGTGTTGTCTTCATTAGATGAGGAGCCTTTAAATAGGCTGAAGTAAAAAAGGATTAAGGAGAAGATTAGGATCTAATCCTAATCAAGATGCTAGAAGTGAGCACCCAAAGCCTAGAGTAGAGTGCAAGAAGTAGAGATTCTCCACTAAGGCATATAAAAAGCTGAAAATAGGACCATCCAAAAAAGGAGCTACTAACCCTTAGAGAAATAATCTACTAAGGTCCACTACTAAAGCCATGCTACTAAACCTTAGAGAAATAATCTACTAAGGTCCACTACTAAAGCCATGTAGAGGGGCCATAAATTCCAATACCCTGGACCTCAACATGGCCTAAAAATAAGGCAAGAGCATCCAAGAAGTGTGAAGGAATACCAAAATACCCTCCCATGTTCCAAACACTAACTATGGGACTAACCAAAAAGATTTGCCCTCCCAGGAGGCAAATGTCTAAAACGTTACATGAGCTACATCATGTGGTGCTCAGAGGTAACCATTAAATGAGTGATGCTAGAGTGCCAAGTCACACTTAGACTAAGTCAAGTTATCCCAAATGAGCTATCATAGCTTTGTTGTACCTCCCTTATATAAAAGGAGTCATTTTCAATCAATGGAAACAAGCAAGCTCTCAAGCCTCTTTATGAGTACAACTCTCAATCTTGTAACCTAATTGTGCTTGAGTCTAAAGCTTAATTAGTTTAGGGTATTCATCATGGTTGTGTTTAGATATCATCCTCCCTAGAATAGATTAGTATTAATCACATTGTTAATTAGTATAGGATTAGGTCTTTTTTATCACAACCATCTCCATGAGAGCTTGATCCACAAGCTTTAACATGGTATCAGAGCCAAGTCTCTTGCTCCCTACACCTTAGCATTCACCTTTCCAGTATCATTTGCATTAATCTCTGTTTATTATTTATCATTTGTATTAATCTCAATTTATTAGTTATCTGAGGCCATGTGATGAACTCAAGCTGAAATTCATAGCCAAAGTAGCATAAGGGCTAAAGTAGTTTAGCACAAGGGGAGAGAGAGAGAGGAAGAGTGAAAGCCTAAAAATTGTACCCAATCTAGCATCAAGGGGGGGTGTGGAAATGAGTGATACTACGGTGCCAAGCCACCTAGTCAAGTTATCCCACATGAGCTATCATAGCTTTGTTGTACCCCCTCATATAAAAGCGGTCGTTTTCAATCAATGGAAACAAGGAAGCTCTCAAGCCTCTTTATGAGTACAACTCTCAATCTTGTAACCTAATTTTTCTTGAGTTAGTCTAGCGTATTCATCATGGTTGTGTTTAAGTATCATCCTCCCTAGTTTAGATTAGCTTTAATCACATTGTTGATTAGTATAGGATTAGGTCTTTCTTATCACCCATCTCCATGGAAGCTTGATCCACAAGCTTTAACTCCTTTTACCCTTGGGATGAAAATTTTGACCCTTCCAAGAAAGCAATAATTTTAAAAGTTGTTTAGTATGTCCATATATATATATATATATATATATGTATGTATGTATGTATGTATGTATGTATGTATGTATATGTATATTATGTATGTATATATGTATATGTATATGTATATGTATATGTATATGTATATGTATATGTATATGTGTATGTATACGCAAGGAGGTACATCACACACACTAGTTACCTCCCCTTGGGATGTAAGGCGAGGGACACTGCATCCCATGTGAGGGAGGATTCCACCTACCCTAGTATGCCCTTCTTATATCTTTGGTGTAAAGAGGGGACAATGTTGTTGTAGGGGGGTCACTTATATGATGAAAATGTGTCTCTTGCACGCACACACTTGCACACACACACACACTCTCTTGCACACACATGCACAACACACATACATACATGTACACGTACACATGTATGCACATTCGAGCATGCATGCATACACACATGTGCACCTATGCCATAGCCCTTGCCACAGCATTCACCCATGTGTCACTCTTTGGCCATCTCATTTTACCACATGTAAGAAGGGAGAGTTAAAGAGTGAAGGACAAGATTTATTCCCATTTCAAATTCAAATTTTAGTATAAAGAGGGGACAATGCTGTAGGGAGGTCATTTATATGATGAAAACATATCTCTATTGCATTCACACACTTGTAAACACACGCACAACACACATACATACACATGCACATACATATGCATGCACACTCGAGCGTGCACACATACACACATACATACACATGCTCATACATGTGTATGCACACCCAAGCAAACACGCATGCGTAAACATGCATGCACACTCAAGCGTGCACACATACGTACACATGCACATGTGCACGTGCACACATGCACACACAAGTGCACGTGCATGCACACATGTACACACGTACACACACATGCATGCACATACATGTGCATCCACACACACAAGCGCATAGCTGCACACCCACACTCTCTTACCCACGTGCACACAGGCATATACACGTGCATGCATATAGACACACGCACACACACTCTCATGTATGCACACAAAATCGACACACACCCAATCACATGCACTTGTGACATGCACACACACCCACACACATGTGCACACAAAAACACACACACATGATGCACATACACACAAACTTGCATGCTTGCACCACACATACACCCTTGCACATACATGCAAAACATACACATGCAAATACACGTGCATGAACACACACATACACATGCAAATACACATATGTGTATGTGTGTGTTCATACACACACACATGTATGCACACACATACACATGCACACACAGGTGCATGTGCACACACACATATGCATGTATATATATGCATGCATCCACACACACAAGCACACAGATGCATATGCACTCTCTTGCTTACATGCAAATAGAGACACATACACATATGCATGCACACACAAGCGCTCACGGTGATGTACACGCATATACGATTTTGTCGACACACACAATCATACGTGTGCACACACAGAGTTGATTACACACAACCTCAGCATGAGGGTAACATGAGAGTCACCTTCATTAAGTCTTTAATACATGTAGGTGCACTGAGACATGTGCGTGCACACACTATTGACACATAAAGGCACACACACTCGCACATGCACGTACATGCACACACAGAGTTGGTGTGCACACACTTGACACACACATGCACACATACACACACACACACACACACACACACACACACACACCACGTGTGTGCACATACATAAATACGTAGAATTGCACGTGCATATACGATTTTGTCAGCACCATGCACAATCATACGCGTGCATACACAGAGTTGATACATACATACAGTCTTAGCGTGAGGGTAGCGCGATACACACATTCTCAACATGAGGATAACGTGAGAGTCGCCTTCATTAAGGCTTAATACATGTAGGTTCACTCACCGAGACATGTGTGTGCATACACTATCGACACATAAAGGTACACACACACATGCACACACACACACACTTTTCTACGTGTGTACACATACATAACACACAGAATCGACACACGCATAATCACACACTTGCACGTATACATAGAATTGAGACATACATGCATATGCATGCACACACACCCATACACATGCACGCATACATGCACATGGTATGCGCGCACACACACACACACACCACGTGTGTGCACATACATAAATACGTAGAATTGCACGTGCATATACGATTTTGTCACAGCACCATGCACAATCATACGCGTGCATACACAGAGTTGATACATACACACAGTCTTCGCGTGAGGGTAGCGCGATACACACATTATCAGCATGAGGATAACATGAGAGTCGCCTTCATTAAGGCTTTAATACATGTAGGTTCACTCACCGAGACATGTGCGTGCACACACTATCGACACATAAAAGTACACACACACATGCACACACACACACACACACACACACTTTTCTACGTGTGTACACATACATAACACACAGAATCGACACACGCATAATCACACACACTTGCACGTATACATAGAATTGAGACATACATGCATATGCATGCACACACACCCACACCCACACACATGCACACCCATACACATAAATGTATACACACACTTACCTACTTGCACGCACACACTTGCACACATACACACAACACAGATATAGACATGCACATGTACGTGCATGTGCACACTCGAACATGCAAACACACACGTGCATATATATGCACGCACACACATGCACACACAAGTGTTTCTACATGCATACACATGTATATATGTACACCCACATGTATATGTACATGTACACACACATGTACGTACATATACACATATACATGTGCAACCAAACACACAAGCATACAGATACTCTCTCGCACACATGTACATAGAGACATACACGTATATACACATCGACACATGCACACAAACACACTCTCTCGCGCATATGTACAAAGAGACATACACGTATATACACATCGACACATGCACACACAAACACACTCTCTCGCGCATATGTACAAAGAGACATACACGTATATACACATGGACACATGCACACACAAACACACTCTCTTGCGCACATGTACAAAGAGACATACACGTATATACACATGCACACACAAACACACATATACACGGGGCGACACAAACAATCATACATGCATGTTCAAGACGCCAACAAGACGCCAAAAGAGCTTAGGTTGCGGTGGGTGTGTGCATGGATCATGAGGCTAAGGGGGTGGCAGCAGCATTCATTTATGCACATGATCAAATTGAACTTTCTTTCTGAACTGAGCCAAACTGAGTGGGGGCACTGAGCGCTCATCAGCTAAGCTGAGCCAAACCTGAGCGCCATGGGAAGGGCATGCCTGATGAGATCTCGCACAAGAAGAGGACTTCTCTATAAATAAGTAATTATTCTCTTTGGGTTCTGTCATTAATACTCCTCGGCGTATTTTTCAAGGATGATTTTGGAAGAAAAAAAAAAGGACCAACATTTTTATTAAAATTCTTGAAAAATAAGGATTACCAAAAATATGACCTTGTGAAAAAAGGTCTCAAATTTAAACAACCTTAATTTATAGATTAAAAACAATAAGACTACTCTTGAATTCACTTTGCAACAGTACCACTGACCCAGTCTCTATAGAGCTAAGATGATGTCTTTTTGTGGTAGTCTTATTGAGTTTTCCTAGAGCTTTATGCCTTCCATATGGGCCTTTGATTGTGGCAAGGGTTTAGAGCTAAGATGATGTCTTTTTGTGGTAGTCTTATTGAGTTTTCCTAGAGCTTTATGCCTTCCATATGGGCCTTTGATTGTGGCAAGGGTTGCTGGATGGAGTTTAACAAATGTCACCATTAATAATCCCAAGGGCCAAGATCATGGTGGATTTTAACAAATGTCACCATTAATCCCAAGGGCCAAGATCATGGTCATGGTTAGGGCCGTTGTAGTTGTGGACATCATCACTATTGTTGTCAATGATGCAGACATGGCCATTACCATCATTATCAATATTAATCATCGCCTTAATGTTAGTATGCAACATTTTAAAGTATCGAGGAGACGTGCCATTGAAAGAAAAGTATCCCATGTTACTATGATTGGTAAGAATTGATATGACTCAATGTTGTAGCACCACATCATGTGAGAAGGGATTTAGTGTTCAAAATGTCATCAAGACTAAGTTGAGAAATCACTTGAGCACAAGAAATTTGATGCTTTGATGCACGTATCAATTGGAAAACGAGACCAAAGACAAGCAGACACATTTTCAACAATGCAACAAGGTAACTCACATCATGTTATCTCTTATTAACTTAATATATACTACTCAAATTTTCCTAATGCATTTTTATTCTTTGTATTTCAATTTTTCAACAAATGTAGATAATGCCCAGCTCTTGATAATGTGCAATGCACTTTCTTTGTTGCACTACTTTGCTATGCTTTTCAAGTTTTTTTTTCCCTCTGGGTATTCTTGGAAATCATGTATGTGTATGTATTTTAGATATTTGTAATATAGCTTGTTTTGCGCCTTCGTGGGTAGGATGTAAGAATGTCTTATAAAAATCAAATTAATTGAGAATGTTTCTCTTACAAAATCAACTTAATTGTTTGGCAAGTGATGATCATAGCTCATACTCAACTCTCATGAGAGTGAGATTGGGTAGATTCTAATATTTTCACTCTCTCTCTCTCTCTCCTTTCAACTTTATCTTTTTATTTACTTCTCCCCCTTTTGTAGTTTATTTACCTTTCAACTTTATCTTTTTATTTACCTCTCCGCCTTCTGTAGTTTACCTTTCAACTTTATCTTTTTATTTACCTCTCCCCCTTCTGTAGTTTACCTCTTCCCTCTCTACTTTTGTAGTTTACCTTTCAACTTTATCTTTTTATTTACCTCTCCCTCCCTCCCTCTCCCCTTTTGTAGTTTATTTACCTCTTCCTCCCTCCCTCCCCTTTCGTAGTTTATTTACCTTCATTTCACCTCTCCTTACATAGGTTCTTCAACTTTTTAAATTTTATCATTTAACTTACAAACTTTATTCAGCTTTTCAAATTTGATCATTTAGTATATTTTTCTACACTATTTTATGTTTGCCTCTACTGGTTTAAAAAAGAGAGTCTTGCAAAATGAATTTCAAAGTGCACACTTTCACCACCATGCTTTTGGATTTAATCAATCTTCATGACAGATTAGAACACAAAAGCATACATTTAATGTTTCAACCTTTTAATTAAAAAGAATATACCATAGAAATGACTTATGACTGAAAGCTATCAATGACAGGGACAAGGATTGATACGGCTTTTATTTATTGTGAAATGCTTATTTAATGTTAAATCTTTAACTAAAAAGAATGTACCATAGAAATGGCCATGACTGAAAGCTCTCATTGATATGGGACATTGATTGATATGGATTTTATTTATTGTGAAATGCTTCACTTGGTTACTCTTTTGTCTACTCCTCCGTTGTGAGCCTAGCTAGCAAGAACCGTTTTTGATGGCTGCCTTGCAACACTTGGGCTATTTTTAATACTCAACATCATGCAACTGTAAGAGCTGATTTTGTAACATACAGAAGAATCACCCTCCCACTTCTCTCTACTGATTACATAAGAAGCAGACCACCTTCTTGTTCTGTGGAAACCAAGTTACATGAGAAGGAAGAATGTGAAAGCTTCCTTGGGAGATCAAAATATTGTCATTAGCCTTGGCACATATTATTACAAAAGCCTGCAGGTGTAATACACAACGTACAAACCATGTGCATACATGTGCTTCCGTGGCGCTGGTCAGATTTCATGGCTTCATTTTAATGCTATGTTTATTGGTTGATTAAGCACCTTGGCCAAGGAGTAGCACACAGCTTCCACAATCCCAAATCATAGTAAAGCTTTGTGGTTAAGATATGGTCCTCCCACACCATTGCATTTGTAGCACACGTCTTTGGCTGTGGTGAAGGTTTCAGTCAGTGGTCTGTTGAAGGTCCTCTCTCTCTCTCTCTCTCTCTCTCTCTCAGGTTTTAAGGGCTTTGATGTCCTCTGAAGGCTCCAAATTTCAACCCTGCTCTATCTCTCTCTCTCAGAGCAGTCTCTCTCTCAGGTTTGAAGTGCTTTGATGTCCACTGAAGGCTTCAAATTTCGTCCCTGCTCTCTCTCTCTCTCTCTCTCTCTCTCTCTCTCTCTAGAGGTTTGATGTCCTCTGAAGGCTTCAAATTTCAGCCCTGCTCTAGCTCTCTCTCTCAGAGCAGTCTTTCTCTCAGGTTTGAAGGGCTTTGATGTCCTCTGAAGGCTTCAAATTTCAGTCAATCTCGGTCAGTTTCTATAAATTATCAACCCTTCCACCTAATATTATCTCCTGCTTCCTACTTTACATTCATTAGCGTTTGGTTTTTAGTTGACAAACACAAGTAGACATTTGTGCAAGTGAAGCAAAGGATTCAATTCAACAAACAGCAATTATCCAAACAGCAATTGTCCAAGCGGACAGTGCTTGTGGCTTAACGCGCCTCGCAGCCAAACTGTCAAAAAACTGCCATTTTCAACGGCCTTCAAGTAGGCATGATTTTCAACGGCCTTCAAGTGGGCATGTAATGAAAAATACAAAATTCGATCTCCTTCAGTAGAAAAAAAACCCAAATTTGGGAAGTACTTTTAATGCCATATTGCGAAGTTCTTCCGTCCTCATGATCCACCCATTCTTGACCTACAAAGAGAAAACGAGAAAATCATTGAGAACCAGGAGCTCTCCCAATACAGGCAGTTGGTTGACAAGACTAGAGCAAGTGTTTGAATGATTTACCTCAACAACAACAGTGTTCAAGATGTGGTCATCTACAGAGGTAAGGTTAGCATTCAAAATCTCAAACTCTAGAGCTTCAAGGGCTCGTGTTAGCTGAACTAAGACTCCTGGGCTCTTCTTGCAATGAATACGAAAATGATAAATGTGTTCCTCCATCTGGGAGACCTCCAACTGTCACAATTTCAATACAATAGAACATGAGACTTGGAAGTGATGGGTACCAGAGCAAACTAGTTACACAACACAATAACTCAGTATATAAACAGCAACTCACCTAAGAAGCTCTAAGCTTCAAAGCTTCAGCATTCACCTGATGCATACTTTGACCTTCCCTCTACTACACAACACTATACCAGAGAGTATAAAACTCACTTACATGATCAGGACTCAAAAGCATCCCACTCTACCATTTTGTGTGCACACCATTTAATTCCGGTAAGAGTTATCTCATGACTAGACTAGACAACAGCTGAGGGGAGCTAGTACTTGAATGCACTTATCTGTAGGCTTCTGCAGACACAGCAGAACATTTTCACAATTTAAAATAAGCCTACTACTATCTGCACACATCAGACCTGCATGCATGTGTGGGTGTGTGCAAGGGCACACGTGCACATACCCCAGGCATGTCAGCTGGTATCAAAAGGCCCAGCTTGCCAATGGAGACAAATGTTTACATACACTAGCTGTAGACTACAGAGCTCATAAAGGACACTTCAGCACATACTGACCAGCAGAACAGTAATGTTACCACATCTCATACTTGTAGCTACAAGAGACAAGTAATGCAGAATCCTTTTCTACATAAATGATCATAGATCATACTCGGCAAATCAAAGAACTACAGTAATGACAAACTGTTTACAGGCTGCTGTTGAGTCCACATAGGAAAGTGACTAAGCTTAAGCCTTATCAACATACCAAGCAATAGTTGAGGTACACATACCGACACAATCTGATGATCCTGCTTAATTTTCTTGTAACATGCTATTGCATTCATGCACCTTGGCTCTTGAGCTCTAGAAACTGCAACAGCAGCAACCTCCTTCTGAGCCTCAAGGTCAGTAATATCAGTTTGCATTTCATCTACCTGCTTCTGAAGGTCTTGTACATAGGTTATAGCATCATTAACTATAGAAGCTTTGTCCATCTGGACATGTCAACACATCCAAATCAAATAAAGGAAGTTAAAACATTGACTCCTGGGGGTCATGAGTAAATAAACAGGCTGCAGAAATGATGAAAGCATGCATAAATGGCCAAAAGAAAACAAAGCTCACAAATAAGCATGCATGTATGCATATGAACATGTGGAACATATGAGTTCAAATTCCCGAAGCCCCTGTGGATATTGTGGCAGCCACAAGTTGTAATACCTCCAGACAGGAAGACCAAGCTGTGTCTGATACCTAATTGCAACTACGGGAGAATCTACAGGGAGAAGAGGGTAGGGAGGAAGAGACAGAACAAAAAAAGGACGGCTAGAATCAAAGTTCAAGTACCTTGCTAATGTTGGGGACAATGGCTCTGAGAGAATAGAGCCTCTCATTCAGCTTCTTTCTGCGCTTGCGCTCTGACATGAGGTTCTTTGACATGGGAGCCTTCCGCTTCCCACCACTCTCATCCCCATCATCCATAACATCACTGTTATCCGAAGAATCGAACTGCTTGAACAGGTCATTGGATGTGTCAACCCTAGCAAACCCTAACGAGTTATGGCTCACGATATGGTTAAACTTACGGCCATCATTACGGCTATGGTTAGGAATAAATCTAGGGCTAGGCTTAATGTTAGGGTTAGCGCTGCTGGGATTGGGATTAGAGTCAGGGTAAGGGTGCCCTTCCTCTGCAGTGTTCTCTTCTCTGTTTTCAGGAGTAGCGTCACCATGGCCTGCGCTCCATACATCGATTTGGCCTCGTTTCCAAAGAAATTTTGCAGGCAAATTCCACTGCTCAGAATGCTCCATGTGAGGGGAGAGCTCTTCGCATGACATGGAGGATAGCATCATCTCGTGTTCGTACGAGGGCAGCACAACCGGAGTCTCCTCCGTCATCTGCTCCTCTTCGCAAGACATTGTTACTGCACAGAGAGCGAGAGAGGGAGCTGCTAAAACCTAAAAACTGGCACAGGCAAGGCCGGCGAGCTCTAAAAGAGGCACAGGGCACTGTGAAGCCCTAAGATGAGCAGAGGAAGAAAACCCTAAGACCGAAGTTTACCCTCCGAGAAGCAGGATGAGGGCTAATTCCTGCAGAGAGACAGCTCGAGACTGGTGAGAGCCTTGAACAAAACAGGGAGAGAAGCGAGGGTTGGCGTCAAAGCTAGAG
This sequence comes from Cibotium barometz, assembly GCF_041138505.1. NCBI lineage: Eukaryota > Viridiplantae > Streptophyta > Polypodiopsida > Cyatheales > Cibotiaceae > Cibotium > Cibotium barometz. Next base: position 16,525,745 of record NC_141086.1, on the reverse strand, counting down.
AGAGGACCAGGATGCAGAAGACCCAAAGGGAGATCGAGGGCCAAATTCAACAGAAAGCCATGGCACTCACCACCATTGGAGCAGCTTGCAGCTGGTTAGAGAGAGAGAGAGAGAGAGAGAGAGAGAGAGAGAGAGGAGGCGGGCGGAGGATCTCCACTTGGCGATTTGGAAGGGAGCTGAAGTCTTTTTCCTCATTTAAAGAGAGAGAAAGGGAGCGCGCGCATTAATGACAGCCTCCACGTGGCGTCTTACGATTGGTGTCACTATTCCCCATTTAATGAAATACTATTTTTCCTGGCCCCTTTCCAGTGTCAGAAAAAAAAATTAACAAAAATCTAACCCGCCCGTGAAACAAAGGACGGGCCTTTTTTTTTAATTGAAAATTTGCATTTTTTTTAATTGAAATGTTTTTAATTGAGAAAATAAACAGTCTAACCAGTTTTATAATTGGAATTTCAAGATTTTGAAATTTTTAGTTGCTAGGGCGCTGTAATCTCACCTTTTTTTAATATATTCTACTGTTTTTACCCCAAAAAAAATTGAAATTTTACATTCACAAAATTACCACCGGCCCTTTTTTGAAATTTGAATCTTTAGAATTGTACAATGTATGGCCTTACTATTATAAATAATCAATATTACTAATGTCTTATCACACATTTAATACAATGAATTAATTATGTAGTAGCTTTCAATGCATACTTGACACAATTGACTCTTAGTTTCTCTTCCTTACAAAGTACTAGGTAGGACTTTGGCAGAATCTCCTCTTAGAGCTCATGTCCCATGGGTCAACTGCACTCAAAACCTTGCAAGTTTTGTACAATATACAAATTACAATTGACTTGAAATATTTTACTTTCCCACATCTCTACTATATATTATAGGGCTTCGCTTAAGCCGTCACGTCACATTTTTTTTCAGAACTAAATCAGAAGGAGGGTTCGGGAAAAGACGGGTTCGCTTTAGCCTAGAACTTGTTCAACTTCGGGAAAATCCTTCTCAAATTCTTATGAGAAGGAAATAAAACCCTTTCAAATTTTACAAGTTTTAGTTATATTTTCTAAGTTCACATAGAAAATACCATCTCAAAAATAGCAATTTCCTTCTCATTTAGTCGTGAAAAGGATTTAGTTCCTTTTCCCTAAAAATGTTTTCCCGCCCTGATTCAGAAGCATCTTTTTAATCTACTTTTGCTCCTACCTCCATGATCATGCTATTTTACTAGCATCAAACTTGTCATCTTCATAAAAATTAAACATCTTGGAGGAGAATGTATTTGTAATGTTGCAAAGCATCTCATCTTTGCACACTCATCATATCCTAAATTAAGGAATATTCTTTATTCCCTATCAAAAACTTTTTCTAGCAAGGTGAATAGTTTCACATTTGTCCATCCATCTTCTTTTGACCTCAGTTGTGTGGCAGCACATTTGCAAAGGTTGCATAATAAGGGAAAACCTATCACTATTAGTAAGTCCTTCGTTTATTAAACATACCTTTGCTTCTTTCAAGATTTTCTCTTCTTTGTTTGGTTTATCAAGGTCTTGTTGCGCTCATAAAAACTTCTTTCTTCACCATTAGTCTCCATTTTCTTATGGTCTTTAGAGGTGTTATATTGATACATAGAACAAACACAAAGAAGGCAAAATCTAGTTGTATTAGGTTTTGCCTAGAATGCTGAGGCCTCTTATTGGTAGAAATCCCCTAGATTAGAACCATGTATTTTGTTAACCTTCTTCTTCTTGCTAAGAGGGAGACTTCCTACTAGATTATCTAGGTGGGCACCCATGGCCACTCAAATGGGAAGCCTTGAGTGTATGATTCAAATAGATGTTTGACATCCTTAAGCTCTTCTTTAAAGTTTTTCAAAACATTCTCCACATTCAGATCATGGCAACAAAACATGGCAAAAACTCTATTGTTCTCGAGACCAATTTCAAAGGATGTGGCCATCCACTTGTCAAACTTGAGTTTGTTATGCCCATCCATCTTGGATAAATCTAATCTGAAAAATGGGTCTACATCTCTCACTCTCTATTTCGTTCCCTTAACATAAATCTTATAACATGCTAACAAATAGTTGACGTAGACATGCCAACAACTACATCTCGCACTCTCTATTTCTTTCCCTTCACGTAAATCTCCTAACATGCTAACAATGGTTCATGTACACACGCCAACAACTATATCTCACACTCTCTATTTCTTTCCCTTAAAGTAAACCTCCTAACATGCTAACAATAGTTGGCATACACGTGCTAGCAATAGTTGACATGCACGTGCCAATTTATTTGGGAATTGTGCTTTGTATATCCAAACTTTGAAAGGTAGTAACACAATCATAGAGCTAACCTCTAGATTCTTTTATTTAGGAATTACACTGTGTGAGAAGTTTCATTCAAAAAATCTAAGAAGGAGACAAATTGTAAATCACCATCGAATGTATTTTGTAAATGCACTCTAAAGTATTACTACCAAAAGTGCAGAGATTTAAATGAACATAACTTAGAGTTTTGTACAAACTATAGAGATAAATCAACATCAAACGCGTGAGAAACAATATTCTCTCAGAGTTTGTACAAAGCACAAAGTTAGCACGATGTCTTTGGCTTTGCAAAGTTCACTTAGCGATGAGAAACAAAGGGGCCAGCTTTACAAAGTGCACTTGCTATGAGAAAAAGGGGTTGGCTTTACAAAGTACACTTGCTCTATGTGAAAATAGGGGTTGGTAGCAAGTGTGAGTGGGAATCAAGGATGGTTTTTGAAGGGTTGGGTTACCCTTCAAAATGAGGGGTTTAGTAAAAATAATACCCGTTTTTTCATAATTCACCTTTTTTTATAACAATCACTCAGAATAAGTGGGTGCAAAAATTCTCAAAATGGGCTTGACGCTTTGTGGGAATCCATTTTTCTTAGAAGAAGACAATATGATTTCTGTGCTCAAAAGCCCTCCAAACCAAAAGACTAGGGAAATTATGCTTTCTTGCTTTTTCTTAGCTATAAAACATGATAGAGTATCCATTAAAGTTTGTACAAATTGTAGAGAAAAATTAGTGACAAGCAAAGAGCATAATTAGAGATTGTTAATTTTGCATTACACTTTTGGTGGAGAAACAAGGTATAAGAAACAAAGGTCTCTCAAAATTAGTGACAAGCAAAGAGAATAATTAGAGATTATTGATTTTGCATTACACTTTTGGTGGAGAAACAAGGTTTAAGAAACAGAGGTCTCTCAAAGTTCGTACAAAGCACAAACCTTAGCCCAAAGTTTCTAGTTTTTCCCATGTGCCCTGCTATGATGTGATCTCTATAGAGGAATGAGCCTATTTATATAGATCTCCAAACCAAGGACAAGCACAATTGTGCTTTCTTGTTTTTTTATAGGCTAGCCCTCCAAAAAACTAAAGCAAGTCTCATATTTTTAGAACTGTGTGCATGTGCCACAATACCCTGTTTTGTAAGCTAAGCACACCCAAACCTCATAATGCAATTACAAGTGCGAGGTGGTAAGTAAGAGTGTGAGTGTGAGTGTGTAAGTTTAAGTGTGATTGTTACAATCACGAGTGCAAGTGAGTGTGAGTGGAAGGTGTTTTTACAAGTGTGAGTGTGAGGTGAAATAGTTTTAGTGAATGTTATGTTTGGTCATCCAAGGTTAAGTATTCTGTACTTCACTCTCCTCCTTCCTTCTCCTTCAAAGGGTATGCCTCTTTGTGCCTATTATTTTTCTAAGCAACACAAGGAAAGATATAATAGAAATTTCTCTACCATTAGACTTTCACAAGCATATCCACAATGCCACTATTCAACCCCACACCTTGACCTCTTGCTACCTCCTCTTCCTCTTCTATGCATGTTTCTCTAACTCCACTCCCTTCGTATGCCCATGCTTTACTCCACCCTTCCTATGCCCATGCTTTATTCCACCCTAATCTTGTGATTTCAACCTAATATTTGCTGCTTCACTCAAGATCAGTCAATGCAAGCTTCTCCTACTCAGGCACACCTCAAATCTTAAGCAAGTCTACAAACTTATTAAAGAACACAACCACATAAAAACTAGAACACTTATATGTCCTATGAAGTTAAAAATTCCAAGAGAGCACCACACATAGAGAGTATATGTAGTCTTTTATATGGTAGTAATGTGTGGACATTGTAGGCTATTAATGGGCCAAGGCACATTTTCCCTCCTTGTTAGGAGGTTTTCTCCCTTGAGCGTGTGTACACACTCTTATGATTGAGTGAGTGTGTAAGTGACCTTAACATGTCACTTCACTTCTACTTCACTCATTCTCATCAATCTACTTTGAGCGTTGTGCCTCTCTATATCCATGCTTGCTTGCCCCATATGTCTGTGTGTATTATTACCTTTGTCTCCACTCCAATAATTGGTATTAAAGCAAGTTCTCTTGGCTCTCACCTCCATCATTTTCTCTCGCCATCACCTTCTCAAGCTTCTCTTTTGATTGTTTCAAATTGAGCTATCCTCTTAGGTGTGGAGAAGGTATACCCTATTTTTGTGAATTTTAGGCTATTTTGGGCATGTTTCAAGCTTTTTTTGGGGGGGGGGGGGGGTTGGGGGCCTGTTTGTATGTTTTAGGGGTCTGTTCATATGCTGCAAGGTTTTTGTTAGACATCCCAAGGGAGTGTTAGTTCAAACTATCTTTGTTTATTTCTAAGTTGTCTATAGTGTGGCATTATAAATTTAGCTGTATAGACATTATGTGCATATATCTATAGTGTTACAAGGCCATCATTGTCGTCATTCTTTGTCATCATCAATGTCACATCTTTGAGCTCATCATCAACAGCTGTGTTAGCGTCATCACCATTGTCATGGATTTTTATCATTCTCATTAAAATTTCTATATTCTACACTCTGTCATTTTTCATACACTTTACAGGTCTCTTCATCATTAAAGATTTCTTGGTAGGACTTACATGTTGTTAGGATATTTGCATTTTATGTCAAAAAGGGCAAAATTAGCCCAATCTTTTGGCAATAGGCATCTCCCTTGTATTCAGCCTCTATACTTGATAAAGAAAGAAGTTGTTGGTTGTTTCTTGTTTCTCTAGCTACTAACAACGCTCCCAAAAGAAAACTTAAAGCCACTAGTAGATCTCACGTTTAAGACACTACTAGCCCAATCTACATATGTATATCCATGAACCTGTACCTGTACTCCAATATCATAGAAGAGTACATAGTGTCCTATCGACTTTATGCACCTTAGTATCCTCCTAGCCGCATCCAAGTGTAGCTTCCTTCGGGCCTAGATAAATTAACTCACTAATCCAACATAGCTTAAATCTGGCCTAACAATAGTCATGTAGATTGAACTCACCCGACAATGCATGTGTATATAGTAGGGTCCTCCAAAAGATCACCTATGATGATGTTCTATTTTGCTTCAATGGCACTAAGATTGTCTTACAACCTATCATTCCGATGTATGACCATTCCTTAACTACAACCATAGTAATGTGACTACTCTCATGGTTTGCCATCCTAGCAATCGAGCAAAAAGTTTCCTCATAGTCAACACCATAGGTTTGTGCATATCCCTTCTTTCCTTGTACCTACTCACACAAACCCATCTAAATTCTACTTTACTTTATAGATTCACTTATATCCAATTACCTTCTTCTTCTTAAGCAAAGGCACCAACTCCCATGTCTCGTTTGCATCCAATGCAACCATCTCTTCATTCATGAGATCTTTCCAATACTTATGTCTAAGTGCCTCGAAAACATGTGAGCTCTATCTCTTATATTGCTTTAACCATATATGTATAATGATGGGTTATATACCCATCATATCTCAACTTATTCATTGGATATCTGACTCTTGTACCTATGTACAACCTTGTTAGGTATTGTTAACACTACTTTGGCTCTTTCTACGCTAGGTGTAACAACATCTAGGATCCCAAACTCCTCATCAAGGATATGTCCTAAGCCACTATCCCCATCAACAAATGAATGACCTTCTAAAACATCAAGCATTATGAAAGGTTGAGCTACCTTCTCTTTTCCCTTTATACATGTGAATTTGTTGAATTTTCAGCACTTGTAGTACTAGCAAATGATGTGTCAAAATTCCTTGCATTCGCTACCTCAACCTTCCTGATTAAGATCTAAAAATAGACCCGCTACTTGAGGACTCTCCTAGTCCACGAAGCACATGTGATTGCTGCTCTCCATTCACTATGCATCCACATGTGATGAGGTAGAATTCCTTGCATTCTACCTCAACCTTCCTGACCAAGGTCTAAAAATAGACCCACTACTTCAAGACTCTCCTGGCCGAATAAAAACCACATGTGCTTGTTGTTCTTCCATTCACCGGAGCCTGGACTCTCCTGGTCCACTAAGCACATGTGATTGCTACTCTTCCATTCACAACAGCCACATTGTTGTATGCATTTGCCTCCTCTATGCAATATTTCAATAATGTAGACCAAGAACTCATCTCATAAAATACATCCCTACTCATTTGTATATCTCACGCATATACTAGCTACTTATCTCATAAAAAATATCATCCTTACTCACTCGCGTCTCACGCGTAGTGTATGGAGTATGTTTTTGGTCATACCATTGCATGTGCATATGTGTGTTTTCCAGGGTTTTCTTTTTTAGCTTATTAGACATCTTTTTGTAGTGACAACATGCTTTATGTGTTTTTAATCACAATATGTTCTTTTTTTGTTTCCTAATATAACAATCAACAAGTACTATGCTTTTTGTAAATGGACTATGTCTTTCATCCATGTATTCATTCAATGGGTCTTGTAATAGCATTATCTTTCTAAATATATAATTTTATTATTTCTTTAAACCTTGAGATTAAGGATAGAAAACTAAAATTTGTACACCCTTTTGTCAAAAAACAAACACTTCCAAACTTGCTACAAAAAAAGGCTTCACGTTTAAAATCCCCCATATGTTGAAAAATCATAATTTTAAAGATTTTGTGTGTTATTTTTATCACTAAGGTGCAAAAGTACTATAAAAATGAGTTTATAAGGCTTCACATTTAAAATCCCCCATATGTTGAAAAATCATAATTTTAAAGATTTTGTGTGTTATTTTTATATCACTAAGGTGCAAAAGTACTATAAAAATGAGTTTATGGTCTGTGGTGCTGTTTAGAAGAAATGGATTTTGTACCCATTTGAAAAGCTCATAGATTCTCATTATGTCTTAATTTCAAGTCTCACTGCTTAGCCCCAACCCTTTTTTTTCTACCTTGTCTCTCAAATATTAAATTAATTGCGTTCAAATTTGTGTTCATTGTATTTTATTTCCTAGTACTATAGCTATGTTGTTAAATGAGATGATATGCTCATTTTTACTTTCTATGAATCTTATTCAAAAAACAAGTCTATGAAGCACTTTCCCAAATATTTTAGTGAAGTAGAAAGCTATATTTACATGTGGTAGAAGAGAGATGAGTAAATGTGAAGGGTATGCATTTTATTGTATGCTACTATAGAGATTGCTAGCAATTGTAATGGCTTCAAAAAAGTATATTTGATATAAGAAGTAAATAGAAGGTACACATGTATACACATGTGTGCACACACACATGCGCATGTGTGTGTACTTGCAAACACACACAGACATGAACACACACACACACACACACACACACATGTAAAAAAATACAAGTGGGTCAAACAAACAAAAAATAGAATGTGTAGCATGAGGGAAAAAATCTGATGTTCTATTTTGGAGGGTTTCTCTAGAGGACTCTTGAAACAACAAAGTGGCTATATGAATTAAGGTCAATTAAAAATGTTAAACTTTTAGTTACAAAGTTATAAGGCTAGGGCTTCTTAGTTGCCACCACTAAAATGCTAGATATGATCAAACCCAAACCTAATGCCATGAGATAACCTTATGTACATATTTTTGATACATAAAAGCACCCAAAAGACCCTTTGTTATGTACACATTATATGTGCATATACTAGGAGGCTAACCCACCCTAGGCATGTGAGCATAGGAGCATGGGAACATGCTCTAGTGGGGCAAGGGTTAGGTCTAACCTTGGCTTAAGGTTAGGGTCAAGCAACCAAGGGTCACACATGGAAATGGAGTCAAGAGTCACTTGAGGACCCTCCTAAATAATAGGGGCATGGGACACTCTCAAGGGATATTCTCTTGTGTAGAGCATTGTATCTACTCTCTTGCCATTTCATGCTAGAGCTATGTACTGCTAGAGTGAAGTCATATCTCTTGGTGGTATGGGACACCAAGGTAAGGTATGTGGTACTTCATTGTATTTATGTGTGCACGCTTGGGCTCGGAGGAGGTCAAGTGGATAAGTATATACCTAGTTTATGCATGTTTATTGCATAGTGATTAGCTAGAAAGATCTTTAGGGTTTTAACAGTGGTATCAGAGCGATCTCTAGTTAATTTTTGATGTTTTTTCTCCTCTTAATTTTCTCTCATTATTCCATTTTTAAAGCATTTTTAAGTGAGTTTAAACATTTACTAAGCAAAAAATGTTATTTTTGGTTTGTTTTGGTGGCCTATGCATTGGCAACATCAATATGGCGGTTGGGAATGCGGTTCTTCCTGACTTGGATGGACGTATCGACGTTGCGAGGAAATTATGTGAGTGGAAGTGCTATTTTTCTCTATTTTATGGTTAAAATAAGAATTTTTATGGACTTTTTACCAAAATACCACACACGCTATTGCAAGTATTTTTTGGTAGAAAGGATTCCCTAAATTTCTACAATTTTTATGAATTTTTCCTACTTATTACCATAGCTCATATTGACTTCTCAATCAATGATAATGTCGATGAGATGAGTGATCATCCCAACTCAGGTAGGGAAGATCTTAAATTCCAAGTTGAAGAAGAGGAGGATATTGGAAAGAGTGAATTTATGGAAGTGACAGAGCGTCTCGAGGCAACTATTGCCAAATGCTATGACGAGATGGAGTCACTGACGATGTAGATCTTGACTTTGTAAAAAGCTCTTCTGGCGGCACCTCCTACTCCTACCAAAGCAGTTGCTCCGTTGTTTGCCCAAAGGTGTATGGTGGTGAGAAAAAGGAGAAGACTGAGAAATGTGTAGATGCATGGCTCAATAGGTGGACTACACACTTTGCCTTTCATCCATTCACTGATGCCATTAACTTGGTAGAAGGATCTCAAAGAAGATTCTATTCCTACCACTTGGCAAAGTTTCGAGGAAGCTTTCAAAAAAGAGTCTGTCCAACGAGAGGATGAATTCGAAATAATTGCCAAGCTTGTTAAAAATAGCATGGAAAATCAATCTTTTGACAATTATATGTAGAAGTACCGCACGAGTCAGAGCTGGGGACTGGCCGAACATCATATGCGAGTCACGAATGGCTGTAAGCATACAACCAGGAACTAGCAAGCTCAAACAGAAAGCAAGGTGTGTCACTCACCGCTCAAACCGCCGTCGTGAAGGATTCCCGCGTCGCAGTGAAGAAGGAGCCGCCATCGTCGCTCTACCGCCTCGCCGCCACCGTGCCGCCACATAGTGCTCAATCGCTCTCTCTCTCTCTCTCTCTCTCTCTCTCTCTCTCTCTCACACACACACACACACACACACACATACGCAGGAGAAGGGGACCGAGAAGATAAGGCAAGAGCACACTTTGTATTCAACACATTGAGAATGAGAGTTTTAGGGTTACATTTGACTCTTATAGGTAACTTAGCCGTTCACACATGGGTGCCCATACATGGCCGGCCGATCTTAACCCTTATCCTGTTGATATTCAAGGTGCGCCTCTCATCGACGATCACCCAATCCCTTTATCCTTTACATATGGTACCGACAGGCCCGGCCCATGACTCATAATACTTAAATTAATTATATGACGTAAAACATAGTACGTCTCAATGTCCGTCATAGGTTAACATGCCCCCTTTCCTGATGTAGATTCCGTCCTCGGAAGCTATGGTATGGTAAGCTCGATAGGGTGTGTTGTGGTAGACCGTCTGCAAAACATGGAAGTAGAGTGAAAGTATGCTGGAATTCAAAAGGTGATGTAGAGGGATTCAGCTTATGCTTAGGGACCCAAATCTGGTCATTCCCTTCGTAGTACCCTTAGGCTACTAATAATTTTTTAGGAATCCATCGTGATGTTACATTGCCCTTTCTCGGGCGGGTAGCTGCTTTCCTTCTACGAGGCTTCTTGTCTGAACGAGATTGAGCAGGGGGTAGCTGTTATAACGAAGCTTTTGGGACCCATTTGTATGTACTTTTTGGCATAGTAAGCGGAGCCTTGGAGACCACACAGCTTGTTTCCACTCTTGGTGTTGAAGCCTTAGAGGGGTGGCAAACAATCAAAGATAGTTTTGCCACTTGACTTTGTGATTTTTCGTTACCTAGCATTTTGTCCAGAGTTTGATGACTTAGGTGCAGAATTTTGAGTGGTTAGCGGGTTCTTGCATTGTAACTCGCCTGGTTGCCCAATCAATATTTCACTTGGTGGCTAACATCCATTTGCGCCCTAAGTTTACAGTGTCCTCCATGGTACCAGCAGGCATAACCAAAAAGCTTTGAATTACGGTCCCCTTGTCATAGGCAACCGAAGTGTGCAGAATTCCTGAGACAGGGGTTTTTTTCTTGTTGATTCCTTTAACTTGGATAGCACTCTTAGATAAAGGTGGTTTTCCAAGTTGACACCACATGCCATATGATAGCAAATTGTGTTGAGCTCTTGTATCCAATAATGCATTATATAGCACCTCCCCGTAAGGACTCTGTAACTCAATTGGGTATCTTAGAGGCGGGTCAGATTCCAATGAATCCTCCTCTGCCTCCTCGAAAAATGCTTGCGTAATGCCCAAGTTGGCTTCTCGTTGGCGCCTAACACGCTGTTGATGTTCTTTGGCTTCAATTCTTGCTTGTATCTTCTTAAGCTCAGCTTGTTCTTTAGCTGCCTTCTTCTGATGGATTGCATGTAACTCCTCTTAGCTCAGGGAGTCATAGTATCTTTTGAATTTACTCCCATTAAGGAATCCAATGGTTTCAACTTCGTCGAGAGTCTCCACTCGGATGGTACCTTTCGGGGTAATTTCACATACTCTATACGGTCCCTTACCAGCATATTTGAGCTTCTTCTTTTCGTTACGCACTCCATACATCAGGACTTTATCCCCAACCTTGATGTCCTTGTCTTTCAGGTGGCGATCAAACCATTTTTTCCTTCTATCCTTCTCCATAAGGGCATTGTACACAGCCGATTGTCTTTCTTCGTTTAACCGCTCAAGGATATACAGACGCTCTACTAAGGGATTACCATCCCAACCCTCTTGAGTAGCAACACGAAGACTAGAAATGACAAATTCCCACGGCATGACTGCTTCTTGGCCGTATACCATCTTGAATGGTGTGGTAGCCACTTTGTACGCAGTAGTACGATAGGCCCAAAAAGCTGTCGTAAGCTTTAGATCCCAATCCGTGCGATGAGCTTCAACTGTCTTTGTCAAAACAGAGATTAAGGTCTTGTTGGTACTCTCGGCTTGGCCATTCGCTTGCAGGTAATAAGGGATAGATTTATGATGGGATATCATGAAATTTGTTGTGAGCTCCTTAATCACTTCATTTATAAAATGCGTACCATTGTCGCTCACAAGTTTAAAAGGACAACCGAAGCGTGTGATTATATTTTCAAAGAGGAACTTGGCTGTTGTCCTCGCATCTGCCTTATGTGTCGCTTTCGCTTCAGCCCATTTGGTCATATAGTCAGTGCCATAATAATATAGCGAGATTGTGTGTTGCGGGCCGCTAGGCTAGTCGGACCTACAAAGTCTAAACCCCACTTTTCAAATGGTTGGTTTACTTTAATTGGGTGTAGGGGCATCTGATCTTTCCGCTTGGGTTTCTTGTATCGTTGGCATTCATCGCAACCCTTTATAAAAAGTGATGCATCTTGGAACATAGTGGGCCACCAATACCCTGATTGTAAGATCTTTTGCGCAGTTAAGTCTCCTGAGAAGTGACCACCGGCTACGCCCATATGTGCCTCTTGTAAAATGTATAGATACTCATCCTCTCGGGCACAACGCCTAAGAACGTCATCCTTTCCTCGTTTATAAAGAGTCCCAGCTATCAGGCAATAGGGTTCGCATTCCTTGATCAGCTTTTGAGCTATATCTTTACGAAGTTCCTTGGGTGGAAAGCCATTAACCAAAAAGTTAACAATCTTTTCAGTCCATTCAGGCATTGTCTCCACCATGAACAGGGAAGTGTCAGGTAAGTCATTATCAACTCCCGTAGGAGCTTCACCATTAGGTATGCGAGACAAATGATCAGCCATGACATGTTTTTTGCCAGGTCTCACAACAACAGTGAAATCAAACTCAAGGAGAATCAATAACCATCGTGTGATTCTTCCTGTGGAGCATGGTTTGTTTACCAGATACAACAATGCTTGATGATCCACATAGAAAACAAACTTGGTGGTGGCAAGGAGGTAATAACGAAATTTCCTTACTGCATATATCATTGCCAACCCTTCTCGCTCCGTAGTGGTGTAGTTCATTTCAGCATCGTTCAACTGGCGCGACTGGCAAAGCTAATGGGGTAGTCTAGTTTATGTTCTCCAGGTTGAGTTAGTACACACCCACACACCCAATAGCAAAGTTTGATGCATCAATATGCACATGGAAGATTAAATCCTAGTTAGGAATTCTCAAGATTGGAGCACTCGCCAAGGCCTTCTTTAATAGCTCATAGGCACGGTCACAATCTTCGGTCCAAATAAACTCGATGAAGAGAAGCTTATAGAATGGTCGAGCTATCTCGACGAAGAATAGAATAAACCTTCGATAATAACCAACATGGCCCATAAAGCGTTGGACTCCCTTATAGTTGGTGGGTGGGGGCAATTCCAAAATGACCTTGATTTTACTCTCGTCGGTGGAAATCCCATTTTTGCACACTATATGCCCTAAGATAACTCCGTGTTTAACCCAGAATTGGCATTTGAAAGGATTCAAGGAGATGCGATATAATCTATACCTTTCAAATATTTTTCGTAAACACATCAAGTGCTTGTCCCAAGAGGAATGAACACAAAGATCATCTAAGAAAGCTTCACAAAAGTCCCTTAGATATTCTTTAAAGGCTGTGTTTATCAATCGTTGGAATGTTGCAAGTGCATTGGTCAAGCCAAAAGCCATGACGCGAAAGGCAAACACTCCAAACTCCGTGATATGATAAATGCTGTTTTAGCTTGGTCCTCTACTGCAATTGTGATCTGATTGTAACCAGAGTACCCATCTAAAAAGCTATATGCCTCCTTGCCTGCAACTCTTTCAAGCACATGTTCTGAATACGGCAAGGGGTAATGATCCCTTCTGGTGGATGCATTAACCTTTTTGAGATCAACGCACACTCTGAGTTTCCCATTCTTCTTTGGTACGATGACTATCGGGGAAACCCATTCTGAGTGCTCAATAGGGTATATGAATCCACATTTTATAAGCTTTTCAATTTCCTCTTGTACAATCTTTACAGTTTTTGATTTTTGTTTCTATCAGATTCGAACTCACTTGGTCGATCTTCACTTGTGTCCCCCTCACTCTCGGATGAATTGTAGGAGGTCACTGTCCTAGGCCTTGAGCACCTTGCTTCCACACTTGGGTGAATATTTGATTCATACCCCCTATTAGGCTGAGAGTCAATTTCTTCCTGAGATTCAGACGACTCAGAGTTGCATTGGTCAGAGTCTTTGCTACTGTCAGTGTCAAGGGGGTTTGCCACTTTCTCGCCATCAGGAGTCAAGTGCATAACACCTATCATGTTTATTGGCACTAACAGTGGCATATCTTGCCCCTCAGGTGTTACCCAACTTGTGCCTCTATTTCCCCATATATCTATGGTTGCCGCTAGGTGTACCCAATCCACGTTATCCGACTCAGTCATACCCAGTAGGACATCCATATAAGGAGAATCTTTCCCATCATCAGTCTCTTTTTTGCATGTATAGCAATACTTTAATGGGGCGGAGTGAATAGTGGTATCCGATCGATTATTGATGATAACCTTGCTTCCTAAAGGATGCGTGCGACCATTCTCAAGATCAACTTGAATGACAGAGTCCTGGAATTGTAGGTAGACATGGTTTTTCGACCAGTCATGCACCATTTGTGCTTCCCTCATGAAAGGACATCCTAAGATCATTTGATATGACATAGGATGCTTGGAGAAATCCATTACAATGAAGGTATGTCTTACCTTGTACCCCAGAACCTTGATCTTAAGGTCCCTTAACATTCCAATAGGTTTAGCAAAAGTTCCGTTTGCCATCTTAACCACTATGTTTGTGACTTCAAGGTGAGGTCTTCCCATAGATTCCCAACATTTTTTAGTCACAATGCTCACTCCAGCACCACCATCAAGGATTCCCTTTAGAGTTAATCCCTTGGTAGTAATGGGGAGGGTTGCATTAGATTTGTCACCTTCAAAGTACTGTCCCAACTTGTTAACATGTATTTCAACGACCGAGTCTTCATCGAGGTTGGGTTGTAGATCCCAATGTTCCCCTTCATCTTGAAGCTTGTCAGGTCTATCCATATTTGCAAATTGTGGTAACCCCGCCTTCAATTCTCCATTGAGAAATGCCCGAAGAGCTAAGAATAACTCAGGATCTCCGTATAACTTGGATATGATCATGGTTCTGATTTCAGAGGACATGAAATCCATTAGCTTGGACACATTCAACGGTACTTTTCGAGATATCGCCCCTTGACTGGTGAAGATGGAATCACTTCCTCTTCGATGGGGTCAGGCATTCCCTCACTAAACATTCTTTCAAGCAAGAAGGGTGTTTGCCCACTTCCTGATGTCCTATCCTCACTTTCTTCCCGAATGATACTAGGTATAGCTAACGGTTTATGGTTCCTGTGAGGCTGAACTTGCGTAGGAAACACTATGTCTGGAATTTGGATTGTTCTAGGGTTTGTTTGGCTCCAGTTCTCTTTGTGTTTCTTCCACCAAACCCCTTAAGTGTTGCACTTGTTCAATCTCCTCAACTGGGTTTGGGTAAGTTCCAATCTTTTTCTTGAGGGTTTTTGGCCCACGTGGCTTGTCCTGGGGAGTCTCAGTTAGTTTGGGTGGCCGAGAGGGCATTAGCTGACTTGGTTTTGGGGCCGGTGGAGTTTCCTTTTGTTTCCCCTGATTTATGTATTCGCTTGATTCTCCTTCGTTGAGCTCCCGAGTGGGTTCCTCCCTTAAGGTAGTGGCTTTGGTCCCCATGGTTTCTATTGAATCAGAATCATCTTCAGGATCATTCATATACACGAGGTCATCTCCTGTTACTATTAGGGCACTCCGCTACATGATGGCGTCCACCACAATCGTAGCATTGAAGAGGTGGTCTTCTCGCCAAGGTATTAAGGTTTTGCCCTCTTCTGGTGGCAAGAGCAGCTGCTTGATATACAGGCTTGACTTGCCCGAAATGATCCTCCATGTAGTACTGGGGAGTCATTTCAAACGTATCAATCCCATATGGAGCAGTGGGGTCTATCTCCTCTTCATAATCCCCACACGCACTATGTGACTCACAACCCATCTGGTTTATAGGGGTAATCCTTGGATGTGGAGGTTGTGGTCCTAGCGCACTGGTGGTGGTAATGGCACAGACTGGCCTACATTTGGGTTCCTTGGAACTATGTGTTGTGACGGTTGCTCGACCGGTGGTGCAGGCATCAATGCGGGTACTTGAGGTGTGTTTGACCAGGCTAGTGGTGCCTGATTTGCTAACATACGCTTAAGTACTAGGCAATCCTTAGATTGATGGCCATATTTACCTTATGCATTGCGATTCCCATTGAATTTGACTCTGAATGTGGGACATTCACTCGTGCTATGTGGTCCTAAGCAAACCGAACACCATTGTTGCTCTCTTCTTGGATACATATGGCTATTTTGAGGAGCTCGATTACCCCTAAAGTATTCTTGGAGAGCCTTAGTAAGGTAAGTCATCACATTTCGGATATCTTGGGCTCCTTGGCGATAGGTTTTATGGTCATTGGCTCGTGCCCAAATACTTGCGAACTAACAGATTTTGTCTCCAAAGATACCTTTTTACCTGCAATCATCAAGTTGTCTTCTAACTGGATTGCATTGGTAGTGACTGCTTCCCACGTTGTAAGACCTCTAATGACTAAAGCCATTGTATATGTCCTCGTGGCGCAATCCTCGGATGAATCTATCAACAAGCAGTTGGTTGTTATTGAAGCGCTCATCGGGAGCGCAGCGAGAATTTAGATGCTTTAATCGACTAATAAAGTCTCTCACTGACTCCCCTTCCTCGCGTTCAGCTTTTTGGAGTTGAGATGCTACTCCCCAAAGCACACCCTCACGTATGTATTCTTTCAAGAACAATCTCTTGAGAGTGGGATAGTGAGTACGCTCTTCAACCCTTAAAGTTCGATACCAATCTCCATTTTCCACTCAAGGTTAAGCCTAAGGCTTTACATTTATGTAGCTCATTGTGCTCTTCCAAGGAATTACACACGTGTTCAAAAACTTTGATGTGCTTCCTAACATCTTCGTTACCCCACTGAAGTTCTAAGTGAGCTTGGCCACTTGTACCGCCTTGCTTCTACATTCTCTCTTAGGCATGCCCCGCATGTTTTTCGCAATAGATCGTCCGATCGCTGTGAGATCACCTAGGTGAGTAGGCATAGTTGGTGGAGGCGCTTCTGGGATAGCCTGGTTGACAGGAGTTGGCATTGGTCTTGATATGTATGCAGCTGACATAGGATATGATCTGTGACTAGGCCTAGCTCCTCTTGGATAAGGGTCATGAGTGATAAGGCGGTCGTGGAGCATATGCCATTGGCATAACAAGAGGTGTAGAAGCTACATGAGCATGAGTAGCGATAGGTACATATGGTCGATAGGCACTGGCACGTACTGTTATAGGTACTGTTCCACTAGGTAGCAGTGTCGTACTAACTATAGTGGTAACAAGTGCACTTTCCATCATGCTCATCATTGGAGTAGGCATTGTGGATTCCCTAATGGAAAGTTGAGCCAAGTTTGGAAAGCTAAAGTTACTGCTCGTGGGCTCAACCTGCATTGAGACTCTAGGCGAAACAACATACGAAGGGTCTATGGGACTCACCGGGGGAGTCTCCAATTGTGACAGGGTTGGTTGTTTAGCCCTGCCTGTATCCAAAAATTTCATAGGGCCAATGGAAACTAGGTTCACTCCCCTATTTTGCCTCTCAAATTGGATAATTCTATGAATAACCTCACATATCATTTGTTGTTGCTCCTCTAGATTAGTGGCACTAGATGTAGATCGTATGACTTCTAACCAACCTACGTGGTATGTGTAACCCGTGTATAGGTCAGTCAGAGTCTCCGTGTATAGGTCAGTCAGAGTCTCCGTGTGTAGATCATATTCCCAATTTTCATTGAGAAATATCCCATCTAGACTTGGCGTGCCAAACGGTTCTCTTGAACTGGATGCAATGTCACTTCTTATGGATTGACTTCTAAAGACCTCTACTTTAGGGAGAGCGTTAGAAGGTGGTAGCTCAGTAGGGCCTTCATTAAACGAAGTGGGTAGAATATCCACATGGACACTCTTTGGGAGGGTAGGGTCTACATGAGATGTGAATGGCGAATCTACTACCTCTCCTTCTTCGTTTACTTCGCTTGTCGCATGTTCAGAGCGTGTAGCTCTACTAAAGGTCTCTATTAGACGACTAAACATGCTAGATCCGGGTTGTGGGGCCCAAACTGGCATGTTTTGGCTTGCCTCCTCAGAGTTCTTGGTAGGGTGCCCTTCCATGACTTCCGAGTCAGAGGACGAGTCACTAGCCGCTATTCGTGGATCTTGGGTTGCACTTCCTTGGGTTCCAGCTGAAGACCAAGATGCTAACGTGGAGGGATGGTGTGGGCCTGCATAGACTGAAACGCTTTCTAGTTGCTCAGACTCTAGCACTCGACCAGAGCGTAGATGCATGTGACATGGGTACCCTACGAGCGTTGGTAACTACCCTTGAAGCCCACACAAGTGGTTTCTTAGGTGTTTCGCACCTCGTTTTTACTTGTTTTTATATTGTTTTTAACTCCCTTACTTATGGTCGAACCTGGACTAGGGCATGTGATAGCTCGAGACGAGTGTATCGTTCAAGGGATCTTAGCATGCTTTACAGTAGCACAGTGTTTACCTATCCGGAGCTCTTGTGGTCCTCAGAACAATCTATTTGCCTGTGGGGGAAGGGTGAGGGCTTTATCCCACATGCTCACTTCACTCCTTGGGGGTGGACTACATATAGAGCTCCACTTCCCTTAAGATTTCACTTGAAAGAAAGCTATGGAGGCTCACTCTCCTATATATATATATCAAAAGACCGAGGCCGGGGTCAATTGGCCGAGGTCAATTGGGGGTTTTTTCTTTTCATTTTTTTTTTCCAAATAACAAATTTCTCTTTCCCCTATCCACGCAGGTTTCGTTTCGTTTTTTTTTCTCTTTTTTATAAAAATTGGTGTTTTTAGGGTTTGTGCTTGGCCGCAGCGCCTTGCTGCTCCCACACACGCCGCAGAGTGGGACTGCGAGTGCAAACAGCCTCGTCTGTGCTCACATACACACGCACCCTCATAGCGCAAAAAATAGAACGCACACACGCTGCATGCAGACCAGAGATATAACCAGGTAGGATAAATTGCAGGGAACGAATTACAGAAAATGAAAAAGTCAACACCATACACACATTCACACTTCTCTATGCCTTTCCTATAGTACAAGTTTCACTTCACGTAGAAGCCCGAGATGCAAACTGGAGCTTGGTGCAGGGCATTTCCCCGATAGCGGCGCCAAAAATGTGCACTTTTACCGCGGGCCACTTCCTCCTCTAGTCTTTGTGACTCAGCCAGTAACATCAGTAAGCCCTTCCCTCATCTTTTTATCTGTTCTCTTCTTGCGATCTATCTTCATTTGCTTTATTATATCCTTGGTCTCCATCAAAATGGCTTGCCCTTCGTGTACATCTTCAATTGTTAATGTGGGCTGGTCTGGTAGCAGTGCCAACTGTATATGTTCCTCTGGTTTAGGCTCCGAGAGAGGTCTTTTTGCGACATGATTGAGAACTTGTGTGAGAACGTATGGGTTAGATATTTTAGATTGGTGGGCCTTCAAGTAGTTCTCCATCTCCTTATGTAGATAGTATGCCCAATCTTCTTCTTTCTCTTCATGTACTTTTGCAATTCTGTTGAGATAGACTTTGTTGTATCTGTTATTACTGGATTTATTTGCATCATCAAAGACATGGCCTTGCAAGCCTTCTCTGTAACCTCATCTTGGATATTCTCATACTCTTCACCATTTGAATTGTATGAACTCTCTTTAGCATGGACTCGAGAGGCATATTGTCAATGGTGTGTTGGTGGACTTTGATTGCAACTGGAAGTTGCTGACCCTCCCTAATTAGGTCCTTGGTGATGAGTAGTTCTTCTATAGTGCCATCTGCCTTGGTGATTCGCCCTCTTTTGGTCCCCTTGTTGTAGGTCTTTAGGTACTCTGTGCAGAGTTCTGTGTCGATACTGCGGGGGAGTATCTATGCCATCCTTCCGAGATCGACTTTATCTAGTTTTGCTTTAACTTCAGCCTCTTCCAGTATTTGTAGACATTCCAGGCTATGGTACCTTTCCATGGGCTATATGAGCTTCCTTGCTAATGATGGTCCCATGGAAAGGTTGGGCATAAGGACCCAAGAAGTTCAGCTTTGGTTTCACTGTGTTCCCCATTTTCTCTGACTAGATGGGGATCTAGTTGCAGTGCTGGCTTGAGTTGTAGCTGAGTTCTTGTGGGCTTTGGACTCCGAGGTTGACATCTCTATTAGGCACATAGGATCAGTCGAATGACTGGTGGGGTTGATATCCTTCAAAAAAATAAAATAAAATTTATGGGAAATAGGTTAGTTTAATTGAAGAGTGCGTTAGTGTAGGAGCAATCCTCTTGTTGTGTGTTAATAGTAGTCAGTTCGTGGGTGGCAAGGTAGGAGTGAGTACGTGAATGTGCAGGCCGTGAAAGGGTTAGTCCGTGAAAGGTTAGTCCGTGAAAAGGTAAGTTCGTGAAAGGGTCTATCCATGAAAGGGTTAGTCCGTGAAAGGGTTAGTCTGTGAAAGGGTCAGACATAGTCCGTGAAAGGGTTAGTCTGTGAAAGGGTCTAGCCGTGAAAGGGTTAGTCTGTGAAAGGGTTAGCCGTGAAAGGGTCAGACTGTGAAAGGGTCTGGCCGTGAAAGTGAAGACATAGTTTTCGTGAAGGTGCAGAAAGGGTCTGTCCGTGAAAGGTTCTGGCCATGAAAGGGTCTGTCCGTGATAGGGTCTGTCCATGAAAGGGTCTGTCTGTGAAAGGGTCTGGCCGTGAAAGGTTGTGGCCGTGAAAGTACAGACACAGTGTTCGTAAAGGCTCTAGCCCCATGAAAGGCTCTGGTCGTGAAAGTGCTGTGCCCGTGAAAGTGCAAACACAGTGTTCGTGAAAAGGTCTGGCCGTGAAAGTGCTATGTCGTGAAACTGCAGACAATATTTTTAATTTTTTGATTACGATTGTTTGGTGTATGAGGAGACACCAATCTTTTGTTAATTTTTTAAATAATGCATTCGTGAAGGGCTACAAGGTCATTTGTGTTACCACTTAATGTGTATTTTGATTTGTGGAGAAGAACACAAAACAAAAACAAAAACAAAAAAAGAAAAGAAAAGAAAAGAAGAGGATCAAGCTCCCACCTCGAAGGGATAGTCGAGAATCCAAGAGAGATGGGCGAGCTCGGGAGATGCACACAGACGCGAATGCAGACAATCAATCCATGCACACGATGGAAAATGACGATAAAAAGGAAACAAAATTGATTTTATAATGCACCCGTCAAACATGGTGGCTATCTTAATGAAGAATGCCACATGGCAGTGCATGATTAGCTTGTGAACTATTTTGAACTTTTTCACGGCGTGAACCTTTGTAATGTGGTTCATGGTGTGTACGTTTTTGGATCTTGTTCATAGCGTGAATCTTTTTTCTGTAGTTTCACGCGTGGAATGCATAAGATTAAATTCTGCTCATTTTTCCTTTATGCTTAAGCAGTCAAACATGCACATGATGAGTGAATGATACATTGCTTCACTCGTAACCATTTGTGCAATCATTGGATACCTTTTGTTTATTGCCATGAGAACCAAGGGATCACCCGGGCACTTTTGGGCATTTGTTGATGCAGCCATTTTAGTTCCATGTGGGAGTTTTTTATTGTTCCTTCCATCCAACTAAACAATTTTGTCACTGTGTCTAGTTGTGGAGGGCTTCTATCTACATCTCCTTGTTGAATTTCTTTGTTTTTACCTTTAAGTTCCCTGTTCAATTCTGTAGCCAAAGTGGGTACTTTCGTTGCTTTGGGAATTCTCAACCCATTTGGCTGAGTTTGCCTTTTCCTCCATAATGTGTTGTTGCTTTCTTAAGTTGGGAGATGATGTTGCATGCTCTTATCACCCTCTTTTTGATGATTTGACCTGTTTGTGATATTGGCCACCACTGGGGTTTGGGTACCCATATTGCTGCATTGCCTTGATAGTATCCTTGTGCTCGCACAGTAAGTCCTTTTGGACCCATTGCTTACGGGCTCCTTGAGGTCTCTTTGGATACTTGGAGTCCTGCCAACAATTGGTTCGAGTCAACAAGGTCTGACTTTTGAATTGTTTACAGGTTCTTCTTGGGTCCTTTATATCATTCATGGTGTCCATCTTGTTTGGTTGATCTGTTAGTTGATTCTTGGCCACCCACATCTGTGTACCCTTAGATGTAGGGGATTGTGTGGGTAAGCTTCGCGAAACAGTTAAAACTTGCCCTTGAATACACATGTCAGTAGTGCTGAAGACTTGTCTCTTTTAACAATGGTTATATGCCACTATACCGATGCAAATTTTGTTGTTTGCGAAAGGCAACGATACCCTAATGCAATTGCTTAGACCTTCCATGGTGGTACTACAAAAGCCCTAATTTAATGTAGGAGGCTTGATTTTAAAAAAGCCCCAAGTTTTTGCACATATGCAGAGGCTTCAATTCGGTGAAAGAAGCTCAATTTTGTTAGAGCTCTAATTTTTGTGGATGTTAGAGCTCTAATTTGATGATTTTCTCCATATTTCAAAAAGCCTAAAATTTTTGTAAGGGTATAAAGCCCTAATTTTGATGACCGAGATGATGTGTAGAGAGAGGGAGTGGTGGGCTAATGGTCGTCTTATGTAGCATCTGATGCTGTGTGTTTATGCTTCTACAAGCTCATTAGAGCCTTATTTTGCTTCGTAGACACTGTTGCCTACACATATAGCTCCTTGTAGCCTTTGGTAATGGATGAGGCATGCAATAATATTCAGTTTGGACATGCAAGAATGATGAGAGATGGTTGCATTGCTATCTCACTGGACTACACAATTCTTGGACATTCTTGGATTGTCATGGACCTTCTTCGGACTGATTTGGAGCCCCTTCTTTGATTGTACATTGGGTTGTTCACATAGTTGCTTTAATTGTACATGATTTGAGCGCCCCTTTTGGGTGCATTTTTCTACCCTACAGGCCACCCCCCTCATGTGTGTTTTGCTACACTCAAGATGGGATGTGCTTTTGCTCTATTGGCTACCTTGATCATGTGTGTTAAAATATTTGAATGGTTGCCCTTTGCTTGTTGATTTGACCCCTCCTTATGTAATACTCTTTCATCTCTTTCTTGCTTAGGCTGAGAGGTATATGCCTCACTAGAATTCTTGTAGGATTAGAAAATGCATGGCTTAGATGAGAAAACATATAGGGGGAAAAATATGAGAAAATACACATCGTCAAAAAGAAAATGCAACATTGACAGTGATGAGATAACGACAACTTTGCTTAGGCTGAGAGGTATATGCTTCACTAGAATTTTGGTAGGATTAGAAAATGCATAGCTTAGACCAGAAAACATATAGGGGGGAAATTTGAGAAAGTTCACGCCTTTAAAAAGAAAACGCAACATTCACAATGATGATGATAACAACTTTGATGAGAAATGCACATAGTTTAAAACAAATGAAGCATTAAATGTGTATGGAGCAAAAAGCTAAGGTGGATTTGATAACATGTTAGCATTCATGGTGCTAGGATAGAGCATGTTAGCATTCATGAGAGATTAAGGTTTGCTGCTAGAAAGGCTATGTTGGATGGAGGATAGCCATGGTGAGTGCACGCGCACGTGTGTGTGTGTGGGGGAGAGAGAGAGAGAGGGAGAGAGAGGGAGAGAGATGTAACAAAGCTAAGAGAGAAAGATTTCACAACTCAAATGATTCTCCATGTTATTAGAACCATCCAAGCACATACTTTTATTAGCATCAAGCCTCATCTTTTTACCAAAACCTTGTAAGGATAGTTCACACCTAAAGAGGGTGTTCACACCAACTAACTCTGAAATACCCAGTTACAGTGAGCTCATATCTCCATTTGGGTCATGTAAAAATTAATGTTTTAGGTTGTTTGGAAATTTGAGATATAGGATTACTACTCCACAATGGTCCAGAGGCTAGTCTAGAGGCCATATCTCCTCCCTCAAAGAACTATCTTCCTATTATCGCACAAAAAATCTTGGTGGAATGGGTAGATGAAGATGGAACTGCTACATAAGAAGTTTCATCATCCATGCGTAGCTCTTAATGATATGGTTATGAGTCACTTACTCCTTGTGTGTGGTCTTTTCACTATCACTTAGTTCCATAAACCTCAAGATAATTCAAATGAGTTTCCACTAAATGTTGTGAAATCTTACTAGGAGTGCTTTCTAACCAGTTATCTCAAGTGCAAGTGCACTCTTTAAACAAGGATGATGTACTTTCTTTAAACAAGTACAACATACTTTCTTCAAACAAGGCATTATTTCTAACCAATTATCTCAAGCACAAGTGCATTAACCTTGGTTGTGGTAGCCATAGGTTTAGTTTTTAGATCTAGGCATATTTTGAGGGTCAAGTCTCTTTGCTGAAATACACAAAATTCTCACTTTGGAACTCCATGTATTTTATGAAAAGTAACACATATTTTATTTAAAATAATGCATATTGTATCAAAATTTATATGTATTTTTTTACAAACTAACATTTGATTTTTGAAAAATAATTCATAATTCTTGGAGAGAGAACGTGTAAATTTCTCAAACTTGATACATATTTTATGAAAAATAGCGCATTCTTTTTTAATTTTGATGTAACCAATTTTTGAATGATCAACACATGGTTTTTGGATTTTTTAAATTCTAGTTTTAATGTATTATTTTTATCAAACTAAATTTATGCTTTTTGTTATTTAATGTGTCTTTTTTAATAATATATAGGAGATTAAGCGTTAACATGTAAAGAACAATGCATGCATTTTGATAAATAACGTGCTATTCTTCCTAGACATGTTTATTTTAAGAATGTAATAGATTCTATTTTTTATGGCTGCAAGTGGGTGTGGAAATTATAATTAAAAAAATTTAGAATAAAATATGCATCACATTTTATCATTAATGTGGATTAAATATTTGGTCCCATCCATGCATCTGTAAAAAAATTAATGGCTACTCCAAAAATAACTTGTTTTGTTTTTTAGTTTTTTAGCACGTGTTGTGGCATATTTTTTTATGCAGGAAAATAGTAGTCGTAGATTTTTTTCCCTTAATTGCTATTTATTACCTATTTTATACATATGGTGCTTATACTTAAATTATCCTACTATTCCAATGATATCTAATAATACTATCTATGGTACATCTACAATGCTTGTTTTTTACAAATGCACTAATATTAATGGCTTGCTTGAAATCTCATTTGCACCTAATTTAAAAAACAAAAGTAAAAAAAAATAGAGAATATATGAAGGCATTTATGTGAAAAAGAAAAGTATTACTTGCGATTAGTGTTGTCTTTAGAGTTACATAGGAGAGAGGAGAGAGAAGCTATGGTAGATGAAAGATCTCCATGGGGTGTGTGCAGAGAGAGAAAGATAGAGAGAGAACATGACTCTTAGAGAGAGAGTATTTGCAACACTCAATGATAGCTTGATTAGATGTGTTGAGCTTACACCAAGTACATGCTTTTGTAGGCTGTAAGCCTTATCTTTTAAACCAAGGGAATCACGCACAAGTGACACATGGCACACTTATCTTATCCACACCTAAGGGTTGGTTCACATATACTAACACACTTAACCCTTTTAGGGATTGTTCACACACACTAACACACTTAACCCTTTTAGGGATTGTTCACACACACTAACACACTTAACTCTTTTAAGGGTTGTTCAGACACACTAACACACTTTTAAGGGTGGGTTCACATACACTAATACACTTAACCCTTTTAGGAGCTGTTCACACATAGACATAAGCGGGTATACAAACACAATGGATACACACAAAGAGACTCCGAAGTACCCAATAAATCCCCCTTTAGAGAATTGGTGGAGTGACTTGAGACAACCTTCAACATAGCCACAGTGATTTGGGCTCAACATTGCACTCTAATGCTCCATCTAAGACTTGTTCCCTTCTACAGACTCAGAGGCTAGTAAGCGTGGTTCAGAAGCTAGTGAGCATGGCACAAAAGGCACAGGACTCAACAAACATGGACACGTAGAGAATCAGGGGTCGAGGGAATAGGTGCCAATAGAGCTTGACCACTCATGACTTACATTAGTCTCTCAAGAAATCACCCCTCAAACCTAAACAGGGATAAATTGAAATATTGAAGCCTTTTATAACACAAGGTAGTACAAATACATAAAAACTGACATGTACGGCGAACACTTATTACAAATCTATTCTGAGGGGCAACCCTGGTAGAGGACCCATGACACACACATAAGGAAAATAGAAAATAAACTTCCAAAGTTGGTGACGTGTCAATGAAGATGTTTTCAATAGCATTGCCAAAAGGACCAAGGTAGAGGACCCGAAATGTCTTCAATGTGTTGAAGGAGGCTTCAATTTGAAGAATACCCAAATTTTTGATGGTGCAAGGTCTCCATTTTAATGTATTTTACCCGATTTTTGGAAGAAGTCCCAATTTTTATTAATGGAGGAGCCTTAATTTGACTGATGGTGCTTGATTTTTACAAAACCCCAAATTCGATATGGATAAGCAGGCTTTAATTTGAGCTGATTGCAGAAAAGCCTTGATTTCTTGCAGTGGTGTAGATACCTTTAATTTGATGATTTTACCATGAGGCGGGAGGTGGCGCTCGCCGGCTGTTGGTGGAGGTGTTGGCGGAGATGGTGGGCAGCAACAGAGGCAGGCATGCTAGGAAGAGCGGCGCATAGGTGGTTCTGGCGGTGTACAACAACAGAAGACAAGAAGCGACAGCACATAGTAGCGCAAGGAGTAGATAATGGTAGTGGGCGGCTGCACAGCTAGGTTCTTGTTTGCAACAAGCAGACGAACATCAGTGGGCTGATGCCATAAACCCTAACCCTAACCCTAACTGGGTGGAATCTAGCTCTTAAACCCTAACGCTAACTTGGTGTGGACACTTCAGCACCACTCAGAAGGGATGGCAACATGCAAGTGCACCAGATTCATATTCTGAAATTTAGCACTCCTGAAATCAACGGTCCTGATCCCCCCTCTTGATGACCCCCCGTCCATGACGGTGGATGAAAGATCTCCATGGTGTATGCAAAGAGAGAGAGAGGAGAGAGCAAGATAGAGAGAGAACATGACTCTTAGAGAGAGAGAGTATTTGCAAGACTCAATGATAGCTTGATTAGATGTGTTGAGCTTACCCCAAGTACATGCTTTTGTAGGCTATAAGCCTTATCTTTTGACCTAAGGGAATCACACACACATACTAGATTGTGACGCATGGCACACTTATCTTATCCACACATCAGGGTGGGTTCACACACACTAACACACTTACCACTTTTAGGGGTTGTTCACACATAGACACAAGCCGTACACAAGCACGATGGATACACACACCAAGACTCCGAAATACCCAATAACTAGCACTCTAAATCTTGGATTCAACTTGCTACCAAGCTCCTCCTTGCACTCCTCACCCTATTTCTTCTCTTATTTTTTCAAAAATCAACTACAAGACAACACCAAAACCACAAAGCTCGGATGGTTTCATCTCCTGAGCAAATGAGTTTCTACTAAGGCCCTAAGGGCATGTGAGGTTAATGGCTATCCCTAGCAATGGCACCAAAGATGTTCACTACTTTAAACTATCTAAACCTTGCAAAAATAAATAAACAAGAAAGGAAGTGCAAGGGACTTCCACCTCTATATTGGCGGATAGCTAGACACTCAAGTGTACTCTCCTGTGCCCCTGGAATAAAGCTCACAAAGACCTATAAAAAGAGCCCTCCCTCTTGTAAAGCATTCATTACATCTTGAACTATTGATCTTTGGCAAAGAGCTAAGAGTGCAAAAAGAAGCACTTTCAATCTACTATAAACATACTCGTAAATCTACCCATAGATTTATAGTATGTGATCACAAATGTGCTCATTAAGTCTTTTGCTGTTGAGAGGCGGGATAGAACACTGTTCGTGAACTATTACCTCCAATCTACTTGGGACAACATCTACACTAATAACTTCATACACATCTAGTTTGCTATTGCTCTAGGGCTTGTGGATACTATAGTCTTTACCACTATCAATTTGTCGTTCATTCATGCGAGATTGGAATGGAAGTTTTTGGTTGAACGTCAATGAATTTGGCTTCAATCAATTCACACCATTCTTATGCCTAATCAATCACCTCCCTTTTGCTTTTAATGAGAGTGATAGAGCATTTGTAGAAGGCTAGAGAAGAGGTGTGTATTTGTATAGGCCATGAGAAACTCCCTTTTTGTAAATTTGGTAAATATGAACATACTTCCTTGTTGGTCTAACTTTAAGATTTTGTTCAATCCATCTTTTTACATGTTAGAAGGAGACTCACACATCAAAGCACTCATGCATGCACACTTGTGTATAAACTCACGATCAGGTTCCATATCCTACAAAAAAGCAAGATGGAGGCACTCCACAAAGCTCAACTAGGACCATTTAAGGGTGAAGACATAATGTAAACTCTCCACCCTGATTTGTTCGAAACTTCTTCCCAACTTCTTTTGAATGTCATTCTCAACCATCTTATGCCATAATTTAAACTTTCTCAGCATCTTCCTTATACCAAAGAAAAGGGGGGGGGAGAAAAGCTACATTAATTGTAACATGACTAAAAAACAAGGATAATTTTTTTGAGGTAGAACATAGTACATAGGTCTAGTTTACATTAACAAAATTTCCACTCACAAAATTTGAACAAGATCTTACATAAGAAAAAGTTTCATTGTCGCTTAAAAAGTAAAGTGAGTGTGATGTGCATGTTAGATGTTGACATAAATCTTGTCAGAAAAATACTTCAACTTGGAAATGTTGGCTCTAGTGAGTCATGGGGTTGAAACTTGATGCATCATCGAGTTTCAACACATGCATATAATAAGCAAGTAAACCCTTTTGCAAGAGAAACTAGGCATGTTAAGACTCCAGCTAAAAAATCATTAAATGTATAGGAAGGAAAACTTAGCGTATCATATTGTAGTTCAACATTGCCTATGAAGATGCTTATAGAAGCTTGAATAGTGTAAATGATGATACTTGGAGAAAATAATAGAATGGACTGAATGTACTAGAGAATGTATAAACAAAACTTAAAAGTTGTCATGCACCCAAAAAAAGGTGCACTTACAATGTTAAATGTGCCAAATAAAGCAAATCTTGCATTTTGATTTACATTAGCATGAATATGGTTGTACCTTTCTAGGCACTATCCTATGAGTGATGTGGATTGTTGAGTCCCAAAGTGTTGAGATTAGCCTCTCTTGCTGGAGTAGAAAGAGAAATTTTTGGAGGGAGAATTTAAGAAGCCCTTTGGAGACCTCCCTAGCCCCCTAATGATTTGCTTGCTTTCTTGTTCATGTTCATGTGTCCACATTCTTTATAAAGCTATGTCCCAAAGTACTTTTCCCATACTCTAGACTTTCAAGCTGAGAAGAAGTTCTTAGACCACTTATCTCTAGTCAAAGTAGACATATTGCAAAATTCAAACATTTGTTAATTGACCTCTGAGTATCAACCATATAACCTTGAAAAGTTGACACAGGATTTGATGGATCAAACATATTTAGCTGTGATGCCCACACTTCCTTTGCATATCTACCAACTTTCCAACACCTGTTAACCCAAGAGATGGCTAGAAATAGTATAGATTTGGAACTTTTACCTCAAGTTTCTGATACAAATTTGTATTGATTTATCAACTGTGTGCCCTAAATTTCTTTAACATTAGACATGTTCAAAGGTTATTGTTGTTGCTAAATGTGAAAGGTGAAATGTGGTGAAGATGAAGTTATGTCCTCCAAATAGTTATCTGACTGTGCACCATGGTGTACTCCACCACTGAGACCTACCTCATTCTACTTTCAACCTTCTCAGCCCACACTATATTTGGTTGGCAGGTTGAAAGCTTGGCCTTATCAAGATACAAGCTTGATGGCGTGACTGCTTCAATTCAAGTAAATACACCAGTTCACCACTTGGCTTATTTCTGGTGGAGCTAATGTTCAATTAACAGCACTTGTTCCTGTGTTGCATCCTGCGCCTCCATAAGTGCCTCAGCATAGCCACCCATATCATGGGCATAGGACCAGGAAGATGGCTCTGGATTGACCAATGTGTGTTGAGTTGAGACAGCATTAAAAAGCACTACACCTGGCTATGAGCAGCCAAAAAGCACCCCATAACTACCCTGATCTTCCTCCTCAAAGTACTGCCCTGGGCATGTATAGTTTTCTTCAGGAAGCAGCTCCTCTTTGTTAATCATTATGCTCAGAATCATTTCTGCATCCTCTTCCCTTCCGACAGCTGCATAAATGTTTGCTAACATCACATATGGGACATGGTCTTTTGGATCTATTTCAATTATATGCTTTGCCGAACTTTCTCCCCGCTCCACATCAAGCAAGTTTCTGCAGGTCGTAAGCAATGTCATCCATGACAAAGCAGTTGGCTGGAATGGCATCATGTCGATCATGCTTTCTGCCTCATGTGACTGCCCGGCTCTTGCAAGCAAGTCCACGATGCAATCATAATGCTCCAAAGCCAGTGTAACACCTAAGTCATCAACATGCATGTAAAGCAAACATCCAAAAGCCTCATCTACCAGACCACTATGACTACATGCAGAAAGGTAGGTTACAAAGGTAACCTTGTCTGGAGCCACCCCCTTCTGCTGCATTTGCTCTAAGAGACAAAGGGCCTCCTTACCAAGCCCATGCTGGGCATGGGTAGCAATCATGACATTCCATGTTGCTAAGTTACGAACAGGCAATCTGTCAAACACATCCCAAGCAGCACCCAAGCAACCACATTTGCCATACATGTTGACAAGCGCATTTGCAATAGCTAATTCAGACTCAAATGCACATTGTTTCAAAAGGACATGCATAATCTTGCCCTCATTAAGAGCTGCTTGGCTGGTACATGCACCTATTGTATTCAGAAATGTCACCATGTCTGGGATTGCTCCTTGCTGCAGCATTTGGTCGAACAGTTGAAGGGCTTCTTTGTCATGCCCTTGCAGAGAATGTGCTGAAATCATGGCAGTCCATGAGACAACATTGGGCTCGGGTATTAGGTCGAATGTATTGTGTGCATCTACCAAGCTACCAGTTTTACCATGCATGTTGACCAGGGTAGTTGCTACCATAACATCTGAACCAAAGCCGCTAAGGAGAACTCGCGTATGAAACCACCTGGTGTCAAGTAGGTCAGCTTGAGTAGTAAAAGCATCAAGTACACAAATGAAGGTGACCTTGTTGGGTATCATTCCAGCCTGCTGCATTTGATCAAAAAGTCGCAATGCCTCCTTGCCATGCCCATTTTGGGCATAGGCAGAAATTATGGCATTCCAAGAGACTACATCCCTATCAGGCATATTGTCAAAAACCTTTTGGGCATCCTCCAAACTTTGACACCTGCCATACATGCTGACTAGGGCGTTTCCAACAATAATTTCTCCCTCATAACCACTACGTTTGATGCAAGTATGCATCTGTTTGCCTTCAGCAAGGGCTGCTTGACTACCACATACATCAAGCATGCTGATGTAGCTAATCTTGTCCACAATTGCACCTTCATGCTGCATTCTGGCTAGAAGTTTGAGGGCCTCCTTGAGACATCCATGCTGAGCATAGGCCGCAATCATTGCATTCGATGCAACCACATTCACAATGGACAAAACATTAAATAACCTTTGAGCATCTTCCAAGCTGCTGCATTGGCTGTACATACGGACAAGCGCATTAGAGACAACGAATTCTGATTCAAAACCAGTCTGTATAATGTAAACATGCATTCGTTTGCCTTGGCAGAGGGATACCTGGCTAGCACATGCTGAAAGCATGCATGCAAAGGTTGCTCTGGATGGCAGTACTCCTTCCATTTGCATTTGGTCAAAAAGTTGCAATGCCTCTTTGCCATGTCTATGTTGTTTGTACCCTGATATCAAGGCATTCCATGTGATGGTATCACGTCTTGGCATCCCATCAAACAGTTGCCGTGCATGGTTCGGGTCCCCGCACTTGCCATACAGATTGACAAGAGCTGTCACCACCACAACCTGGGTTTCATATCCGCTGCCAATAATGAGGGCATTCATCCGTTTTCCCTCTGCAAGGGAAGTCAAGCTAGTACATACAGAAATAACGCTGATGTAGGTGATCTTATCAGCAAGCATACCTTCTTGCAGCATCTGATCAAAGAGATGCATGGCAGCTACACTCCGCCCATGCCGCGAGTATAATCCTATCATGTAATTCCAGGCACAAACAGTACGGGAAGGCATCTCTGCAAACCAGGCAGTGGCATCTTCAAATGCTCCACACTTGCCGTACATCTCCAGGATGAGGAACCCTAAAAACATGTGTGCTCCATGTCCATGTCTCAAGATGTGGTGATGCACATTCCTACCATCCGATAGAGCGTTTGAAGACCCACATACCTGCAGAAGGGAGGCATATGTGTCAACATCTATGTGGGCGGTGGTGTCCAGCCCATCCATTGTTTTCTGCAATGGTGTGCTATGCTCGCATAAACCCATTGAAACTTTGAGGGGTTCCTGCTCCGTCGACACTATCAGCTTAGGCCTCCAGGAAGAAAACTCCAGCCTTCTGCAAATCATTTTCAGCCAGATTTAGCAAGCCCGCCCATAGTCATCGCAGCAGAAAGCTCATGCATCATGGCATGGCAGGGCATGCCTCAGGCGGCCTAGGGCTCTAGATGGCATGCCATGGCACTAGACTACATGGAGAAGGCTTGGCTTCAAAGGCTTAATGGAAGCAAAATTTGAAGGCTCAAGTTTATAGCTTATGGAAAGGGCTTGAGGCTTGATTGTTCCTTCACATTTTTAGTGTTTATTAAGGGGCATGGCTTGAACAAGCTTAACCTCTTTACATGGGGGCACATTTGCTTCCCTTTAAACATACTAGTGTGCAACACGTGCTTCGCACGTCTTTTGAGACTTACAAATTCAAATTCTACCCAAACCTCCTCAAACCTCCTCCTCCCCTTCCCAAACCTTCAAATTCTTGTCACATGGCAGCTTTGTGAAACTCTTCCTTAAGATAATATAGAGATATAGAGAAGAGAAGAGAAGAGAAGAGATGATGATATGATATGAGGCTTAAACATTCCATTGGACACTCACAAAAGCCACATCATAAATATTTGGACATTCGGTATGCCTTGGGAGGAGTGTAAGAATAGCTTGAACTGAAAATAACATGAAGGCATATATAAGGTGCTAGGGTAAGAATGAGTTAAAACAATACATATAAAAGAAGGTCAATGCCCTTTACCTACAACCATTCAAAGGATGGATAATTTGCCCCTCCATTGACACCCTATAAGGATGAGTGTTCTCTAGTTTGCAAAGGGCTTTGATTAAGTGTTGACCTCTTGATAATAAACATATATTTTGAATCAAAAGCCTCTTCACTCAGCCCTTTTCCTATACCAAATGAGAAAAGATGAGCTTGTGTAAAATAATGATCTAAGAAGGGAAAAGATGCGTAGCTTACTTTGATGTGTTTATATTAGTGGCAGTTGTCAATGCTCTAATCTCATCATGTACTCTAATGGGCTCATGTAAGTAAGGCCCCCACTATGAGCAGTAGCCATGGGCATAGCTTGGACACTTGGTATAAACATTGGAGTGTTGTCTATTAAGGCCATATGTTTAATAAACAACTTGGAAAGGCTTGGTACATAGTACAAACATTAGATGGTGGTGTATTAAGACCATATGGTTAATAGACAACTTGGAAAAGCTTGTCACATTGCTCAATAGGCCGCATGCCTATGTGGGTCGATATCACCATATCGACCCGCATGCCTATGTGGGTCGATATCACCATATCCAGCCAACTTGGAAAGGCTTAAGCCGCATGCCTATGTGGGTCGATATCACTTTGGATACTAAGGGGGCCTCACTTGTTTCAAAAACTCATAACTTAGACCAATTATCACAACAGACTAGCCAAAAATTCACTTCCTTAATGCTTCTTAAGCACAGCCCAAGGCTTGATTACTAGTTGTACCACCTACTCTAGCACTAATCTAGAAAAACAACTTCATTGCCATATCAACCAACGGGTTTGCCTCCTGGGCAATTTTCTTGTAGCTTCTTTGTGCCACCAATTCCTTGGCCAATTTCTCCCATCAAGCTCTCATTAGCATGTGACTCCTCCGTAATGTCGCCTCCTCCATTCTAACATCATGGTGTCTCCCACTTGTAATCCTCTATATGCTCTTGTGAGGCTCCCTTGAGATCTTTAGCCGTAATTTCTTGTTAAGGCCCAACCATAGATTAGGCTCCCATTGTTGTAGGTATTGTTGTAGGTAGTATAAATCCTCCATGGTAATGATTGCTTCCCCATTGTGCTTCCTAAGGCCAATGCACTTGTAATCCTCTATGTGCTCTTGTGAGGCTCGCTTGAGATCCATAATTTCTTGTTAAAGCCCAACCATAGCTATTCCTCCATAAGGCTCACATTGTTGTAATCCTCCATGGTAATGATTGCTTCCCCATTATGTTGCTTAAGACCAATGCACTAAAAATCCAATATTGCTTAAGGGAATCTAGTTCTCAAATTTAATCTCTCCATACTAGCCCTAGGTATTCCAAATTTAGACCCTCAAACACTTCAATGGGGTGCTCACATGGAAAATTGACCCATATGTCTTGGCTCAAGAGATTAATAACCATCTAGAGATGTTCCTTGGCCGATGTGCTTCTATGAAGGTGTTGAATTGACCTCTTTTTTCCACATTTTGGCTTTTTGGCCTTGCAAAAACATTTTGGGTGACTTGTGTTGTATTCGTTTCCAATGGTACTATGGTATGATGCATTTCGCTCAATATAGAACTAGCCCACTATACTTTATCTTCTTGCACTCATACTTTTGAGTGAGAGAGGGGTGATATACCCCTCCTTAAGATCTTTTTAATGAAAGATGCAATTAAACCAAGCCTTTCATCTTGCTTTCTCAACCATTAGTACATGTGTACCCATGATGTAAACCTCATCCAATTCTCCAAGGTCCTCTTGTGTTTTTGTAATTGATTCACATAATCCAATATTTCTTCCACATTAATCCCCATGCTTGGACCAAAAGTTCAATTGGAATAGTTGTTTCTAGCCCAAAAATTCAATTGGTATGGTTGCTTTTCTAGCCCTAAATCCCATTTAAATGGCATCTACCCGATGCTTGTTAGCTATGATGTGGTATGCCCATAAGGTTGCTAATTTTTTGCATATGGTTGTTAATAATAAGGTTGCCACCTTATTAACAAAATGAGTGATGTGATCATTCTCACTAATTCAATTAGGGAACCAAATTAAACAATCACTTTCTCGTAGAGAAACTTGGTGGTGGCTCAGGTTCTAATCGATTATGTATTAATTTACTCAAGCATCGCACACTACCTGCTGTGAATAACCAACATGTAGATTCAAAAGATTCATGTTGGTGAATAACCAACATGAAGATTACAAAGATTAAAAAACCAAGGTCAATCTATTGAATAGACAATTACAAAGGCATATCACATACATAGAGAACTCACAAAAATAACTATATTGCATTAGTAAAAGAAAGCACTTATCATAGAGCATTACACGAGAATATATATAATGTAAAAATTGTTGATAAAATAGAGAGTCACATAATGTGTATGTTGGAATCTCGAGCGATTACAATTATTATTTGTATTATTCCTAAGCTACTAAGGGTCATGGTCAAATTGGGTATTTGCATAAACAAGTGGCACACCTAGTGGGTTGGACCTTGACTGGATAAAGGCCATACTCATGACGATCACAATAAAATATCTAGAATGACCCAAACCTACGGTATCCCCTGGATGTTTAAATTGACATTTATAACATGTGCATTTGAATGAATGGAAGAATAAGTGATAAATTGATTCTGTATAAATAGGAATAATGATGTTTCCCATTTTGAAACTGGCACATAATTAGTAGCACTCATATATTTCCCATTTTGGAACTGGCATATGATTAGTAGTACTCAAGTAACCACCATGTAGTCATTTGATTATATTGCAGCTAGATTTTAACACAGGTTGTTTGAAGTAAGGGGTGTAAGATCAAGAGGTTACACTAAAGTTGAAGGGCAAGCAAAAGAAAAATAGGGCACCATAAAAGCATTATTAGTACATCCTTATAATGTTATTAATGAAGCCTTATGTAAGAATAACCACCACCTTTGACTTAGTGATGACAAGTCTCTCTAGATGTAGCAATAAAAAATATAAATACTAGAAGAGACACTACAAGAGTGGGCTCCAAAATGTGTTAAGATGTCCCTCTTCTTGCTATAGGTTCCATCCTTCAAAACTAAATTGGCCAAAGCTTTTTGTCCTTCCATAAGCTTCTAAAGACATCTTTCCACTTTTGGATATTAGGAGTATAGTGTGGCAAGAGTCTAGAAATGTGTGTCGAATGTGTCTTCAAATGTTATGAGGTAGTGAGCTAACATAACATGTCCTTTGAAGGTACCCAAGGATTTTTGCTTCTCTTGGCCTTGTATTAAGGTTACACTAAAGTTGAAGGGCAAGCAAGAGAAAAAGAGGGCACCATAAAAGCATTATTGGTACATCCATATAATGGTATTAATGAAGCCTTATGTAAGAATAACCACCACCTTTGACTTAGTGATGACAAGTATATCTACATGTAGCAACACAAAATATAAATACTAGAGCAAACACTACAAGAGTGGGCTCCAAAATGTGCTAAGATGTCCCTCTTCTTGCTATAGGTTCCATCCACTACAAAAGTGGGCTCCAAAATGTGCTAAGATGTTCCTCTTCTTGCTATAGGTTCCATCCTTGGAAACTAAATTGGCCAAAGCTTTTTGTCCTTCCTTAAGATTCTAAAGACATCTTTCCACTTTTGGATATTGGGAGTATAGTGTGACGAGAGTCTATAAATATGTGTCAAATGTGTCCTCAAATGTTATGAGGTAGTGAGCTAACATAACAGGTCCTTTGAAAGTACCCAAGGATTTCTACTTCTCTTGGCCTTGTATTAAGGTTGAAATTGAGGTTGGGGAGGTCCCTTTCATAGCTCTATTTTAGTTCGTTGAAATTTATGTTCGCAAGGTCATTTCTTTCATGGCTCTCTTTTGGTTGGTTAAGAATAAGTTTGAAGAATCTGTATGTAGTGATTATGTCTACATCTAGTCATTGCTCTATCATGTATTCAATTTGATACTTTTTCTCTCATAGGTGGTGTCAAGCTTTGTTGGCTCAAAGAAGGAAAAGCTATAGCTAAGTATCTTGCTTTTTGAGTGCACTAAATTCCTTCCAAGTCCACCTTCTCTTGATTGGAAAGTAAATGGGGGCTAGCCTTAAGTATCTTGGTATACACACATAATGATTATAATATTCCTTTACCTGGAGATACATTGTTCTCTAGTTCAACTACACACCCAAAAGTCCTAATCTTCATAAAAGTAGAGTTGTTTATGGTAGGTTTCTTTTAGACTAAATTTGGAGTAGATTCAAAGTAGTCTATAAGAAACATTGAAAATCCTTTAGTATTCATAAGATTAATCTTTAGAGGACACTTGAAAGTTGAAACAAAATCCATCATGCCATGTTGACGAAGACATCACCATGGTTGTCATGAAGACTTGCATCCAAAGCTCGGCTATCCATGTCTACTTACATGTTTCCTACCCATCAATGAGAACATGGACACATGTACATTGAGAAAAATACAGGGGAGAGGATGATCTTAAGCTCCTTACAAGCATGTACATAGATTCTAATTGTAAAAGGGGAACAGAATTGGAAGAATATTTACATTGGATGTAAATATGCTTGAAGTTTACGGATGCAATATTTGCACATGGTATAGGTGTAATTGTAAGCATTGATATATGTAGCATAAACGTATTGGTCATATCAATATTCAACGGGCTAAAACATATGCAGGCCCAAAGTATTGTTACATGCTTGCCAAAGTTCAAAGTGGATGGAATGTGAAGCATATCAATTGGGAAAATAGTCTAAGCATGCAATTCCACATGATAAGAATGTAAGTCAAAGACCTTTGGATGTGGTACATTTCATTGATGATGACCACACACTAGGAAGGTGTGGGTATACTTCATGAAAGAGAAAAGAAAAATATTTATGAACTTTCAGAGCTTCCTATGGTTGAGAAAGATGAAGGCATGTATATAAAATTCCTAAGATCAAATGATGGGGGAGAATATTTCTCCAATTAATTTAGTGATTATCTAAGAGAGGATGGGATAAAGAGGCAGTTTACATATGCAGGTTCACCTCATAGCAAAATGGGGTTATAGAAAGGAAGAACATGGATATTACAAAAGTTACCCATGCATTGATGAATGAGAAAGGAATACCTCATTATTTTTGGGCTGTAGAGCAACTGAAATTTACATTATGAATAGAACCCCCATTGCAACAACTCATGGCATGGTGCTTGAATAGAAATTTACCGGTAGAAAGCACACTTGAAAGTGTTTGGGTGCATTACATATGTACATGTACCATATGCGGTGAGAACAAAATTGGATACTAAGGTAGAATAATGTATCTTTATTAGATATTCCCTTAAGAAAAGGTTATAGATGTTATTACCCCACTACGCATAAGATGCAAGTGAGCAGGGATGTTATTTTTAATGAGATGAGTAGCTGGTATATACGCCAATGAAAGATTCCATAGAGGATGATGTAAAAAATAATGTGGCTACTTCGAATGGAGAGCACATGTGACTAGCGGACCAGGAGAGTCCTTAAGAAATGGGTTAATAGAACTTGGTTAGGAAAGTTGAGGCAAAATACTAAAAATTCTGACACATCATACTACAAGCGCTGAAAATTTGGCAAATTCACATGTATCACAAAAGGAAAAAAAGAGAAAGTGGATTAGCCTTTCATAATGCCTAATGTTTTAGTAGGTCATTCATTGGGATAGTGGCTCAAAATATTGATGAGGAGTTTGGCAATGATCTAGGTGTACA
The DNA here is from genome assembly GCF_041138505.1 of Cibotium barometz. Taxonomy (NCBI): domain Eukaryota; kingdom Viridiplantae; phylum Streptophyta; class Polypodiopsida; order Cyatheales; family Cibotiaceae; genus Cibotium; species Cibotium barometz. The sequence continues at coordinate 16,487,082 of NC_141086.1, read as the reverse complement.
CACGTCTATAAGGATCAGATATCTAGTGGAAAGGTTGAGATATGATGGGTATACATCCCATCATATGCATATATGGTCTATAAGGATTAGATAACCAGTGGAAAGGTTGAGATATGATGAGTATACAACCCATCACTATGCATGTATGGTCAAAGAAAGCAATATAAGAGATAGATCCCACATGTTTTGAGGAGGCTCTTAGACATAACCATTGAGAAGATGGCGATGGATGAAGAGATGGCTGCATTGGATGTAAATGAGACATGGGAGTTGGTGGCTTTGCCTAAGGAGAAGGATGGAATTGGATGCAAGTGGGTCTATAAAGTAAAGAGAAAATTAGATGGGTCTGTGATGCATGTATAAGGCAAGATTGGTAGCCAATGGATATGCACAAACCTATGGCATTGACTATCGGTTGTTGGGATGGAAACCATGAGAGTAGCCATTGCTCCATTTGCAGTAGCTAAGGGATGGCCTTTACATTAAATGGATGTAAAGAATGTTTTTTTACATGGTGATTTATAGGAGGAGGTCTACATGGTGAAGCAGGATATGAGGACCATATACACCCAGAGTTTATTTATAGGTTGCGTAAAGCCTTGTGTGGCTTGAACAGGAACCTAGAGCATGGTCAAATGAGATAGGAGAGTATCCTGTCACTATTGGATTTCATATATCAATTTTTCACTATATGTGAAAAAGACTGGGGCATTGTTCTAGTAGTCATCTATGTTGATGACTTAAGTGTCACATGTGACAATGATTTTGACATTCATGAGTTAAAGATGCTCCTTTTAAGAGAGAGTTTGAAATAATGAAGGATTTGGGTGAGTTGTGATTCACTTGAAAGTTTTTGGATGCATTGTCTATGTGCATGTGCCAGATGAGTTGTGTATGAAGCTAGATTCAAAAGCAAAAAATGTGTGTTTATTGGATATTCCCTTTTGAGGAAAAGGGAAATAGATGCTATAACCCTACTACATGTGAGTTGAGGGTAAGTATAGGTGTTGTGTTTGATGAAATGAGTAGTTGGTATGCTGCTGAAAAAGATGTTGTTGGAGCTGATGTAACTGGAAATGTGATTACACAGAATACAAGTTAGCAATCACAGTCATTGAGTGGACCTGTAGAGTCCTCTTGTGTTGGATCTGTTTTGATAGACCATGGAGTGGCAGGATGCATCAAAACACTAGTCCTGAAAAAGTAGTTGTTGGTACATATCACGTAAAGGCAAAGAGAAGGTTGGTGAGCCTCTTGGTATGCCTGAGATTTTTGCAGGGCATTCTTTCGCTATTGGAGAGTCTAGTGGCTTAGAGCAGATTCTTGATGATGAGCTTGGGATTCCAGTTATTAGAACACTTGGTGCAAGGAAGGCAAGAGAAGCTTCAAAAATGCCGGGTAGCGATCATGGACAACGTAGGCCAGGGAGATTTAGAAAACTTGAGACAGGTTGACATATGATAGTTATGTGGCTCATCATTATGCATATATGGCTAAATTTTTGTAAGATGTTGAACCCACATGTCTTGAAGAAGATGTTGGGAATGTAGATTGGGAGAAAGCCATGGGTGAAGAAATGGTTACATTGGATGTAAATGAGACTTGGGACTTGGTGCCATTGCGTGAGGACAAGAAGGCTATTGGATGCAAATGGGTGTACAAAATAAAGCACAACTTAGATGGAAGTATTAGCAAGTATAAAGCAAGATTGGTTTCCAAAGGTTATGCTTAAAATTATGGCATTGATTATGAGGAGACATTCAGCCCCATTGCCAAGACGAGAATCGTGAGAGTTGTTATTGCGGTGGCTCCATCAAAAGGATCCCAAATGGATGTTAAGAATGCATTCTTGCATGGTTATTTGCAAGAAGAAGTGTATATGGAGGATCAGCAACCACCATGTTATGAAGATGTGGGTCACCCTGATTTTGTATGCGATTTGCGTAAAGCCTTATATGGCTTGAAACACGCATTGAGAGCATGGCATATTAAGATAGCACAATGTCTTGGCTTTCATGGTGGAAGATGTTGATCATTCACTCTGTGCAAAAGAGCGATAAGGGCCTTGTGGTCATCACAATCTATGTGGGCGTGATAGTGGAGAGAAAGTTGAGAATGTTAAATGTCTCCTCAAGCAAAAATTTGACATGAAGGATTTGGGTGAGATGAGATACTTTCTTGGCATTGAGGTTATTAGGAAGGCCAAGGGCATATGGCTGTCACACAGAGCCAATATGCATTAGACATTCTGTCCAAATATGGTATGGTTGGTTGTAAGACAATTTCTATGCCATTAGATTCAAATGGCAAGTTAAGTGTAGTTGTGCGGGTGAGATCTTGGAGAACCCTACTATGTATAAGAAGATAGTGGGTATCTTAATCTACATGACGATCACTAGGCCAAATTTGAACTATATAGTTGGATTGGAGAGTCAGTTCATGTAGGTTCTTCAAAAGCCACATTTGGATGGTGTGAGGCACACATTGCACTATGTGAAGTCCACATTAGACTATGGTCTCTTTTATGAGGTTGGTACAAAGTTGTAGGTGTTTAGATACATCGATGTAGATTGTCATGGTTACCAGTGGATTTATGTTCTCCTTTGGGAGTGGTGCTGTGACATGGAGCAATAAGAAGCAGCCAATAGTTACCTTGTCGAGTACGGAGGCAGCATATAGGGGTGCTACAACAGCATGTGAGGCAGCTTGGTTGTGTAAGCTACTTTGGTGATTTGGGGCTGTAGGTTGATAGGCAGGTTATCATCTATTGGCCACAATCTTAGTAGTATAGAGTTGGAGAGCAAGCCATTTTTTCATGCGCGGACCAAACACATAGAGGTACAATATCACTTCATTAGAGAGAGAATCTTAGTTGGAGACATTGGTCTCATGTATGTTAGCACAGAGGAGTGTTACCATATTATAGTAGTGATGTGTGTGAACACACTTAGGACCGCCGGGGCACTTTTTCCCTCACTAGGAGGTTTTTTCCCCCGTGCATTGTATATATGCCCATTATCTTCTAGGGCTTGTGATCTTTCATTTTTGGCACTCATAATACACTACTGTGTTGTGCTCAAGCTTCCTCATCTTCTTGAAGTTGTGTGTGCATTCCTGCAACCCTAATTCCAACAATTGGTATCAGAGCAGGCTTCCTCCTCCCGGGCAGCATCACCGGCACCTGCCGCTGCATCTCCTCCGATTGCGACGAGGTTTCACGAGCGTCTGCAGGTTAGTATATGCCGTGGGAGAGCCCATAGGGCTTGGTCGTTTCAGAATTTTGATCTGGAGTCATTTCGCCCTCCGTTTTTGCATTCCAAGTACTGCGCAGGCAAAATCGTCCTACTGTGCAGATTTTCTGTCAAGATTAAAATCTGCAGGACAGGTGCCCATTCGTCTGTTTTGGGCTGTGCTACATAGCACAGGTCGATTTTATACAGGTTTACCTCTTACAGACAGCATTTACATCTAGTAGTACAGTCATTGGCCATGGCTGACAACAATGATGTATTCCGCATGTTGGCTGCTGAGGATAAGTTGGATGGCACCAACTATCCATTGTGGGCATATATGATGCGACATGTATTGGTAGCAAAGGGGTTATGGAACATTGTGCAGGGTATTGATGCACGTCCTATTGTGGCTGGGAATGCTGCAAACACATCAGAAACAGGTACTGTTGATGATGGTGCATGCACAAGTGCTGTAGCAGCTGTTCGAGAACCACCACTTTCAGCAGAGCAGATTCGTTGGGATGGTAGAGATGCGCAGGCTCATGCCTTGATTGCGCTGTCTGTCAAACGTACCATTATCCCACATATTCGCTCCTGCAGGACTTCTAAGGATGCTTGGGATGTACTTGCCACATTGTATCAGGCAAGAAATGAGGCTCGTGTTGCTTATCTCCGAAAACAGTTGGAGAATGAGCATATGAACGAAGGTGATTCTATGGATAGCTTTTTGACAAAGATCAAGGATTTCAAAGAGCAGCTCATTTCTGCAGATGAAATCCTGTCAGACAGTTCACTTGTGCAGACTGTTTTGAATGGTCTACCAGATTCTTATCAGGGTTTTGCTTCCACTCTTCGCCTGATGATGAAAGGCAATCCCAATGCCTTATCATTTGAGGAGTTAGTTTCTGTTTTGCTGCAAGAAGACCAGTCAAGGCAAAACAGGAATATTATGCGTGTCGCAGATCAAGCTTTCGTTGCTAGTCAGAGAAGCGGGAAAGGTAAAGCTGGCTTTTCTTCTAGTAAGCAGAAATCTGCAAATGCTGCGCAACCAAAGAAGGAAGACAAAGATGAGAAGAAGGGTGACAAACAGAAGACATTTTGCAAGTACTGTAAGGGAAATGATCATGTCATCAAAGCGTGTCCTAAGCTGGCTGCGAAAGAGGCTAAGAAGAAAGAGGCTGGTATGGCTGTTGCAGATGCCTCTCCTTCTAACAATGAATCTGCTAATGTTGTTCAAGATACAGAATGGGCATTCAATGCGCAGTGCAGTTATGACCCATCTTTGCATGACACATGTATGTCTGCAGTAGATTCAGATGTATGGTACTTTGACAGTGGTGCCACTAAGCATATCACCTCGCAGCGCAGTTTATTCACTTTCCTTGAGTCTGCTCCCACAGGGAATACTGTCACTTGTGCCAATAACTCCTCTTATCCCGTTAAAGGAGTTGGACAGATTGTGCTGAATGTTGCAAATTGCAACACCTTTACACTTTTTGATGCATTGTATGTGCCAGGGATCAAAAAGAATCTGCTGTCAGTCTCCGCATTTGCCAAAACAGGTTTGGTTGTAAAATTTGTGGATGACAGATGTACTGTTCATGATCTCTCTTGTGGTGACATCATTGTAGCATCTGGTTCACTATGTCGAGGGCTGTATAAGCTCAATATGGATGGCAAATGTGTAGAGGATTCAGCATGTGCTATTATGGATACGCAGGCTATTTCAAATGCAAAACTGTGGCATGCACGTTTTGGTCATCTGAATTTTGCAAGTTTGCTGCGCCTGCAGAAATCTGAAATGGTGTCTTCTTTGCCTAAGCTTGAGGCACCTGTCAAGCATGTTTGTGAGGGCTGCATATTGGGTAAAATGCAGCGTGCTTCCTTTCCCAAAGATGGATCAGTGAGAGCTGAACGCAGATTGCAGCTTGTTCACAGTGATGTTTGTGGTCCCATGCAAACTCCATCATTTGGAAACTACCTTTACTTCGTGACTTTCATTGATGATTTTACCAGGCATGCATGGGTATATCCTTTGAAGGCAAAGTCCGAAGTGTTTTTGTGCTTCAAACAGTTTTTGGTTATGGCTGAAAATGTGTCAGAAAGTAAGATGGGCACCCTCCGTTCAGATCGAGGGGGGGAGTATATGTCTTCAGAATTTAATGCATTTCTGGCTGAGCGTGGGATAAAACACCAATGTACAGTGCCGTATACACCACAGCAAAATGGTGTGGCTGAGAGAAAAAACAGGTCTCTCATGGAAATGGCAAGATGTATGGTTAAGAGTCAAAGTCTACCACATGGTTTTTGGCTTGAGGCTGTCATGTGTGCCACTTATGTACTAAACAGGTGTCCCACCAAAGCATTACAGGTTGTCACTCCATATGAGGCTTGGCATGGCCGCAAGCCATCTGTTGGCCATTTACGTGTTTTTGGTTGCCTGGCATATGCATTAGTGCCTGTGCAACATCGCAGAAAATTGGATGACAAAGCTGTCAAATGTATTTTTGTTGGATATAGTGCTGAGAGCAAAGGCTATCGTTTGTATCATCCACAGACAAAGCGCATTTTGGTTAGCCGTGATGTTGTATTTGTGGAAGATGCAGTTCAGCCCTTGGTTTCATGTACTAAGGAGACAGATATCAGCTCACGTGATGTCTATGATACATTGTTGCCTCTTTTCAGTGGTGCACAGTCAAGTGCAATACCTCATGAGGCAGTTTTTCAGCCTATGCAGGTTTTAAATGATGGCACAGATCAGCCTATATCTGATGCAGATGTGCATGATGCACTTGAGGATGAGAGACAAGAGATTGAGGGCTCTAGGAACATGCCTAGATGGCTGGTGCAGACTTTGCATGACAGCAAGTTGGATGCCCCTTTGTCTAGTCGCACTCGTTCTGGCTCTCATGGTGCCTCATGCGTCAGATTGTTATGCATTGGCTGTTTCTAGTATGTGCGATGAAAGTGAGCCTGTTTCATTTGATGAGGCACAAAGTTCAGAAAATTGGATGGCTGCTATGCAAGCAGAATACGATGCTATTATGAAGAATGGTACATGGTCTTTATGTGACTTGCCCCCTGGCAAGAAGGCCATTGGCACTAAGTGGGTATACAAATTGAAGCGTAAGCCTGATGGCACAGTGGATCGCCATAAGGCTAGGCTTGTTGCAAAAGGTTATGCTCAAGAGAAGGGCATTGATTTTGATGAGACTTTTGCTCCCACATGTCGTATGACCACTGTTCGTAGCATCTGTGCATTAGCAGCTCATAATGGTTGGAATGTACATCAGCTGGACATAAAGACTGCGTTCTTAAATGGAGATTTGCATGAGGAGGTGTATGTATCGCAGCCTCGTGGTTTTGTTCAAAGAGGGCAGGAAAACAAAGTGTGCAGGTTAAAAAAGGCTTTATATGGTTTAAAGCAAGCTCCACGAGCTTGGTATGAAAAAATACATGCATATTTGACTGCACATGGGTTTCAGAATAGTCCAACAGAAAGCACTTTGTATGTTAAACGTGTGGATGGTGTACATCTAATCATTGCTCTCTATGTCGATGACATGCTGCTCACAGGACCAAATGAGAGTCATATTGCTGATTTTAAGGCTGATTTGAATGCCTCTTTTGAGATGTCAGATTTGGGGCATTTGCATCATTATTTGGGGATACAATTTAAGCAGTGTGATGGAGGTATTGCTTTGTGTCAGACAAAGTATATTGAAACATTGTTGCGGAGATTTGGCCTTGAAGACTGCAAGCCTATTGCTACTCCAATGGAGACATGTTTGAAGTTGAGTCTTCATGATGCTGGAGATCACTTTGATGTCACACTCTATCAGACAGCTGTTGGTTGCCTCATTTATGTATGCATTACGAGGCCAGACATTCAGTTTGCAGTCTCACAGGTGAGCAGATTTATGCATAGCCCAGGCATTAAGCATTGGCAGGCAGTGAAGCGTATCTTTCGCTATTTGAGTGGTACTCGGCATCTTGGGTTGTTTTATCCCAAGGGGGGATCATTGCCGCCAGATTTACATGCTTTTTCAGATTCTGACTGGGCTGGTTGTTATGACACACGCGTGTCCACGAGTGGTTTTTGCTTCATGCTTGGAAGCTCATGCATATCATGGTTGAGCAAGAAGCAGCCTACTGTGGCCACTTCTAGTTGTGAAGCTGAGTACAGGGCAGCTTTCACAGCTACGGTTGAGTGTGTGTGGCTCAGACGCCTTATGGCTGATTTGGGTGTTGGGCAGCCATCTGCCACCACCATCTTCACTAACAGTCAGAGCGCATTGGCAGTTGCGCGGAACCCAGTGTTCCATGCTCGTACGAAGCACATTGAGGTGCACTACCATTATGTCAGGGAGAGACTCTCTGCAGGAGAGATCAGTTTGGCTTATGTGCCAACACAGGATAACCTTGCAGACCTTTTCACAAAGGCTCTGCCTCGTGAGAAGTTCGAAGCTTTTCGCAAAGCTTTGGGCTTACTCCCTTTTGTGGATTCGTCCACATAGCTAGACACTTCCCTATACATGAGTGCTAGCTCTTGTTCACCGCATCACTCCAGGGGGGATTTGTTACCATATTATAGTAGTGATGTGTGTGAACACACTTAGGACCGCCGGGGCACTTTTTCCCTCACTAGGAGGTTTTTTCCCCCGTGCATTGTATATACGCCCATTATCTTCTAGGGCTTGTGATCTTTCATTTTTGGCACTCATAATACACTACTGTGTTGTGCTCAAGCTTCCTCATCTTCTTGAAGTTGTGTGTGCATTCCTGCAACCCTAATTCCAACAAGGAGCAAGTAGCTGTCATTTTCATGAAAGCCCTAGGAGCAGAGAAGCTTCACAGATTATGGACTATGCTTGGGGTCCTAGAGATGGAGTTGAGCTTGAGGGGGAGTGTTGAGATGTCAAGCTCAACATGAGCTGACTTTTATGATATGCTTGGGTGACTATTTTTGCCACTTACATCACTGTTGGTGTGTTTGGTAGCATGCTGACATGATAGATCTTCACCAGTGATTCTACAGTTAGACTATACCATTTACTAGTCTACCACAACTAAGTCGTGGCATACTTATCTTACTAGCTCACTCACTTAGCATGTTCACATTATGGACTGCACGTAGAAGAAGAAGAACAAATTTTCAGCCTCTCATCTTGTGTGTTCTCTTCTAGGGTTTGTGTGAGAGTGTGTGTGCTTGCAAGAGCTCATGCTCCCTTCCCCTATGCATCTTTTCAATCATATACTTGCATATTCGAGTAAATCTAAGTGAATACATCTCTGTACACTTTTGAGTAACTATGTTCTCAATCTTATAGTTCCTGTAATATGAGAGACCTATCTCTAGTCCTCTTTTGGGTCATTGTCATTGGAACTCACTACTTGGACTCTTCCTTGATTCGTATCTCACATATAGCTCACTTATCAAATTTTTAGGAACCAAAAATCTTCAACATCCATAAGAAACATCTAAGCTAAACACCAATAAACCAGTGTGTGTAATCTTGACTAAAATAGTGAAGGAAAAGCATTCAAACTAGGAGCACAAGCTTATAGTAGTTGCTCTTTGGTCTTATAGCCATGTTTTGATTAGCATTAAATGGTGATGCCATTGAAATATTTAGTGCCAAGTTTACATGTGTCAATATAGGAAAGATTGATAAGCTATACATTAATTAAAGTGGAAAAGCTTGATGAGACTAGGACATGAGTTGTTAATGGGATAGAAAAGCTTGACAATACTAGGACATGAGTTGTTAATGGGCTAGAAAAGCTTGATGAAACTAGGACATGAGCTGTTAATAGGCTAGAAAAGGTTGATAATGGGCTAGAAAAACTCGACGAGACTAGGACATAAGCTGTTAAAATGTTGATTGAACTAGAAACTAGTACATGAGCTTGACAAGACTAGGACATAAGCTACTAATGGGTTGATAGTGGAAATATTAAGAAGGAGCCGATGATAGAAATATGAAGAATAAAGACATAAGGAAAGGGGATTTTTCCTAATGTACAAAGTTTGGAGAACAAAGTGAAAACTAAGGTACATGGGGTTAGGACCTTTTTGAGTCATTGACTTGACAATGTAGTGCAACAAAGATTGAAACTTGGATGATGTAGAAATGTTAGGACATTTTAATGGTAGTGAGCTGAAAAAGTAGTATCGTCCTCCATTGATTACCAACATAATTACTAAAACATTTTAAACGTAATTACTCAAACATTATAAGAAACAAGCTAGAAACATCAAGAGGTAGAAAAAATAAGGCCCACTCTCAACAGGCTAAGCTTCTAACTAAGGGGGCTCAACTACAAGCTGCCATTCTTATGGCATATATGCTAGAAGTTAGTGATGATGTACAATGATGATGAAGCCATTGAACCAACAAGATTATGGATAGGAGTGCATACTCAAAAGAACTACATTGTTATGCTTTAATTGATATCACTGCTGCTAGCCATAATATCCTTGTACATGAAATCTAGGGGTTATTTAAAGTAATCCTAGGATATTTCAATGGTAGTAAAGCTAAAAAAGTATTGCCATTCTCCATTAATGACTAGAAACATAATTACTCAAACATCATAAGAAACTAGCTAAATAGAAAAAGATAGAAAAAATAAGGCCCACTCAACAAGAGGCTAAAGCTTGACAAGCTAAGTTTCTAGCTAACTTGGGGTATAATAAAAACTCTTACTAATAGCATAGGTCTACTATGAGGGAAACACGGTCCTTTGGATTCCCAAAAAGTGCCAACTTAAGCTCATAAAGGAATCAAGAAGCATAGGTCCACTATGAGGGAAACATGGTCCTTTGGATTCCCAAAAAAGTAATAGCTAAAGCTTAAAAGCAATCAAGAAGAACCATTAAGCCATCCTAAAAAGGCATAGGTTCAAAAATGGTGGGTGCCCAAAAATTTATTAAAAGCATAAGGATACTATAATGGGCAGAGGTTACTTTGGTTGCCCACAACATGGTGAGATCAAGATTCTAAATAGGAAATGGATATAATCATTGCAAACAATCCTACACACACAAGGAAAAATAAAGATGGATGCCTAAGTCTACAAGCCAAAGTATTTCACTCCCCAGCCCTAGGATAAATTTACAAGGAAAAATTACCTACCTCAAGAAGGGTAAGGAGCCCATTGTAGACATCAAACACATAAGACACCACTGTAGAAACACCAAACACACACGAGAATAGCCAAAGCTCAAAAGAAGCATAACTATACTTAATCTCACCATGTTGTGCACATCCCACTTTCTCTTCATAGTATCCACTAGCTTAGACAAAGATCCACAAAGCAGTCCATTAGTTTTTTCTACTAAACCATATATTGGGGATAATAGGGAGTTGACATAGCATGCTTTATTTTTAATTTCTGCACCAAAGCTTCAATCAAGTCATTCCTGAAAGACCTCCCCCCATCCATAAGGATTTCTAATGGACACCCAAATCGGGCACATATGTATTCCCTTAGAAAGGATGCCACAGCCACTGCTTTATTATTGACCATGGCCTTTGCTTCTGCCCACCTTGTTGCATAATCTGTGGCCACCAATATGTAATACTTCCCATGTGAGGAACGAGGAAGTGGGCCCACAAAATCTAATCCCCACCTTTCAATGGACTATATGCTGGGATAGGGTTTAAGGGTCCGGGAACCAATTGCTTATGCCCATATGCCTGGCATACTTCATAGCTTCTGCACCACTCATAGACATCTTTGTTGTTGCTGAGTCGAGGCCAATAATAACCTCTGTTAAGGATCCTCCGCCGAGTTGTGCTGGCTGAGGCAAAGTGACCTGAACATTCATGACATAATTCTATGATCCTTTTAGATTCTTCCAGGCTCACTACCCTCCTAAGAATCTTATCCTTACCTTGCTTGTAATAAAGAATATCCCCTTCTTTATTATTTAAGCATGCAAAAGATGTACGAAGGCTTGTGATTTCCAATTCTATTGAAAAAATAGCCTCCATTCCATAAACTAACAGAAAACGTGTGAAACCAAGAGAGAGTTTGTGAGTTATCCTATAGGCCCATAGGACCTCTCGCAAATGCACATCCCACTTTCTCTTCATAGTATCCACTAGCTTAGACAAAGATCCACAAAGGAGTCCATTAGTTTTTTCTACTAAACTATACATTGGGGATAATAGGGAGTTGACATAGCATGCTTTATTTTTAATTTCTGCACCAAAGCTTCAATCAAGTCATTCCTGAAAGACCTCCCCCCATCCATAAGGATTTCTAATGGACACCCAAATCGGGCACATATGTATTTCCTGAGAAAGGATGCCATAGCCAGTGCTTTATTATTGACCATGGCCTTTGCTTCTGCCCACTTTGTTGCATAATGTGTGGCCCACCAATATGTAATACTTCGAGGAACGAGGAAGTGGGCCCATAAAATCTAATCCCCACCTTTCAATGGACCATATGCTGGGATAGGGTTTAAGGGTCCGGGAACCAATTGCTTATGCCCATATGCCTGGCATACTTCACAGCTTCTGCACCACTCATAGACATCTTTGTTGTTGTTGACTCGAGGCCAATAATAACCTGTGTTAAGGATCCTCTAAGTTGTGCGGCTGAGGCAAAGTGACCTGAACATTCATGACATAATTCCATGATCCTTTTAGATTCTTCCAGGCTCACTACCCTCCTAAAAATCTTATCCTTACCTTGCTTGTAATAAAGAATATCCCCTTCTTCATTATTTAAGCATGCAAAAGATTTACGAAGGCTTGTGATTTTCAATTCTATTGGAAAAATAGCCTCCATTCCATAAACTAACTGAAAACGTGTGAAACCAAGAGAGAGTTTGTGAGTTATCCTATAGGCCCATAGGACCTCTGGCAAATGCACATCCCACTTTCTCTTCATAGTATCCACTAGCTTAGACAAAGATCCACAAAGCAGTCCATTAGTTTTTTCTACTAAACCATACATTGGGGATAATAGGGAGTTGACATAGCATGCTTTATTTTTAATTTTTGCAACAAAGCTTCAATCAAGTCATTCATGAAAGACCTCCCCCCATCCATAAGGATTTCTAATGGACACCCAAATCGGGCACATATATATTCCCTGAGAAAGGATGCCACAGCCACTGCTTTATTATTGACCATGGCCTTTGCTTCTACCCACCTTGTTGCATAATCTATGGCCACCACCAATATGTAATACTTCCCATGTGAGGAATGAGGAAGTGGGCCCACAAAATCTAATCCCCACCTTTCAATGGACCATATGCTGGGATAGGGTTTAAGGGTCCGGGAACCAATTGCTTATGCCCATATACCTGGTGACCTGAACATTCATGACATAATTCCATAATCCTTTTAGATTCTTCCAAGCTCACTACCCTCCTAAGAATCTTATCCTTACCTTGCTTGTAATAAAGAATATCCCCTAGAATTGTGTAAGGATGAGCTTTCATGGTGGTAAGCCTTTGCTTCTGTTGAGGATTAATCCAGGAGGGAAGTATCCTGTATCTAAATAGTGTTGAACATCTTGGAGCTTAGGCTAACCTGTATCCATTAATGCAAGAATAGCTACTTTGAAAGAAGCCAAAGTTTTAGTAGACAATTCATAAGCCTTTTGATTATCCTTCCTATTAATATACACAAATTTACAAAACTCAAAAGCTTCTTTTAACTCCATTGCCCTTCTATACAATTCTTGGAGATTAGGACTCTTTGCCTTATATTCTTGGAGATTAGGACTCTTTGCCTTATATTCTCCTTTCATTTGTCGGATGACCAATTGTGAATTCCCTTAACCTCTACCTCTTTAATTCCATCTTTTTTGTAATCTTCTAATCCCCAAATTAATGCATTGTACTCAGCCACATTATTTGATATAGCCTTTGGAAACTCCCTATCCTTGGCCCATACCTCTTTTTCTTCATCTGGATCAAATAAAACTATCCCCCCAGGCCACATTGCCTAGAAGGGCTAAAGGCCCCATAAAAATGCATAGTGAAAGCAGTGGTGGTGTCTCCAAATCTTCATATACTTCTTCCTTTGTTCCTGTTCCTTCTTCCTCATCCTTCCTTGTTGTTGTAAGCAAATCTGCAAGAGAGGTCCTAGTGGTGTTTTCAGTAATAAAAGTGAAAGAGAATTCTTGAAGCTCACAAATCCACTTTGCAAACTTTTCTCCTACAGGATTGGGTTTGCGGACTAAGAATTGTAAAGAAGGTTGAGATATGAGGAAGAAAAAAGGGCGAGGTAACAAGTATGACCTGAACTTCTTTACTACAAAAATAAGAGACAAACCAACTTTCTCCATTTCACCATACCTCTCCTCGACATCAATGAGTTGATCCACTCTGAATTCTCTACTGGAAAAATAATCCCTCTTTGTGCATGCACGGCGAAAGTCCACATGCACACGCCATTTTCCACCCTTTTTGGGAGTGACTACAACTGGGGAAATCCACTCTGAATTCTATACTAGAAAAATAAATCCACTCTGAATTCTCTACTGGAAAAATAAATCCAGCTTCAAGCAAATTAGTTACCTCATTCTTAAGCACCTCCGCTTGTACTACTCCCAAACGCCTTAGCCGCTGTACCACTGGCTTACTTTGGGGTTTGAGATTAATCTTGTGCTCTACTAGGGTAACTTGGCGTACTTGTGAGTAGCTGTTTGCAAAAAGGTTAGAAAATCCATCCAACATTGTTAAGTAATTCTCCCTTTCAGTACTACCTGCTATGGACTCATCATTCATTCTGTTGGTAAAGACTAGTGAGGTCCAGCAACATAGACTCCCACCTACAAGAATTAGAGCGTCAGCTCGCAATCCAAGAAAGAAGTCAGTGGCTAGAACCCAGTGATGATCTTCGTCTCCTCCTTGAGCACGCCTCCGAGTTGGGACAGCTGCCAATAACTCCTCGGGCCCCTCCTCAAACTCTTTCTTTGTTTTTGTCTACACTAAACCTCTCTCTACTTCAATATGATATAAATCTATCTGAAGATATAGGCCTAGGAGGACTAACATCAATCAAACAAAATACGGAAAGAGATGTTGATCCCACCGTAATCATGGGAATTTTGCGGGGCGACTTAGTATTGACTAATCTCCAGGACATCTTTTTCTATCCTCTATATCCTATCATACTAAACCTTCGTAGTTGGTGTCGCATTCTCCAAAACTCAGAAATTTTGGACAACAGTGTCGAAACATTAGACATGTATGTCCCAGATGACATTCCAGAGATGCTCGCCAACTACGAAGTAGTGGCATATAGTTACCAATGGGTCATAAGTCACGGGGCTCGCTAGAGGTATATAACACTCACCAACATCTAAATCTATGTGAGTCCACTCTCTATCATCCTTTTGGCATTCTAAAACTCTACACTAATATCTACAAACATTTAGAAGCCATGCTGACAAATGTACAATACAATTTTGATGCTACCCATATAGAGTATTCCACTATAAACGAAGAAGAAATTCCAGACTTATGGGAGTTTATTAAGTCTCACAAGCCTAGCCACCCACCCCCTAGCACAGGTCAGGGTCAAGAAGAATCTTCTTGTTCATTTTCAAAACCAACTTACTCGGTCTATTCTAATGTCGCTAGTAAGCTACTCAACCCATATCTTGACAGACAACCTACTAACACATCTCAGTCGCTAGTAAGCTACTTACTCGGTCTATTCTAATGTCGCTAGTAAGCTACTTAACCCATATCTTGACACACAACCTACTAACACATCTCAGGCTGAATGCATTTTCTCATCTTTTTATCGTTCTGAGATAGATTTTCCCACCAACACTCTTGCCCCCGAGGAGGTATGGCACCTCACCCATCTCCAACAAGGCACTCTAAAGAGGTAAGACACACCATCCACCCCGCAAGATAATCTTGAACCATTTACTGATAATACCATCTTGGATTCCTTGTCAGCTCTATAGAGTACGAGGGGCTCATACATGCAGTCAATCCTCTTTTTGAAGCCAAAGTTAATGTTCAAGGTACTCATGTAGATTATTCCATTTGAGCCCACACGCCGGATCATTCCAAAAGCATATTCAGAAGTCACTCCAACAAAATAGCATAATGTACCATACCCTCTCCACACCCCACGACCTAACTTAGAAGAACTACTTCCATTGGCTGGAGAGGGCACATTTTGGGCGAATGTGGCAAAGCACACAAAGCTGGCCAACAGCTGATTTGCTGGAGATAAGGATAGTTACATTTATGATCAGGTACTGCTTTCACAACAAGTGGAGGAAAGCAAACCCTGTGTACACAAGAGGTGGCTAGGCCACCATAGTCACCCTGATGAGCACCCCCGCCTGGAAGATTTTAGAATTCAGCTACTGCTTTCACAACAAGTGGAGGAAAGCAAACCCTGTGTACACAAGAGGTGGCTAGGCCACCATAGTCACCCTGAAGAGCACCCCCGCCTGGAAGATTTTAGAATTCAGCCCCTGACTGGAGAAAGGAGTACCTGAAAATTCTCGAATACAGCCAAGTGTACATGAGCATGCCACCAACACTGTGGATCCATTATACATGCCAGTTAAAAGAAGATGGACACCGTTGGAATTTCAAGAAGCCAAAAGGTGTGACTCGCATGTGTGCTACAACTTTCCCATCTTTATACCAGCAACATTTGCACACATTCAAGAAAAAAGACAGTAGATACTTACATGGATCACGGCATGGCGCAGTATTCCAGACCCCGCTATTGTAGCTAGCGTTAGATTTTTGGCATTAGTGGTGCTCATAGACCAACCAAAGGAGCCTTATAGTGGCTATGAAGCAGAACACCTGAGGTTCGACATGAACCAAGAGCCATCAAATAGGGAAATCATGATTTATTACCGCCGCCGGCTTCGATGTCTTCCAGGATACATGCATATCACTTTCGAAGACATAATGGATACAGGATTCTGGAGATCACATTTGGCATTCCAACGTACACTCAAGAAACTCCAATCCAAGAAGAGGAACTTCTACCGACATGAGTTCGGTGACTAGGTCTTACGACCTCGGTAACAGGTTTTACGGACAGAACCTACATGAGGAAGGGGGGGATGTTAATCCCATTTTGGATTAACAAACATGATCCTCAACTGAGGACATTAATAAGTGTCATGAAATGGCACTATAAAAGTTGTACAGTATGAGATATTGGCCACCCAAGGCCTAGTAAGTAAGTTTTGGGTGCCCAAGTGTGAATAAGGGCCAAATGTATATAAGGCATTTTCTCAAATTAAAAGACACAATCCCCTTTGTGCTATAGAGAGCTCTCACTTGGATCTTGAGGACGGGTGCCCATAATGGTCTGATTTATGGCAATTCTCACTTCAAGAGCTTGTGGTAACAAGTTAAGATGAAGTCCCAAGTGATGTACTTCATGGATATATTATGAGAGTAGTCATTGTAATAGCATTAGGCCTCTTATGAACCTAAAGTTCCTAGCCGGCCATAGTTCAAGTGAACGTGAACACTTATGGCCATATATATAAGTGAAAATCTCTCATAATACAAGGGACTCTCCCATTGTGCAGCAATAGAGTATTGCTCTTTCTAAATTTCTTGTTAATCTCTCTCTAATCCATGCTAGTGAGTGTGAGTGAGTGAAGTGAAGTGAGAGGAGGGACAAGTACACGTAGTGCAACGCGGCGGTGTGACAACACTCTCACGAGAGGCGCGGTGGAGTTGCTTCTCAAGGAGTTGTGGATCTTAGAGACCTCAAGGGTTATGAGCTCGGCCATTGGAAAGTTTCCCACCCCACGACAGTTGCAATTCACCAGGTAATCTTCTTATTGGATGTGTTTCAAAGGGGATTTGGGTGAGCCATAACATTTTTGGCACCGCTATCGGGGAGCCATTCCTTGGCTTTTTTCACTTTTTACTCTTTAATATACACATACCCATTGCCCATTGTCTTGATTAGTGGTTTACCATGAAAGAGATGTGGTTTTGATGGAGATTTGTGTGTGATTTTATGAGAAATAGCCCTCTTTTCTCTCTTTTGAAAGAATGAATTTTAGGCTTAAGTGTGTTGTTTTGTTAGTTTTAATCTAGTTTTTAGTATTTGTTAAGTGTGCACATAGATAGAGTGTGTTAGGTTCAGTTTGTATCCATTGTATCAAACAATGCAATGGATTGAAATTTATGATTTTTAGCTATTTTTGGAGTTAAACGTAGAACTAGAATCATTAATTTTTGCTTCATTTGTGTGTTTTTTGTTTTATTTGTATGCATTAGAGTGTTAGAAAGTATTAGGGATAGCTTAATCATTTTAAAAAATTCTCAAAAACATTAAAAAACTCTTGAAATTGACTAATCTTTCTTAATTAGTTTTTGTCATTAAGGGATGATTAATCCAATTCAAAAAGGTTTAAAAAAACTATAAAATGTGTTTTTTGGGGTGAAAATTGATCATGTAAGAGGTCAAAATTAATGTTCTTATTTTGAGAGCATCGAGATGCATCAAAACACCTAATTAGATCAATTTCTTCATCAATTGGAGAAATTTTGCTTAATTTTCCATAAAGAGAAGAGACTAAAATTAAGATTTTAATTGAGCTTTAATAATGGACCAATTTACACATTAGTTGATGCATGTAGCTTAGCAACTCTATCCAATGATGTGCTCAATGGTGTGAATTGATTAGTGACTGTGGTTAATTAGAGCCCTTAATTAGTCCAAAAAGGATAAATATTAGTGGAAAGATTATTCTTTGATTAATTCTTAAGTACTTTTTTCATAAATCATTAGTGTCTAATGAGCATTGAATGAAAAGATGCTCCTTAGTTAGCAAATGGCCACTTTTGGGAGTCATTTATTATGAAGGGTTGATATGGCTCACCCAAACCCCCCTTGAAACATCCACCAACAAGAGATTACCTGGTGAACCGTAACTATCGTGATGAGGATCTTTCCAATGGCCAAGCTCATAAACAAGTTCTACAGCTCCTTGAGAAGCAATTCCACCGTGCCTCCCGCAAGCATTGTCACACCGCTGCGT
Source organism: Cibotium barometz (assembly GCF_041138505.1). Lineage (NCBI taxonomy): Eukaryota > Viridiplantae > Streptophyta > Polypodiopsida > Cyatheales > Cibotiaceae > Cibotium > Cibotium barometz. The sequence goes on along the minus strand of NC_141086.1, from coordinate 16,468,825 downwards.
TGCACTACGTGTACTTGTCCCTCCTCTCACCTCACTTCACTCACACGCACTCACTAGCATGTAATAGAGAGATATTAGCAAAAGGATTAGCAAGATCAAGACTCTATTGCACAATGGGAGAGTTCTTTGTATTATGAGAGATATTCACTTATATACATAGCCATAAGTGTTCACACTCACTTAAACTATGGGTGGCTGACCGGGCACTTTAGGCTCATAAGAGGCCTAATGCTATTACAATCACTACTCTCATAACATATCCATGAAATACATCACTTAAGACTTCATCCTAACTTACTACCACACGCTCTTGAAGCTTAAATCGTCATAAGTATTCCATAGGACCATTACGGGCGCCCATCCAAGTTGTAGATTTGAATACCATTACTTCATATCTTAAATGTATGACCTTTTGGTGTATCTACCGTGACTCCTTGATGTAAGATAATGGCGATAGCTCTTGTTAACCATAGGAATGGGCATCCTCGTGATCACATTGAAGAATTGACAAGCTTTGGTGATGTCTTTTAATGTTGAGTGACACTCAATGGTCTTTGTTCCTCCGGAAGGAATAAGAAAGGCTAGTTAGTAAATGAGAAGGTTAGAGATTAGCAAGAATTCCTAATGGGGTTAGTTATGGGGGTTTCGCAAAGCAATTGCATTTTTATATTTTTGTGAGCATGTTGTTATGTGGGTTATATTTTTTGCTCACTTTGTTTTTGTCAATCATAAGTAAAGTTACATGTGATTTGTGTTAGTTGGGAAACTAAGAGATGTTAATAATAGGGGATAAGAGAAGGAAGGATCCAGAGGAACGTAGACAAAATCATCAAAATGAGATTGTGATTCTCAGTTCCTCATCTGATTCATTGAAGCGACATTCATCATTTGAAGAAATTGGCCTTCAATGATGCCCCTTTTGTGGTAGGATTCTTATCAAATGTTGTTGAGTATGACCTATTCTTGTATGCTTCTTCCCATGTGCCTTTTTATGTTTTTTGTATATTTAAGTGCTTTATGAAGCAAAGATACATGAAGTACATTAAATGAGTCAAATGGACTCTTATTAAGCTGCTGCTTGTTGAAGTAGCCACCACTGGTTGGTGAGGCATGAAAGAATTATGTCGACTTGCGAGGCTAATATAGATATCAATGTGTTGTGAAGATTTATGTTTTCGTTTGGAGAGGCTTGCAATTTGTAGGAAAATTCCATGCGATGGGTTGTACCATTGACCAGGCTTACGCCCACCATGGCCCCCCCCATCGAGAGATGTACCTGGAAAGTTGTTGATGGTGAGGCTATGGTGCAAATGTTCTCCATTACATAAGTATACTCATGGAGCTACTGCTACATTAGCTTAGCCAAAATAATAGTAAGCTATAAGCTTAACAAAAATGTATTGGCTATTGAAGATCGTTGGGAGTTTCTTATGATATGTGACCTTGTCTAGGTAGGCCTTATGTGTGACTCCCTTGCGTTTTTATCTTGTTCTTTTTTAACCACCTTGCAAGCAACAGGTTCTTCTGTCTACTCCCCTTTTTGAGAGAATAGGTTCTTATGTATGTTGCGTAACTTCTGCACTCATGCTTCTCATCCAAAGGGGTGAGAAGAGCATTTGAAGTTTGTCCGTGATGCACTCATAATTTTCCATTGCAGACGTGGGAATTGTTTTCTTGAATTTGTGGCTCAATCGTTGTTAAGGTGGTAGGAACAGCTAATGATTGGTTTCCATGTGTGGTTACCAAACACACAAGCTCTTGTGTATGTGTTTTCTGCACAATAGGGGTTAAGTGGCTTGCTTGGTGTTGCTTGGGTCTCCATTCTTGTCGAACTGTAGGTGAAGCTATTGGGGGTTGAAGTCAGTGGTGGTGAGGCTTTCTTCATTTTGTTTTATCTTGGCAACTATATGATGGTATTACCATCATAATACCCTTATTGTTGAAGCGCGTTCACAGGCACCCATCGTTGATGAACATTAGGAGTTAATGGTTGATGCCCTTGAGGCTTCTTTCTTTGATCACGCTTGAGGAACTTCTTGATGTGCTTGGGAATCCAAGCTTTGGTATTACCTTTGTAGTACCCTTGAGCTTGTAGTAATCTTTTTGGTACCCACACTTATTGAGTTACTAGAGTTCTTTGAGCAACTCGCTTAGTCTTTTGTGGATGATAGTGTGGAGTACTTTGATTCTTCCTTGGTCTTTGAGTTTTACATTGAGAGGATGAGGCTTTGATTGTTGAGGCACCCAAATTGGATTGGCGCCTTCATAGTAACCTTGAGCTACAAGTAGCTACTTTTCCACCCACATTTTGATACCATTAAGATATCGTGAACTTGGTTGTCTTGTGGTGGGGTTTTCCTTTTGGATGAAGTGGAAGGTTTGGAGCCCTCCTTCATATTGCTTAGCGTTGAGGTTGCAGTTTTGAGACTCATGAGCATTGTTGTCGATGGGGCTTGAGTCTCGTGTAGAGTGGCTTCTAATGTTGACGCTTTTAATGTTGAATCTTGTGTAGAGCGGCTTCTAATGTTGACGCTTTTGAGCATGCAGCCATTTCCTTTGGTGAGGTTGGTCGATGAAGATTTGTTAACTCTGAGGCTTTTCCTTTGAGTTCCTTTTTAGAGATAAATGGTTGCGCTTGGGGAACTTTGTTTGGAATAGTTGTTGATTGAGAGGTTTTGGCATTGGACATAGAAGCTCTTTCTCTTGTTGGTGAAGATGGAGTTGGAGGAGTAGATGCTATATCAGAGTCGATCATTGATGCAAATGGTAGGTCTTTATGTAGAGGGGCTTCAAAGGAAGAGGCTTGTAGATTTTTGCATTCACCATCATATACATCTATTAGGGTTGGATCCTCTTCCCTACAGTATGGTATTGTCAACTTTGTGTCATTGATGACCATCATGATGACCTTATTGCTAGCAAAGCACAATGTGCTTGGGCAGCAATAGTCTTTTTATGCCCTAAGATCAAATCTGCTTCCAACACATACTCAACCACAAAATTTACACATAAGGGGGTTAGTTTCAATATACGTTGTATGTCCAAAGTACCCCAAACTTAGCATGTTCAAGTCTTGTGTGAATGGAATTCTATCAAGAATGAGCCGTGAGTGTTGATTGACCTAACAAATCCCATAACTCAAGGTCGTGAGATTGTGTTTTCATTGTTGTTATGGATGAAGCTGTGTTTGGATTGTGGTGGTTTTATTCGAAAGTTCTAATCCAACCATAATTCTTGGGATATTCTAAGTAAGATATGTTGGAATTTCTAGCTCCTCCAAGGTCTCTCCCTCCCGTTAATAGCAATTTCACAACACAATGCCTACAGGAGTGTTCGAGGGGACTGTTTACATGGATTCATCAATTGAATACAACTAGTCACATACCCAAGTTACACCAAGAATGACATCATGCTCAAGGGAATCTGGGGTAGCATGGAATCTAAATTCCACATTTCCACCAATCGTTTGAGTACCATAGCTAAACCAACCTGGAACTTCAATGTTTTGTCCATTGGCACACCTATCGCAAGACCATTGTCTTTAGGGATGATTTTAGGTTGTCCCAATGTCACCCAAGTGTCTATAGTCATGACATTATTACTAGCTCAAGGGCTAATCGATGCGTATTTACGCTTAACATCATTGCCCGTAAGAAAATCTAACCATACCATGAGAGAATCTTCAAGTGGAACCATGGATAATTCAGTTTTTGTTTCAACTTTAAATTTCGGTTTCATATCCCATTCACATTCATCCTCTTTTTGGCTCTCAGCTTTTTTGTAAGGTTCCCCCCTTCCAAAATAGGGGAAACACTTAAGATAGTCTACTAAGTCACAGAGGTGTCGGGTCTGGGAGTACCCACGAACCAAAATAAATGGACTATCTTCAACTTTTCAATCCAATGAATCCGCTTTAGGTTGGTGGTAAGGTTCCCAACTCGATCTGCTCTGAGGAAGAAATATCTCGGCCCACGACTCCAGAAATCTCTACCCCATCCTCTTTCGATATACGAGATAAATGGGGGACGGACATCTTCTCTAGTATTTGCACCATGGTGTCACAGAACTCGAAATTTGAAGAGTGACAAGTGCACTGGAAAACTAGAAACTTCGAGTAGGCATCTTCCTCTTCCTACAATCATTCAAACATCAATTCAACTTGTTCATTAAAACAGTCTCTTTCCATAGTACAATAATGCAAAAGACAAGATTTATTTAAAAAAACTTTATACAAGAATCAATTCCATACAAGCCAAACCGACTCTCTTATTCTTTTCCTTTATACTGCCCATGATCTAGAATTCGGCCTTCTAGCCTCTACATGCTCGGCAAAACCCTACGAGACCATATACCTCGCGTAAGCCTGGCGAGGACTCAAGCCAGCCTGTTGCCCCCTCAGGCTCCATCACTCGATCCTCCCTTACCTCAGAGGGATGTCTACGTGCTAGGGTGGGCTTATTCACACCGCACTAGCCTGGGCCCTCAAAACTAGACAGCATCACAATCACTCACCTCAATCAGCGAACCTCATTCTCCCAATGTTATGAGGGATACCATGGGTTGATCTCGGGCTTTACTAATGACATTGCCCAGCAACATAAGCACAGAAATGGAGGTAGCATCAAAGCCAAGAGACAAAAACAAATACATGTACTCTTTCTCTTAAAAATGGCAGTTTCAATACAAACCATTAATTACAAAATGCAACATCACTTCAAATAGCTTCATAGAATTTCTAACATTTTTCAATGGGAAAGATACGCGTCCTCTTTCTTGATTTATTGATATTAATAAACAAATAATAATTTAAAACTCCTTTTAAAAGATAATCAAGCTAACCTGGCCCCGCTCCCTTGTGGAGCTTACAACAAGGGAGGGTTGGAGCTGCATTAGGAGCATCTTCTCCAATCTCATTGTTGTGTGCTTCTCTCGAGGCGATATTTTGGTGTTTTTGGGATGGGGCCATCTTGAACACTGCCTTGTATTGCTGGATGCTGCGATCACAATGCTTCAGTCGGAGATCTCGATTTTGAGCTCGTTTGCTCACTCTATGAGCCAAAAACTATAGCGTGCGCCAAGGTAGAAAACCTCTTGCTAAAGTCCACACAAATGGGGGGGATTGTGAGATGTCCTAAAGGGAAGGGCAAAAACGTTTTGTTGAAGGGTGAGGGCCGCTCTATGTCTCCACACAAGGGAGGGGGGGAAAGAGCTAAGGACACCCTCTCCTCCTCACAAGGGTGGGCTGGGCTTATCTGAGAGTTGGCAGATTAGGGGGTGCGTAGAGGAAGGCTGCAGCTGCAAAGTACAGTATGTAGGCGTAGAAGGGCAGTACGGACTGGCGGTACAACCTTGTGCACAGTATACTTTACGCAAAATGGGTGCTGGCCATGGAGTACCCTGGGGGTTTATATAGCTGCAAGGTGTGGGTGCGCGTATTGATGAGCAAAGTACGGTTGAAAGGATGGTGTATGTCAAAGTGTACCAATCAGTGGTCTGCATGGGCCTAGGGAAAGGTACGGTGGTGGTACATAGGCAAAGATGTGGTACGCATGTATCGTTTTGGTCAGAGGCAGCATGGATGTCTATGTGGCGATACATGTGGACCATACAGTGGGCGGTCGGCCTTTGGTCCTTACGCGGCCATGCCCTAGTGAGTGTGTGCGATCCTTTTTGGGGTGAGGTCCCCAAATTTGGGGCATCGATCTCGATTTGTGTGTTGGACCACTCGGAGGGGTGGAAAACTTTTTTCTGTAAAAATGTTCGGGATGTTCTCCTGGTCGTTGGGGTGCACACTGTCCGTCAATCAAACGCCTAGTCGTGCATTTGTTAAGGTTTAAAGGCCATCGTTTTTTTAACTAAAATTTACGTAGTATAAGCTTGATCCGGTGTCTATTTTGGATGTTGTGAAATCTTATATTAGGATAAAATCTACACCTTACGGGTTCACGTCCCCAAAAAAATAAATTTGCGTGAGCCACATGGCTCACGCCATGAACCATGTCTGCAGTCTCACACCTTAAGGATACACGTCCCACTAGACTCCCAAAAAAAAATCCGCGTGAACCACGTGGCTCATGACGTAAACCGTTTCTGCACTCTCACGCCTTAAGGGTTCACGTCCCAAAAAAATAACACAAATACAAAATTAAAAAAAATTCGCGTGAGCCACGTGGCTCACGCAATAACCATTTTTGCATTCTCACGCCTTAAGGATTCACATCCAACTAGACTCCAAAAATAATAATCCACGTGAGCCATGTGGCTCATGCCGTGAACCGTTTCTGCACTCTCACATCTAAAGGATTCATGTCCCACCAAAAACAAAAAAGCACTCCCCGTGTACCAAAAAAAATAATCAGTTCACGTTCTAAAAGCATTTCACGGCATGAACACTTAAATGTTTCACGTTGTGAAACAGCCCCCGTGCAAAAAAAAAAATCAAATTTGATAAAATCCGTGAAGTCTATTTCACGTCGTGAACTGCACCCTACTAGTTCACGTCGTGAAAGAGGTCCGTTCATGACTCTGGAAAACAGCCCTGTTTGGAGGCTCATATCTCCTAGAACGTGAGTTTGATGAATGTGCTCTAATGCTCGTCAAAAAGCCGGCATCGAGCTCTTCGAATTCGGTCTTGACCGTCCGAGGTCAAAATCGATCGTTTTGGCCTCCGATCAACTGCCTCAAAATTCGACCAAAAATCGAGGTAAAAATAGCCCGAAAAGCATTTAAAATCATTTTTAAAAAAATAACACAAAAATGACTATGAATCATATTCCGGTTACTTTTTGAGAGTCTAAACAACAAAATCATGAAAGTCTGAGAGAGAGAAAGTTCTAGTGCTCCAAAAATACTACAACTCTCTCATATAGAGTTTTCCCAAATTCCTTTTGGAACACCTCTGCGAAACATGAAAAGAATTCTCGGGAAAAAAAAATCATCTTCAGACAGTGATGGAAAATAGGTTTTGAGACCTCCTCTTCCATCTGGGAAGCTACTAGCATACACCTTTTCCGGAAAAATATCTCTAAGATCATTCACATGCATGTATCACCTAAGCTAATTAGGGCAAACAAACACTCATTTGATCCAACAAAGATTACGCCATGCCTCTTGAGGCTTGAACGGGCTATGAGAAAATCTAAAAAGCAAAAAAAAACGCGTTTGCTTGCTCATTAAGAAGCAATTGACACCGTAAAACATGGCAACGATAGAGGGACGATGTGGACCGACACTCTCACTGAACCCAATGGCTGACATCTTCGAGCCATTGAGATCCATGCCACAAATGCTCCTCCCAATACCATTCGTCATGCCAACAACAAGAGTGTCATTGGGTTTTGCACCCCCTGTCACTTCAATCCCACCGAGCTTTGGTCCTTTACCTAACATTTTCACAAATCCTATAGGTACCAACCCTTTTTAACCCTGGATGCCCACACCTTGGGCATATTGAGTCCCTACCCATAAGAACACTCACATATGGCCTCAATTACTCATACAAAAACACGGCCGTACAAATTTCCAAAATCATGGGAAAATATGATGGAACAACTAATCCTATTCAATTCATACAAATGTTTGAATAGAGATGTGAAGCCTTTGTAAATCCAAACTGTCTCACCAACAAGGTACATGCATTGAACCTATGTTGAGTGAGAAAGGCTAGTTGATGGTTCATCACATTGATGAACCAGACGGCAATCAAGACCACTAACATTGATGGAAAATAGGTTTTTCCAAATTCCTTTTGGAACCTTGAAAACAACCTTTATCCATGGCTTTTCAAGACAATGTGATCAGTGAAGTGTAGCAAAAGAACTCTATTCAATTGAGCGTAAACCAAATGAAACCATTAGAGACTTTATCCTTCGGATAAAACTCTTGGACTCACGATGTGAGTCATGGGAAAAATTAAACGATTCTCAATTGAAGAGATGTTTCATGATGGGCTTAAAGAAAAACAGCTTACATAACTTGATCATTATATCCAATCCAGAAACATTTGAACAATGTTGTAAAGAAGCAATATGTTTAGATGACACCATGATGGAAGATGATCATGCTACGAGATGTTCCTCATCTAAACCAAGTGAAGCAATGTCAAAAGAAAAATTGATCTTCGAGTTTTTATTCCCTGAATTCTATGCAGCCTTGCTTAAAAACTTACAACCAACATCTCTAAGAGAGGATGAGCACCTCCAAAACCAAACATCCTTAATGCCTCTCCAAATGATAAGCAAGATGCCTTCTGTTCAGTGCAATCACTAACAACCATCCCAATCTCCATTGCGCGTACAAGGCACCTGTTTTTCTATACTACATATATTGCAAAACCTTTGGTCATGACACTACCCAATGTCCCAATTCATCTACAAATAACTCAAAACCTCCATCTCCCGTGCACCAAGCAGAAACAGTCCAAGAATAGAAACTGCTCAAGAAGTAGTTAATCGAACACTTCAATGTTTCTATTGTCGTGGACCACACAAGGTGGCTGATTGCACAATTTGGAATACTTCCATACCCACAATCACTAACACTTAGCGACCCCTGTGTGAACTCTGTGGCATCGACCACATGTTCTGAGATTTCCCAAGGCAAGTTGCTTCACTGCAACCTGTCTCACAGAATACAACTCTAAACATCTAAAGTGTACAAAACGGGCAATTGTCCACAGTACCCTTAAATGTGCTTACACGATTGCAAGCCAAGGAACGAGAAATGATAAAAAAGAATGCAAAATATAACACTTTGAAATGAGTAGAAAAACATGTCTTAAAGTGACCACGGCACTTCCAAGTGTAAAAGCATATCCACTAGTAGACCTCCTATCATATGCGCTACCTACCCAATCAGCATCTGTGTAGCCATGTATGTCCAAGCTTTTACCACTCTCATAAAGTAGACCATAATGTGCTGTGGTCTTCACATATCTCATGATGCGTCTCACTGCATCCAAATGTGGTTTTCTGGGGCTTTACATAAACTGGCTCACTAGCCCCACAGCATAACTCAAACTCGGGCGAGTGATAGTCATGTATATGAGACTACCAACCATCTTCCTGTACATAGAAGGATCATCCAATTCCTCGCCATAATCAGCCCGCAACTTCACATTTTGCTCGAAAGGTGTACTCATAGGCTTACACCCTGTCATGCCATACTTTGCCAACATATCCAATGCATATTTGCGCTGTACTAACCAAGTACCTTCATGATCTTTGACCACTTCAATTCCAAGAAAGTATCTCAACCCACCAAGGTCTTTCATATCAAATTGCCCACTCAAAGCTTTCTTGACATGCATCACATCTGCACCATGATCACCTAATCAAGTCATCCACATAGATGACGAGTAAAACAATCCCATGCTCTGTCTTCTTTTCACATAGAGTGAAGAATCTACTGTAGAAATCTGAAAACCAAGTGAGATAAGATAGCTGCTCATCTTATCACTCCAAGCACGAGGTGCTTGCTTCAGACCATACAATGCCTTTTTCAATCTGCATACGTGAGTGGGATATCTTGGGTGTACATACCCTTCTGGCTGTGCCATGTACACTTCCTCTTGTAGATCTCCATTTAGAAATGCATTCTTGACATCCATTTGATGCATTTCCTAGCCATTAGCTGCAGCCATAGCAATGACTGCTCTCACTGTGCCCATCTTAGCCACTGGACTAAAGGTCTCATCATAGTCCAAACCTTGGGTCTGTGCATAACCCTTTGCTACCAATCTTGCTTTATGTCTCTCAATAGAACTATCAGATTTGCACTTCACTTTGTAAACCCATTTACATCCAATAACATTCTTGTCCTTTGGTAATGCAACCAAGTCCCATGTGTCATTATGGACCAATGCGTCCATCTCTACATCCATTGCTTTCTCCCATACATGCTCTCCAATAGCCTCTGTATAGCATGTAGGTTCCACATGCTTCACCATAGATGTCATGTATGCATAGTGCATAGCAAAATCTCTATATGTCAACCTGTCAAACGGGATATCTGACTCTCTGGGATCTCCGCAATGCCTACAGGTCACTTTATACACCTGTAACTCTAGCATGTGGTGGCACATATCTATCCTGCCTAGCACTAGGTGTGCGTAAAACAGGTATGCCAAGCTCCTCATCCAAACTCTCAGAACTAGATGACTCATAATCTGTGATTTCAATTCCTTCGACTTTCTTCTTTCCTTTATCCATAGCAGTACTCCCAGTGCTCACACTCTCATGCCTCAAACGTCCTGACCATGGACGTACACTGCTACTCTCAGCTTCTGCTGGCCCAGACATAGTAGTAGAACTAGAACTTGCTTGTGGCAAGTTCACAGGCACATCAGCCTCAAGTGACTCAATGACTCCCTCATCTTTTGCTTTGTACCAACTACCAAGCTCATCAAACACCACATCTCGTGAGATGACCACTTGTCTAGTTTGTGGGTTATAACATTTGTATGCCTTTCGATCCTGTGCATATCCAACAAATACACATTTCTCTGCCTTAGGATCCAACTTCCTTCTTCTTTCATCAGGCACATGTACATAAGCTATGCATCCAAAAACTTTAAGGTGTCCAATGTCTGGCCTATAACCTGTAAGCCGCATCTCTGGCGTGCTTCCATGAATGGTTGCTGTAGGTGTTTTGTTCAATATATACACTGCAGTAGCACATGCTTCTGCCCAATAGTAATTTGGCATGCTCTTTTCATTAAGCATCACCCTTGCCACTTCACATATGACTCTATTCTTTCTCTCAGCCACACCATTCTGCTGAGGTGTATACCTGCAAGTCAATTGTCTTCTTATTCCATGCTTCCTCAAGAAATGCTCAAAAGCTTTTGAGGTGTATTCACCACCTCCATCTGTTCTCAAACATTTAATCCAACAGCCATCTTGCTTTTTTGTAAAAGCTTTGAAATCCATGAACTTTTCCAACACTTCACTCTTCTCCCTGAGAAAGTATATCCATGTCATCCTGCTGAAATCATCTATAAATGTCACATAGTATAGACTGCCTTTGATAGATGGGTTTTGTGCAGGACCCCATACATCACTATGTACGATCTCAAGTGGCCTGTTACTCATATTTCCTTCTCTAGGAAACCTCAACCTTGCCTGCTTTCCAAACTGACAGGCTTCACAAACATGCATATGTCCATCATATTTGAACCTAGGCAATCCATTGACAATGCCTCTTATTTGCATGTTCTTTAATCTCTGTATATTGACATGTCCAATCCTCTTATGCCACATATCAATGTCATGTACCACATTTTTACTTTTGGAGAACATGGCTGATTTTAGCTCAGGAATTCCAGCATCCAGCTTAAACAATCTGCCTTCTTTCTTGCCTTTAGCAATAACTCTACATCCATGTTTGAAGTCCTCAACGAAGCAACCATGCTCGTTGAAGCGAACCTGTAATCCCTGTTCCACCATTTGACCAACTGAGGCCAGGCTCTTTGTGATCGAAGGCACATACAATACATCAGACATAGACTTTGTTTGACCATTGTGCATGACCAATGGTGCACTTCCAACATGTGTAATGACATGCTGGGTATCATCACCTGTTTCCACATAGCCTTTTACATCCATAGGCTTCATATGCTCAAACCATTCTCCATGACATGTCATATGGTTTGATGCTCCTGAGTCCATATACCATGTGTCATCCTTCTCAGCATTTGTCGTCATAGAACCCACAACATGCTTCATGGCAAACAAATGATTTGATGTGCCATCATTACTACTTGATGCATAGTTTCCACCATGTTGTGCATAATTTCCACCATAATGACCACCACGTTGTGCTCTTCCCCCTCTCAAATCATTCTGTTTGCGGAAACAATCTCTCGCCATATGACCATATTTGCCACAGTAATGGCATTCCACATCTTGCATAGAATTTTGTTGGCCTTGCCAACGTCCTCTACCCCCACGGGGGTTACCTCTGCCTCTCTGAGGTGCATATCCACGACCACCTCAAGCACCATATGAAGGCTGAAAATTCTGTTGTGGAGGCTTGTCCTGCCATCCACGACCATTACCACCACGTCCACGTGATGCAAATCTCCCCCTGCCTCTAAAGCCTCTCTGCAAGTAGAAAGCCTGATTTATGCCATCATCATGGCTAGTAGATGCATCTAGAAATGAATCACTGAGCTTGATTTCCTCAACCAACAAGAGGGAAACCAACTCATCGAAGTCTGGTAAACTTGTACTCCTCACTGAGATAGATGTATCAAAAGATTTGTATTCCTTGCCAAGACCATGCAAGGTAATATCCACCAAATCATCATCAGGCATGGAGGCATTTATTGTGGCCAATGCATCTGCAAACTTCTTGATTTCTTGCACATAATCATGTATGCTCCTTTTATTCCTTTTCACATTATGTATCTGCTGTCGCAACTGAGACTTGCGAGCACTCGTATCTGTATCAAACATCTTGACCAAAGTATCCCATGCATCTTTGGGATTCTCAGCATCCTGTATGTGTATGAGCATAGCATCAGAAATACATATAGACAGATAATGCATCACTTTGAATGCTCTCTCTGACCATTGCTTATGAGCAATAAGCTGCTACTGTGTAGGTTGTCAAGGTAGCTCAGGCTCTGGCGGCTCAGCACCTGTAATGAGATTCCAAAATCCTTTTCCTTTCAAGAAACTCTTTATCCTGTACTTCCATGCCTGGAAGTTCTTCCTATCCAGCTTTTCACCAACAATCTGAACTAGATTATCCGACATGTTGCTTAATGCATACACCTTCCGCACACTTCAAATCTGTAAATGAGCCTTCCTCAGCTCAACACACTCCAATGAATGTTCCAGATACTCCAAGGTAGCCAAAAAACTCCAAATTTGATGTAGAAAATCAACCTGTAATCATCCAAGATGAACTGACTCACGCAGTCCGAGATACCCTATTTTGATGCGCTTCCATGGCTCCAAATCACAATGTAGTGGTGCAATCAAGTATGGGAAACTTGCATTGACACCTCAACAACCTCAATGTAGAGTATCAACACCATCTGACATGTGTACATACCAATTTGAAAACCCCTTTCTCTGTTTTGGGAAAAAAACAGAAAAACCAAAAAAACCAGTAGGAAAATGGTTCTAATTTCTTCAATATTTGACCAAATTGAGCAACCAGGCATTCATTAGCTTAGCAATAGTGTCCATCAACTCCATGTAAGAGGAATTTGTCCAATTGTATAAGACCAAAGATTAATTGCTCAATTACAATTGCTCTTTTTCTTTGCAACCAGTGGACAGCCTGTTTAATCAGCTCATTCCCAGCTCAATTAGGCATAATTGACCAAAAAAATCACATAGCCCTCTTCTCCAATGTGTGTAGCAACTAATTGCTAAAGCAAACTTGAAACGTATCAAGCAACCAATGATTAATTGGCCTCCTCGCTCCAAAATGAACACAAACTGCCCTATTTTCTCTGTGCTGGCTGTGCCGCCTACATATGAGGCCTTTGGGAGTGATTAGATTGCTAATTGATGAGCTAAACAAGTCCCCAACACACTTGGGTATGTGTGCAATCCACCAATGGTTGAATTTTTACCAAAAACACACTCCAAATGCTTCAATTTTGGGCTTCCTTTTCTTTGTTTTGTGAGAGCTCAAAAACCAGAGATTTTCATACATCCAAATGCTTCCAAAATGCTCCAAAATCACAGTAGGGCTTGCATAAAAGTTGCCAATACATCTCTCATTGTGAGATACATGTTTGCTTTGCCAGATTCACATGTATTTCCACCATACATCAATGTTTCCAAGCTTTAATGGAAAGCTTTCAAAAACCAGAATTTTGCTTTGCTTTGATTTGCTTTGTTTTTGCCTGTATCACCTGCAATCCGCTCAAGGATGTTTAGAAGACCTTACCCGGTAGGCCAAGCTCTCAGATCTGATAGTATTTGGTGTGCTCCAAGCTTCACAGCTCCAATGGCAAGCTTCTCAGCTTCTCTTCACAGCTTCTTCTCCCTCTTCACTCACTCACTCATAAACCCTAATAAACAGCACAAGGCTCTGATACCATGTTGAAAGAACGGTAGAGGGGGAGGAGACACACACACAGGAGTAAACCCTAATGTATATTTCAAACCCTAACCATAGAGGGAAGCCATCTCCACTCTCACACAAAGCATAATGCACTAATCCATAATCCACACAACACACTATGAGTTGTGTCCACACTCATCTAACCCTAGCTAATGTCCACACACTATGACTAGCTGGACACGCGATCATTTATGTCTCACACATGTTCCTACCTAACATGCTAGCACATAGCGTAGCTGGCTCACACTGACATCGAGCTTGAATCTCAACATGCTCACCAGCCAGCAGCGACAATAAACTAGACATTCACACCGTCGATAATCAGCACACAGGGTGCACAATGCTGTAATAGAGGTCCTTCTAGAGGACACCTCGACGACGTAGCTCGTTCTCGACATCGACATTGCATCAAGCCAGTACACACGAGAAATCTGGTAATCCAACACGTGTTCATTTTTGCATCATTCTTTTTGCATAATTTATCATTTGCATTGTAGTCAGTATATTTTTACGAAAAAGATCTAACCCACATAACCTTAGGCATACACCTAAGGAATATAGAGCAGTTGAGACTAGCCTGACTTTGTCAGGCAAGGCATACGAATGGTGGATGAGCCTAGCTGATAGTGCTAGATAGCCTCATACTTGGGTCAAGTTTGAGAGAAAATTCCGTAATGAATTTCTACATATGAGATCAATTTCAAAACTATCTCGTGATAGTTTGAAATATATTGTGTAAGTGTTATGCACCTCATGGAGCGCATATCCCACTCATGAAAATATGTATTCCAAATTTTGAGCAGATTTATACATGGTTTAGAACCTGAATATGAAAGCTATGTGCAACCCAAAGAACCTAAAGACCTCAACAAAGCGATCGAGTATGCTCAAATATATGATGATATATCTCATAGATCATAGCTAGTTTTCAGACAATAGTCTGGGGAGGGTGAGACATCAAAATTTTAGAGAAATTTTTTTCAGAGTGACAAGAGACAAGGGGGTCATGGAGGGCAAGAGAGCAAAGGGAGACAACGGGGGCACTAGACCAAGAGATAAAAAATCTCACAAAGAAAGGAACCCCACACACATGCAAAAGAAAGAGAAGTATGAGAAAGCAAAAAAAGGATAATCTATGCTTTCACTGCTTCAAATCTGGACATAGTAAGGCAGCTTGTCCTAAGCTAAGTGCTCGACATAATTCCAATGAGGCTAAGAAGGATGATAAGCTCTCTAGATGTAAAGTTTAGGGAGGTGAGAATCTATCACACACTGATAGCACCCATGCATGCAGTGTCACGTAGGTGCCATCACATTGGGACCACATGATTTGATCTGAATGCACGATTCCATAGAGTCTTCATAATGATTGATGACAGTGCCACACAATTTTCTTAAATATGCGTTGGTTAAGAAATTGAAATTACCTAAAACCCGTAGTGTGATCATAAGTACATGGTCTCATTGGCAAATGGCTTTGATCAGACCATTTGGGACATGGTGGTTTTAGAAGTGCCTATCTCATTCCAAGATTATGAGAACAAACTTGACTTTCAAGTGATGCACTTGACTAGAGCTGATGTGATACTAGGGGGGAGTGGTTATTCCACTTGGGCCCTAGTGTGCATCATAGTTACCAATATAACAGCTTTAAGTTTATGCATGAGGGTAGAATCAATGAGCATGATGTGCCTATCAATCATCGTTAATTTCTTCCATAGAGTTGCACCATGCCATCGAGCTTGACCAGTTGATCGAGTATATTTTTGTACTCTTTGTTTTGATGATGGTATTGTTTCCATAGAGTTGAAATAGAACATGTTAATAACTTTGGCAAAGACCCATTGTTTGTAAACCATGTTTTATTTGCTTGCGATCAAAACATAAAACACTCTGAAGTTGGAACTGAAAATTTGAAAAATAAAAAGTATGTAATTACTTTAAACTTGTTAATACAAGAATAGGAATGTTTTTCTCAAGACCTGCTAGATGGTGTTTACATTGAGGCTATTGATTATACTATTGAGGTATTTCCTAGTTCAAAACCAATAAGTAAGCCTTCTCATTGCATTAGCCACTCTGAAGCCTAATAGGTGGAGCGACAGTTGACTGACTATTTAAAGAAGGGTTTTATTACTTTGCCTTGGGCATCACCCATTCTTCTGGTAAAGAAGAAAGATATATCTATGCGGATGTGCATAGACTACCATGATCTTAATCAAGTAACGATTAAGAATAAATATACAATGCCCAAAGGCTAGTATTGATGAGTTATTTGATCAACTCACTAGAGCCCGATATTTTACTAAGAGCTTAGGTCAGGTTACCATTAGGTCTATATATAGAAGCAAGATGTTCCCAAGACCACATTTAGGACTCGCTTTAGGCATTACAAGTTCTTGGTTATGTTGTTTGGCCTAACAAACGCACTAGCAACCTTTATGACATTAATGGATAGTGTTTTATGTTCATACTTAGGAAAATTCGTAGTAGTTTTCCTAGATGACATACTTGTTTATAGTCACAGAAAGAAAAATTACAACATTTGCCTCTAGTGTTTGAATTACTTAGAAAAAATTTACTATTTATAAAGAAAAACAAATGTTACTTTTTTTAATTAAAGATATTCACTATCTACACCATATTGTGTCCCACCGGGGAATTCGGATGGACCCAGAGAAGGTTGAATCCATTCTCACATGGCTAGCGTCTAAAAAATCTAGAAGAATTACAAATTTTTCTTAGTTTATCAAGATTTTACCGATAGAATATAAAGGACTATGCAAAGATCATAGTCACATTGATTGACCAGTAAAAAACAAAAGGTAAATCAATTTGTTGGGAAGAACTCCAACAAAAGACTTTGAAAAGCTTAAGGTTACGATTGCAGTCACACATGTGTTAAAAATATTCAACCCAAATGAGTTCTTTATCATAGAAACATACGCAAGTGGGGAGGCTATTGGGGTGGTATTGATATAAGGGGAACGCATCTTGTTACGTTTGAAAGCAAGAAGCTTGACCGTGCCCAGCATAACTACTCGGCCTATGAGAGAGAGTTACTAACTATTGTTCATGCTCTTAAAAAGTGGCTCCATTATCTTTATGGAACCAAATTTGAGATTGTTACTGACCATGAAAGTCTAAAATGGATTTCTAGTTATAAAATGAGTTGAAAGGGAGGAAAGCACATTGGGATGAAATGCTCCAACAGTTTGACTTTCAACTTCATTACCAAAGAGGTAAATTTAACGTAGTAGTGGATGTGCTGAGTCACATGCAAATGGGATTAACATCTCATTCAATTATGCCTTTTTAATGACCCATTGCAATGAATAAGGCCATCACATAATGAATACGCCATGTATAAGCCCATCACAATCGATAATGCCATGAATAAGGCCAATCACAATGAATATGGTACCATGAAAGCGAATAGATATCTTACAGTATATTTATTTATATTTTCATTACATAGCTTATATAGAAATATTATAGACATAAGGGTTTTATATAAAAAAAATACACACTTATTAATACAAACTAAATATAATGATATAAATCATTAATGTACATATGTTTATTATCACATATGATTTAATTAATAATATATTACATATTCCATTAATATATCCATGTGTGTGTATATACTCTCTCTCTCTCTCTCTCTCTCTCTCTCTCTCTCTCTCTCTCTCTCTCTATATATATATATATATATATATATATATATATATATATATATATATATATATATATATACACACACACACACACACACACACACACACACACACACACATATATATATGTAGGAAATTAGCCGAGAGAAATCAACCGTGAGGTCAAGTAAATGGCCAACTCGTAAGGCTCATGACCTGAAGATTGCGGGTTCGAACCCTGCCCCCGCACACATAATGCTGTCAGTAGTAAAAAGGCAAATAAAGATTATCATATAATAATCCATGCTTAAGAATGGGAAACATTCTCGTCTTGCAGTTTGGTAGGAAAGCAGTAAAAAAGCAAACGAAGATTATCGTATAATAATCCATGCTTAAGAACATGAAACTAATGGGTAATCCTTCATGGTTGGTTACAAGTGGTGCCGTTATGAGTGGTGTAGAACCCATTATCATAGAATCTACAATTGTACTAACAGCATCTTGGGTTGGCACCTCTCTACTACGATCTTGGAATGTGAAGTCTATGCTTGTATATTCTTGGAGTCCTGTGTAACCTAGAGAAACAATAGAAATAGTTGGGGCTTGGTCCATTGTGTAGATGGGTGATACTACAAAAGCAGGATCCACTTGGCTCACCGTTACCATTTCTCTCATCATGTGCATGTATAGATGATTTTTGTGAATGAGGCAGTAAATCACATACGGACTTAGAAATTTGCAATCCATGGGCTTTTTTGCACTTGCAAGTGCAGTGTATGCCTTCAATCTAATGGAAATGCCAACAATGGATGCCTTGCATCAAAAAATACAAGTAAGAGTATCACAACTCTTTGGGACTCTATACTCTACCCAATGCCTCCAAGAAGTAGCTTCTATAGGTACAAAAGCATAATGGGAACATGTGATGTATGTGGTGTAAGGAAAATGGAGATTTGTCCAAGAGAAGTTGATAAGCAAAGTATGCAGGCATCTATTAAGTTCTTTGAAAATATAGTGGGTACTGCTGGATCGAAAAATGAAGGCAGGAAGAGCACTATCAAAGATATTGTCCAGAAGAAAATGATACCTAGAGATCTTCTACAGGTGTACAAGGACCACTTGAGAAAGTTCATCATTCATAATTTCATATTCAGGTGGAAAGCCCAGTGGTTCAAGGACTACATCTCTCAGTTTTTCCAGATGACGTAGTTGTCTCTGTAGTAGACTTCACAGAGAACTCCTCCTTTAAGGAGCAGAACGAAATTCAATCGATGCATTGGTTCACTAAGCAGATCACCATTTTTGTGCAGATTATGTATTTTCGCATTGCACATCAGGTGTAATAAAGAAGACCATGCATTTCTTTATCTCAAATGATAAACAACATGACACCTTATCTATGCAACATTGTTCCTCTTACATGCTCAGTGCTTGAAAGATCAAGGGTTGGCATTTAAGAAACATTGGGTGTGGTCAGATGGTGTAGCTTTGCAGTTTAAAGCAAAGTAATCGTGTTCTTTGTTGCTAGATATTGGCATCTCACGGGTATGGAGATGAATTGGAATTTCTTTTGTTCAAGACATGGGAAGGGGAAACATGATGGCGGCGGTTATTAAAAGGGCTCTAACTCATAAAGAATTGTTACGAGACTTGCGCCCGAGGGGGACCCTTGAGTTTTTTCTTGTGTTTTCTTCTTAAGTTGGTGCCCACGTCTCAACGATGTTGAGACGTTAATGTTTATCTATCTGATGAAAACTGTGAGTTTGGATTATGTCAACTATGCATGGATATATGATCTTTTGATATGATGTCTTGGATGAGGTGAATGAGTGTGTTTGATTTAAAAATCATCTGTATGTGTCAGTGTGGGATGACTGGTGTAACTAATTCTACTTCAAATGAGTGACATCTGGACATCAGATCAGTCAGCTGAAGGAGCAGAGGGTTGGCTTTTGCTTGTCTGGGCTTGAGGGATTTTTTTTTGAATTAGATCTGACAGTCAGAGGACTGTTAGCAGTCGCCAGAAGAGCTTGTTGTCTGAGTGGTCCAATGTTAGTTGAGTGACAGTTATAGTTAGATTAATGTCTATGAAGTTCGTTTTTTGTGTGGATAGAGTGTTTTAAAGGTCGAGTGGTTTGTTGACTTAGAGGGGAGTATTTCTGATTGCAGGCGAGTTAGTTGAGTCATAATTATCAGAAGGGTTTGAATTCAGTTAGTTGCAGTCAGTTGTGAGTCCTGAGGATGATGTCTCTTTGAATTTGAAGTAACTTGAGAGTCTGGGAAGGTCACAGTTTAGTCAATTGCAATCAGCAGTCCTGAGGATGATATCTCTTTGAATTTGAAGCAGCATGAGAATCTGGGAAGGTCAGAGGACATGTGAGTGAGAATCCCTGCTTCAATTGAGTCTTCTACCTCAATTTAGTCTATTTTTGTCAATCGGGTTTGGATAAGCCAATCCAGTTAGAAGGGTGTCAGCAAAGGGTAGCAGGCAGGTTCAGAGGCTCTAAAGTCTAGAAGGTGAGGTTAGATGGTGCTGGAGGAAAGGTGTAATGCTTGGAGGAGGTTTGTCTGACTGAGGATTGGCATCAACATTCTGCGTCAAAATTTAGACAGGAGTGGATCAACTGGGGCATATATAGGTCATCAAAAGGTCAATAGAAAGTCAATAGAGGAGAGCTGATAAGGTAGGTGAACCCCTGAAGCAAGTTTTTGAGGTGTGCTGATGATGAAGGACGATTTGTGGGCTAGTCGGATATGTTTCTGTGTGGGATCAACAATCTACTTCGGAAGTAGGCATATAGGCAAAATCAGGCTGTTCTATGTCTGCTGTGCTGGGAGCTAGTTTGGTCAGCTGAAGTCAGTCATGAGAGCCTTATAGATGGGTGTTTAAAGCTTTTGGAGATCAAAGGTGATCTAGGAGGATAGTTTGAGAAGCCAGCTAGACCTGATAGGGAGCTTGGGAGGTGTAGAGGTGTCCAAGTGAGCAAGCTGGAGGGTTGTGGACAACAGGTGTAGGTTTGATTGGTGCCCTTGGAGCTGGGATTTTAGCATTCCCCAATTCTAATCCCTTTTCTTTTTTCCTTATGTGCCTGTTGGTGGTGTATAGAGGCCATCACCTAAAGACCACACAATGTATAATCTCATCTTCAAAACTCATAGATTACAAATAGTTATGCACAAACATTACTAAACATGCATATATTAGTTTATATAGAGATTACAAATAGTTGTGCACAAGCATTACTAAACATGTATACATAACTACATATTTTTTTACATCAAACACATGCACACGATATGTATAACGTGTGCATAAAACTTCAAATGTGCATACATAACTACATATCGTGTGCATCAAACTTCAAATGTGCATACATAACTACATATTGTGTGCATCAAACACATGCCATTGCAAGCCTCTATAAGTTTTATTGAAAAATAAATCACAAGGGCATGGGGGAGGGGCATGTAGGGCATGAACCCTCCCACTATGCCCTTGGGGCTTTTTTAAAACTAAAATTTTAAGGCAAGGATTCATCAAACATGGGCATGGGCATGCCTTGTTATGGAGAGAGGATTTTTTTAATGACATGGATTTCATTATGTGGATCAATAATTGGATTTCATTCTCTATATGGATTTCTTCATAATATATATGGATTAATACACACACACACACACACACACACACACACAAAGTAATGTACTCTGTGTGTGTGTGTGTGTGTGTGTGTGTGTGCCAAATGGCTTCTCACATACTTATCTAGCGTTACAAGTGGTGGCTTAACCATCTTTAACGATGTAGATCATTTGGTTTGGAGAAACGTGCTCTAGTCTTAAACGATTAGCGTGACTTATCTAGTCTTTAACGATTAGCATGACTTATCTAGTCTTTAACGATTAGCGTGACTTATCTAGTCTTTTAGTACTCCATTCAGATCGTACTACTTATCTAGCGATTGCATGACTTATCTAGTCTTTAACGATTAGCGTGACTTATCTAGTCTTTAACGATTAGCGTGACTTATCTAGTCTTTCAGTACTCCATTCGGATCGTACTAGTTATCTAGCGATTGCTTCTTAGCGTTGACACAGGTTTACCTCTTGCAGACATAGATCTACTTCTTAATAGTGAATATTCTTTGCATAAAATCCATCAGTGCCTCGTGCATCGGAAAAGGCTATTCTCACGAATTGTTCGTGGTTCACCTCGTGAGGTTACTTATTTCCTTTCTAAAAACAAACAGTTAGCATCCTTCAGACCTGTATCTGCTTTCTCTAAACACATATCAACAGTCAGTTAAGACTGCATGCTCATCAACATATATACCTTCTATTACTGACTCAAACAAACTCTGATCTAACTCAGCTTCCTCATCTGATTCATTAGAAGACTCTGCCGCTTTCATAATAGCTCCAGCAATACTCACATTATTAAACTGATTTGAGGGTTGCTCTTTGATCCCAATCAACTTCCAGGATATCCAGCATAGCATCATTCAAAACTCCAACCTTCTCAGTCAACCTATGTACCTCTTGATACCAGACCACTTTGCCCTTTACTTAGTTTCACAACCCTTGGGTCTTCCACATAGGTCTCCCTTTGTACATGTAAATTCATTGGCAAAGCTGCCACCATAGGCCTACTTGCTTCCCTCTCTTTTCTTGCCAGCTCCTCCTGCTTCCTCATTTTCTTTTTCCATTGCTCAATTGCTACCCTCACAGCTTCAACAAAGGTTCTTGGATCTTTCAATTCCACCTTCACTGATGCTTTCATGTAGCACTCCAATGAATCTTTCTTTTCTTAGAAAATCAGGTAGCACCTGATTTCAAAAGCTTTCTCCAAACAGCCTAAAACCTACTAACCAAATTAGACATCCCTTTATCCTCTCCATATTTCAGCCTTCTCAGCTCTCTCCATAACTCTTCTAGACTGTCAAGTTTCCCATAATTTCTTCTCAAGGCTCCCTTCAAACTATCCCAGCTTTCCCTGTCAGCATCCAGGGCTTCATATTCAAACCATTCCTTGGCTTTATCTTCCAACATCAAATCTACCATCCTCAGCTTATAGGCATCTTCCTCTTTGCCATTGCTCAAAGCCACCAATTCAATCTTCCTCAGAAACAAAGTGACATCCTCACCCTTCTCACCTCTCAATACATCATATCCAAGATAATCCAATGGCCTTGAGTTGATCAACAAATGGACTCCAACCTGCTATGACCAAAGCCCTTAACAAGAACTATTCGATCCTTAATGGGAGCACCAAAACAATGTGTGATCTCTAGGTGATGGACTCTATACACCACCAACACGCACACAAGGAAGAAGAGAAAAGGGATCAGAACTGGGGGATGTTGAAATCCCAGCTCCAAGGGCACCGCCTCAACCCCATATGCCATCTTAAATGGTGTGCAACCAATTATAACTTTGTAAGAGATTCGGTAAGCCCATGAAGCTAATGTGAGCTTGAATTCCCAATCATTGTGTTGAGCCTCAATAGTTTTTGTCAATATGGAAATGAAAACTTTGTTGGTGCTCTCAGATTGACCATTTTCTTGTGGGTAGTATGGAGTGGACTTGCAATGTGAGATCATGAACGTTGTGGTGAGATGTTGGATTACATCATTTATAAAATGTTTCCCCAGCTCAAAAGGACAACCAAAGTGGGTAATGATATTCTCATAAAGAAATTTAGTTGTTACCATAGCATTCGCTTTTCTTGAATCTCTTGCTTCGGCCCATTTTGTGACATAATCCATAGCTATTAAAATGTATCTTGCTTGGGTGTAGCCGAACTAATGGGTCCCACAAAATCAATGCCCTATTTGATAAAGGGTTCTAGAACTTTAATAGGGTGCAAAGGCATCATGTTCTTCTTTTGTGGTTTAGCACATCATTGGCACTCGTTACATCCTTTGACATATAGTGCACAATCCTTGAAGAGCGTGGGCCACCAATACCTCGATTGGAGTATTTTTCTTACCGCCGTAACATCTCCTATGAAGTTCCATTGGCTACCCCTTATTGTGCTTGTTCGATGATGTATAAGCATTCATCCTCCCTGGGGCAGCGCCTTAATATGTCATCCTTACCTCTTCTATAAAGAATAAATTGGTAAGGTTCTGCTTCTTTAAGGAACTTCCTTGCTAGATATTTCCTTAGCTTCTTTACCTCTAACCATTAGCTAGAAAGGTAACACTTTTCTCACTCCACCCTCGTATAGCCTCAACTTTAAAGAGTGTAGCGTCACGTAGATCATCATCTATTTCAGTTGGTATACCATTCCTAATCCTTCACGCTCCGTGGTGGTATAATTTATCTCAACCTTGCATAACTATCGTTTGGCAAAATTTTTGGGGTAGTTCAGTTTATGTTCACCTGGTTGGACGCATCCAATTGCAAAGCTAGAAGTATCAATATGCACATGGAAGATAACACCCCAGTTTGGCACTCATTGTATGGGAGCACTAGCCAAAGCTTCCTTCAACATGTCATAGGCTTGATGGAATTCTTATATCCACTCAAATATAATGAGAAGCTTGTACAAGGGACATGCAATCTTGGCATAGAAGAGAACAAATCACCTGTAGTAGCCTATATGTCCCATAAACCTTTGGACTCCTTTGTAGTTCATTGGTGGGGGTAATTCCAATATAATTTTGATTTTACTCTCATTTGTGAGAATCCCATTTTTGGACACTAAATGTCCTAAGATGCCTCCATGTTTTGTTGAGATGCCAAGTTCAACATGAGCTGACACTCATGAGGCACCTGCATGACCGTTCAACATTTATATCACTGGTGGGTTTGGTAACTAGTACCGACATATCTTCGCCAAAGATTCTACAGCTGGACTACACCGACTAGACCACACCTACCCACTCCTCTTACCATGTTCACATTATGGACTGCTTGTATATACTCTATTATGTGTGTTAGTCACTTTATCTTCTTTGTAGACCTCTTTTGTTGTGTGAACAAGAAGAAAAAAATTTTAGCCTCTCACCTTGTGTGTTCTCTTATAAGGTTTGTGTGAGTGTGTGTGCTTGCAAGAGCTCAAGCTCTCTTGCCCCCTACGTCTTTTTATGATATCAGAGCCTGGTTCATGCTAAGGGCTAAGCAGCAAGCAAGAGAAGAAACAAAGCATGTATTTCCACATGACAAAAATGTGAGCAAGAATGTACTAGATGTCGTGCATTCAGATGTATGGGGTCCTGTGAAGACTATATCTATAGGTGGCAGCAGGTACTATTATGTAACATTCATTAATGACCACAGAAGGAAAGTGTGGGTGTATTTCATGAAGGAGAAGAGTGAAGTGTTCACTTATTTTCAAAATTTTAGAGTGATGGCTGAAAAACAGACAGGAAAGCATGTGAAGTGCCTAAGGTCAGATGGAGGGGGAGAATACCTCTCCAATGAGTTCTCTGAATTCTTGCGAAAAATTTAGAGATAATTTACCTGTAGATACACTCTGTAGCAAAATGGAGTTGCTGAGTGGAAAAACAAGCACATTGCAAAGATAGCACGAGCATTGATGGCATAGAAGAATATGCTGTGTAGCTATTGGGCTGAGGATGTGTCTACACCAATCTATATCATGAACAAGACTCCTATTGCAACCATACATGATGTAACACCAGTGGAGAAGTTTACTGGCAAGAAACCTGATTTGTCTCACTTGAAAGTTTTTTGATGTATTGCATATGCGCATGTGCCAAATGAGTTGCGTACTAAGCTGGATTCAAAAGCAAAAAAATGTGTGTTTATTGGGTATTCCCTTGAGCAAAAGGGATATAGATGTTATAATCCTGCTACACGTGAATTGAGGGTAAGCAGAGATGTTGTATTTGATGAGATGAGTAACTGGTATGCTGTTGAAAAAGATGATGTTGGGGCTGATGTAAGTGGAAATGTGGTTGCATAGAATGCAAGTCAGCACAATCACAGTCATTGAGTGGACCAAAAGAGTCCCTATCCAGTGGTTCTGTTGATAGACCATGGAGTGGCAAGATGCGTCATAATACTAGTCCTGAAAATGTAGTTGGTACATCACATAAAGGAAAAGAGAAAGTGGTTAAGCCCCTTGGTATGCCAGATATTTATGCAAGGCATTCTCTTGTTGATGGAGATTCTAGTGGATCGGAGATGAGCCTTGATGAGGAGTTTGGGATTCCAGCAATGAGGACACCTGGTGTGGGCTATGGAAGCCATGAATGCAAAGTTACGAAGCTCTGCAAGAGTCAAAAAGCCTATGTAGAGGTTAACTTATGATGGTTATGTGCACATCACTATGTGCATACTTCAATGACCAGATATACATGCATTGCAGAAACAAGCCAAATTTCTTGTTTTCAACTATGTCGGGTCTAGTTTGCAAAACCCACACACATAATGTAGGGATTGTGTCCCCTTGAGTGTTACACATCCTCATGAATTAGAGCTCATCATGTGCACTTACTAACCAAAACTTTTGGTGAATCTAGGGACCATTGCTAGTACTGCAGGCATTCGAGCTACTTGCACCATGAGACATAGTTTCCGTTTAAGAAAGCTACAACGTCGTCTCAGCAGCATTTTGAAGAACTACACCATCAGACTTGAGTTGTTTGTGCGTTAATGTCCTCTTCACTACTGCACCATTGTTGAAAGAACGGTAGAGGAGGAGGAGACACACACACAGGAGCAAACCCTAATGTATATTGCAAACCCTAACTATAGAGGGAAGCCATGTCCACTCTCACACAAAGCATAATGCACTAATCCATAATCCACACAACACACAATGAGTTGTGTCCACACTCTACTAACCCTAGCTAATGTCCACAAACTATGACCAGCTGGACACGCGGTCATTTATGTCTCACACATGTTCCTACCTAATCTGCCAGCACATAGCATAGCTGGCTCACACAACAGCCCCTCTCAAGCTCATGATGTACTGCCGATGAAGATGTAGATGAGCTTGGGATATCAAGACTCTCAACACTCCCCCTCAAGCTCATCCCATGTACTCCTAACATAGTCCGGAAGTACTCAAACTTCTCCCTGCTAAGTGGCTTCGTAAAGATGTCTGCCACCTGCTCATCAGTCTTCACATAGTGAAGATCAACTGTACCATCCAGCACTTTTTCTCTGACAAAGTGATAATGGACCTCTATGTGTTTGGTCCTCGCATAAAACACTAGATTCTTTGCCAACTGTATACTGCTCATGTTGTCACAATCAATGACAACTTTCCCATCAAGAGGCTCACATAAATCTGTCAAGAGACTCTTTAACCATAGAGCCTCACAAGTAGCAATGGCTGCACCCCTGTACTCAGCCTCTGTACTGGATAAAGCAACTGTAGGTTGCTTCTTGCTACTCAACCTCACCACGGCACTTCTAAGTGTAAAAGCATATCCACTAGTAGACCTCCTGTCATAGTTTGGATGAGGAGCTTGGCATACCTGTTTTACGCACACCTGGTGCTAGGCAGGACAGATATGTGCCACCACATGCTAGAGTTACAGGTGTACAGAGTGACCCGCAGGCATTGCGGAGATCCCAGAGAGTCAGATATCCTGTTGACAGATTGACATATAGAGATTTTGCTATGCACTATGCATATATGACATCTATGGTGAAGCATGTGGAACCTACATGCTATACAGAGGCTATTGGAGAGCATGTATGGGAAAAAGCAATGGACGTGGAGATGGACGCATTGGTCCATAATGATACATGGGATTTGGTTGCACTACCAAAGGACAAGAATGTTATTGGATGTAAATGGGTTTACAAAGTGAAGTGCAAATCTGATGGTTCTATTGAGAGACATAAAGCAAGATTGGTAGCAAAGGGTTATGCACAGACCCAAGGATTGGATTCTGATGAGACGTTTAGTCCAGTGGCTAAGATGGGCACAGTGAGAGCAGTCATTGCTATGGCTGCAACTAATGGCTGGGAAATGCATCAGATGGATGTTAAGAATGCATTTCTGAATGGAGATCTACAAGAGGAAGTGTACATGGCACAGCCAGAAGGGTATGTACACCCTAGATATCCCACTCACGTATGCAGGTTGAAAAAGGCATTGTATGGTCTGAAACAAGCACCTCGTGCTTGGAGTGATAAGATGAGCAGATATCTTATCTCACTTGGTTTTTAGATTTCTACAGCAGATTCTTCACTCTATGTGAAGAAGATAAAGCATGGGATTGTTTTACTAGTCATCTATGTGGATGACTTGATTATTACAGGTGATCATAGTGCAGATGTGATGCATGTCAAGAAAGCTTTGAGTGGGCAATTTGACATGAAAGATCTTGGTGAGTTGAGATACTTCCTTGGAATTGAAGTGGTGAAAGATCATGCAGGTACTTGGTTAGTACAGCGCCAATATGCATTGGATATGTTGGCAAAGTATGGCATGACAGGGTGTAAGCCTATGAGTACACCATTGGAGCAAAATGTGAAGTTGCGGGCTGATTATGGCGAGGAATTGGATGATCCTTCTATGTACAGGAAGATGGTTGGTAGTCTCATATACATGACTATCACACGCCCGGATTTGAGTTATGCTATGGGGCTAGTCAGCCAGTTTATGCAGAGCCCCAGGAAACCACATTTGGATGCAGTGAGACGCATCATGAGATATGTGAAAACCACAGCATATTATGGTTTATTCTATGAGAGTGGTAAAAGCTTGGACATACATGGCTACATAGATGCTGATTGGGAAGATGACTCATAACCTGTGATTCCAATTCCTTCGACTTTCTTTTTGCCTTTATCCCAGTGCTCACACTCTCATGCCTCAAACGTCCTGACCATGGACGTACGCTGCTACTCTCAGCTTCTGCTGCTGGCCCAGACATAGTAGTAGAACTAGAACTTGCTTGTGGTGGCAAGTTCACATGAACATCAGCCTCAAGTGACTCAATAACTCCCTCATCTTTTGCTTTGTACCAACTAGCAAGCTCATCAAACACCACATCACGTGAGATGACCACTTGTCTAGTTTGTGGATTATAACACTTGTAGGCCTTTCGATCCTGTGCATATCCAACAAATATACATTTCTCTGCCTTAGGATCCAACTTCCTTCTTCTTTCATCAGGCACATGCACATAAGCTATACATCCAAAAACTTTAAGATGATCAATGTCTGGCCTGTAACCTGTGAGCCGCATCTCTGGCGTGCTTCCATGAATGGCTGCTGTAGGTGTTTTGTTCAATATATATACTGCAGTAGCACATGCTTCTGTCCAATAGTAATCTGGCATGCTCTTTTCATTAAGCATCGCCCTTGCCACTTCACATATGACTCTATTCTTTCTCTCAGCTACAACATTCTGCTGAGGTGTATACCTGCAAGTCAATTGTCTCCTTATTCCATGCTTCCTCAAGAAATGTTCAAAAGCTTTTGAGGTGTATTCACCACCTCCATCTGTCCTCAGACATTTAATCCAACAGCCATACTGCTTTTCTGCAATAGCTTTGAAATCCATGAACTTTTCCAACACTTCACTCTTCTCTTTCAGAAAGTATATCCATGTCATCCTGCTGAAATCATCTATGAATGTAACATAGTATAAACTGCCTTTGATAGATGGGTTTTGTGCAGGACCCCATACATCACTGTGTACTATCTCAAGTGGCCTGTTACTCATATTTCCTTCTCTAGGAAATCTCAACCTTGCCTGCTTCCCAAACTGACAGGCTTCACAAACATGCATATGTCCATCATATTTGAACCTAGGCAATCCATTGACAATGCCTCTTGTTTGCATGTTCTTTAATCTCTGTATATTGACATGGCCAATCCTCTTGTGCCACATATCAATGTCCTGTACCACATTCCTGCTCTTTGAGAACATGGCTGATTTTAGCTCAGGAATTCCAGCATCCAGCTTAAACAGTCTTCCTTCTTTCTTGCCTTTAGCAATCACTCTACATCCATGTTTGAAATCTTCAACGAAGCATCCATGCTCGTTGAAGCGAACCTGTAATCCCTGTTCCACCATTTGACCAACTGAGGCCAAGCTTTTAGTGATCGAAGGCACATACAGCACATCTGACATAGACTTTGTCTGACCATTGTGCATGACCAATGGTACACTTCCAACATGTGTAATGACATGCTGGGTTTCATCACCTGTTTCCACATAGCCTTTTACATCCATTGGCTTCATATGCTCAAACCATTCTCCATGACATGTCATATGGTTTGATGCTCCTGAGTCCATATACCATGTATCATCATTCTCAGCATTTGTTGTCATAGAACCCACAACATGCTTCATGGCAAACAAATGATTTGCAGTTCCATCATTGCTACTTGATGCATAGTTACCACCATGTTGTGCATAGTTTCCACCATAATGACCACCACGTTGTGCTCTTCCCCCTCTCAAATCATTCTGTTTGCGGAAACAATATCTCGCCATATGACCATATTTGCCACAATAATGGCATTCCACATCTTGCATAGAATTTTGTTGGCCTTGCCAACGTCCTCGACCACCACGAGGGGTACCTCTGCCTCGCTGAGGTGCATATCCACGACCACCTCGAGCACCATATGAAGGCTGAAAATTCTATTGTGGAGGCCTGTCCTGCCATCCACGACCATTACCACCACGTCCACGTGATGTGAATCTCTCCCTGCCTCTAAAGCCTCTCTGCGAGTAGAAAGCCTGATTTCTGCCATCATCATGGCTTGTAGATGCATCCAGAAATGAATCACTGAGCTTGATTTCCTCAACCAACAAGAGTGAAACCAACTCATCGAAGTCGGGTAGACCTGTACTCCTCACTGAGATAGATGTATCAAAGGATTTGTATTCCTTGCCAAGACCACGCAAGGTAATATCCACCAAATCATCATCAGGCATGGGGGCATTTATTGTGGCCAATGCATCTGCAAACTTCTTGATTTCTTGCACATAATCATGTATGCTCCTTTTATTCCTTTTCACATTATGTATCTGCTGTTGCAAAACTGAGACTTGCGAGCACTCGTATCTGTATCAAACATCTTGACCAAAGTATCCCATGCATCTTTGGGATTCTCAGCATCCTGAATGTGTATGAGCATAGCATCAGAAATGCATATAGACAAATAATGCAGCACTTTGAATGCTCTCTCTGACCGTTGCTTATGAGCAATAAGCTGCTGCTATGTAGGTTGCCGAGGTAGCTCTGGCTCTGGCTCAGCACCTGTAATGAGATTCCAAAATCCTTTTCCTTTCAAGAAACTCTTTATCCTGTACTTCCATGCTTGGAAGTTCTTCCTATCCAGCTTTTCACCAACAATCTGAACTGGATTGTCCGACATGTTGCTCAATGCGTACACCTTCCGCACACTTCAAATCTGTAAATGAGCCTTCCTCAGCTCAACCACACTCCAATGAATGTTCCAGATACTCCAAGGTAGCCAACAAACTCCAAATTTGATGTAGGAAATCAACCTGTAATCATCCAAGATGAACTGACTCACTCAGTGCGGGATACCCTGAATTGACACGCCTTCCAAGGCTCCAAATCACAATGTAATGGTGCAATCAAGTCTAGGCAACTTGCATTGACACCTAATGAACCTCAATGTTGAGTATCAACTCCATCTGACATGTGTAATTATCAATTTTTGAAAACCCCTTTTTCTGTTTTTGGAAAAACCAGAAAAACCAGTAGAAAATTTGCTCTAATTTCTTCAATATTTCACCAAATTGAGCAACCAGGCATTCATTGTCTTAGCAATAGTGTCCATCAACTCCATGTAAGAGAAATTTTTCCAATTGTAAAACACCAAAGATTAATTGCTCAATAAAATACTCTGTTTCTCTGCAACCAGTGGAAAGCCTGTTTTAATCAGCTCATTCCCAGCTCAATTAGGCATCATTGACCAAAAAAATCACATAGCCCTCTTCTCCAAAGTGTAAAGCATCCAATTGCTAAAGAAATTGTGGAAGATGTCAAGTACCAAGTGAGAAATTGATCTCCTCGTAGGCAAAAAACCAGAAAAATGCTCTGTTTTCTCCTGTCTGGCTGCGCCGCCTGCAAATGAGGGATTTGGGAGTGATTAACTTGCTATTTGATGATGTATTTGAGTGCCCAACACACCTAGGCATATGTGTAATCCACCAATGGTTCAATTTTTGCCAAAATCTCACTCCAAACGCATCAATTTTGGGGTTCCTCTTCTCTGTTTTGTGAGAGCTCAAAAAACCAGTAATTTCACTCAATCAAATGCATGTAAATTGCTCCAAAAATTGTTCAAGGCTTGCACATGGGTTGCTAATACATCTCTCATTGTCAGATACATGTTTGCTTTGCCAGATTTAACATGTATTTCCACCATACATCAATGTTGCCAAGCTTTAATGGAAAGCTTCAAAAACCAGAATTTTGCTTTGCTCTGATTTGCTCTATTTTGCTTTGCTTTTGCTTGTATCACCTGCAATCCACTCAAGGATGTTTAGAGGACCTTACCCGGTAGGCCAAGCTCTCAGATCTGATAGTATTTGGTGTGCTCCAAGCTTCACAGCTCCAATGGCCAGCTTCACAGCTTCTTTTCCCTCTTCTCTTCACTCACTCATAAACCCTAATAAACAGCACAAGGCTCTGATACCATGTTGAAAGAACGGTAGAGGAGGAGGAGACACACACACATGAGCAAACCCTAATGTATATTGCAAACCCTAACCATAGAGGGAAGCCATGTCCACTCTCACACAAAGCATAATGCACTAATCCATAATCCACACAACACACAATGAGTTGTGTCCACACTCTACTAACCCTAGCTAATGTCCACACACTATGACCAGCTGGACACGCGGTCATTTATGTCTCACACATGTTCCTACCTAATCTGCCAGCACATAGCGTAGCTGGCTCACTCTGACATCGAGCTTGAATCTCAACAACCATCATGCTCCAGCACTAGTGTGTTAATGTCCTCTTCACTACTGCACCAACACCATCATGCTCTCCCTTGCCATGGCCTAAAGCAAAAAAAATTCCAAGTCATCCACAACTGTCAGTTTGTAAAAGTGACCAACAAAATAGAATGGTCGGGTAGCTTTAAATTGTGAAGCCGCACCATCATACCACACCCAATGATTTTGAAATTTCAAACCCTAGTCTTCAAGCAACCGATTTGTGAAGTTGGAAGCAATGCTGCACAAAGAGAAGTATATATGTAAGCTTCGTAAGGCTTTATATGGGTTGAAGCAAGCTCCATGAGCATGGCATGACAAGATTGATGAGTATCGCTATTGGTTTTCATATGGCAGATGCAGATCACTCTTTGTATGTGTGCAAGAGTGATAAGGGTATTGTGATCATCACCAGATATGTAGATAATCTTATTGTTGGGGGTGACAACTTGGATGAGATTCAGCATGTGAAAAGTTTTCTCAAAAGGAAGTTTGAAATGAAGGATTTGGATCTGTGCTACTTTTTGGGAATTGAGGTCATTCGCACACCTGAGGGTATTTGGTTGTCACAAAGACAATATGTATTGGACATGTTGTCCAAGTATGGGATGGCTGATTGTAAGCCAATCTCGGTGGCATTAGATCAAAATGACAAGCTTAGTGTGGATGCAGGTTATGTGTTGGAGGATCCCACTACGTACAGGAAGATTGTGGGGAGTTTGATATATGTCACGATCAACAAGCCAGATTTGATATATGTCACGATCAGCAGGCCAGATTTGAGTTACACTGTTGGCTTAGAGAGCCAGTTTATGTAGGTTCCGCGGCGCAAACCACATCTTGATAGTGTGCAACGCACACTTCGGTATTTGAGGGCCACTGTTGATTATGCATTGTTTTATGCAGCAGGTGTATCATTGGAGCTATACGGGTACACAGATGCAGATTGGGCAGGTAGCATCTCAGACATGAGATCTACCAATGGATTTATGTTTTCATTGGGGAGTGCTACTGTGATATGGAGCAGCAAGAAGTAGCCCACAGATGCCTTGTTAAGAAGTAGCCCACAGATGCCTTGTCAAGTACAGAGATAGAGTACAGAGGAGCTGCGAGACGGTGACAGCGTGTGAGGTAGCTTAGTTATACAAGCTACTTGTTGATTTGGGGTTGCATGTGGAGAGAAAGGTTGTCATATATTGTGACAATCTTAGCAGTATACAGTTAGCCCAGGAACCGAGTTTTCCATGCATGGATGAAACACATTGAGGTACATTACCACTTCATCAGGGAGAGAGTCTTGGTAGGCGACATCGACTTGGCCTACGCTAGCATACAGGATCAGGTCGCTGACATTTTCATGAAGGCCTTGGGAGCTGAGAAGCTCCACAAATTTCGAGATATGCTTGGAGTTCATGAGATGGAGTTGAGCTTGAGGGGGACTGTTGAGATGTCAAGCTCAATATGAGCTGACACTCACGAGGCGTCTACATGACCGTTTGACATTTATATCACTGGCGGGTTTGGTAGCTAGCGCCGATATAGCTTCGCCATAGATTCTACAGATGGACTACACTGACTAGTCCACACCTACCCACTCCTCTTAGCGTGTCCATATTATGGACCGCTTGTATATACTCTATTATGTATGTTAGTCACTTTATCTTATTTGTAGACCTCTTTTGTTGTGTGAAGAAGAATAAAGTTTTTTCAGCCTCACCTCATGTGTTCTCTTCTAGGGTTTGTGTGAGTGTGAGTGTGTGTGTGCTTGCAAGAGCTCAAGCTCTCTCCTCCCTTGCATCTTTTCATGTTTAACCCAGAATTGGCATTTGAATGGGTTTAGAGATAGGGGATAAAGCCTGCATTATTCAAATACCTTTCATAAGCAGGATAAATTCTCTTTCCATGACAAATGAATGCACAAATCATCTAAGAAAGCTTCAAGAAACATCCTTAGAAAATATTTAAAGGTAGTGTTCATAAGCCGTTGGAATGTGGCTGGTGTAATTGTCAAGCCAAATGGCATAACTCTATAAGCATAAACACCATCTTCTGTAATAAAAGAAGTTTTAGATTGATCCTCCGAAGCAATTAAAATTAGGTTATATCCTGAATACCCATCTAAGAAGCTGTATGCTTCCTTGCCAACTACTCGGCCAACTACTCGTTCGAATACGTGTTCTGAATACGACATAGGGTTCTGAATACAACAAGGGGTAATGATCTTGTCTTGTTTACTACATTGACCTTTTTGAGACTGATGTAATAACTGCCTTCCTCATTCCTTCTAAGGGGAACAATGACCATTGAACACCATTAAGCATTAACAAAATATCTTCTTGGTTCTCCCCACAACAAAGTCTTCTACTTGATCATAATGATGCAATCGATAATAGGAAGAGGGGAATGTTTAACCCATTTTGGGGTTAACAAGAGTTGCCATTATAATTCTACCTTTAGCAAGATGAAGACACCACAAGCATGTATGATCGATCTCTGAAGTAATGATGTATGTTGATCTTGCTCCAAGAGCATGTGGCAACAAGCTAAAATGGATTCTCTATGAATACACTTCACGCATGTAATATGAGATTAAGCATTGTACAAGAAAAAGGTCACTTATGAGCCTTAGGCGCCTAGTTGGCTCTAGTTTAAGCGTGTGTGAACACTTATGGCCTTGATATAAGTCTCTCATAATACAACATACTCTCCCATTTTTTAATCGAGCCTTGATCTTACCAATCCTACCTCTTATATTCTTCTTTAATGTATGCTAGTGAGTGTGTGTGTGTGAGTGGTGTGAGGTGAGAAAGGCCTATGTCTAATGTGACGGTGTGAAAATGTTTGCAGGAGAGATGGTGACGAAAATTGCTACCCAAGGAGGCATAGAGCTCTTGAAGTGGTGTGCTCAAGCTCGGCCATTGGAAACGTCCCCAACGACAGTTGTAGCTTGCTAAGGTAATCTCTTATGAATGTGTTTCTAAGAGAAGTTGAAGTGAGCATTAACAACGGTTAGCATAATTAGTGCAATTAGCTCAAGCTCTCTCCTCCCTTGCATCTTTTCATGTTTAACCCAGAATTGGCATTTGAATGGGTTTAGAGATAGGGATAAAGCCTGCATTATTCAAATACCTTTCATAAGCAGGATAAATTCTCTTTCCATGACAAATGAATGCACAAATCATCTAAGAAAGCTTCAAGAAACATCCTTAGAAAATATTTAAAGGTAGTGTTCATAAGCCGTTGGAATGTGGCTGGTGTAATTGTCAAGCCAAATGGCATAAATCTATAAGCATAAACACCATCTTCTGTAATAAAAGAAGTTTTAGATTGATCCTCCGAAGCAATTAAAATTAGGTTATATCCTGAATACCCATCTAAGAAGCTGTATGCTTCCTTGCCAACTACTCGTTCGAATACGTGTTCTGAATACGACATAGGGTTCTGAATACAACAAGGGGTAATGATCTTGTCTTGTTTACTACATTGACCTTTTTGAGATTGATGTAATAACTGCCTTCCTCATTCCTTCTAAGGGGAACAATGACCATTGAACACCATTAAGCATTAACAAAATATCTTCTTGGTTCTCCCCACAACAAAGTCTTCTACTTGATCATAAGGATGCAATCGATAATAGGAAGAGGGGAATGTTTAACCCATTTTGGGGTTAACAAGAGTTGCCATTATAATTCTACCTTTAGCAAGATGAAGACACCACAAGCATGTATGATCGATCTCTGAAGTAATGATGTATGTTGATCTTGCTCCAAGAGCATGTGGCAACAAGCTAAAATGGATTCTCTATGAATACACTTCACGCATGTAATATGAGATTAAGCATTGTACAAGAAAAAGGTCACTTATGAGCCTTAGGCGCCTAGTTGGCTCTAGTTTAAGCGTGTGTGAACACTTATGGCCTTGATATAAGTCTCTCATAATACAACATACTCTCCCATTTTTTAATCGAGCCTTGATCTTACCAATCCTACCTCTTATATTCTTCTTTAATGTATGCTAGTGAGTGTGTGTGTGTGAGTGGTGTGAGGTGAGAAAGGCCTATGTCTAATGTGATGGTGTGAAAATGTTTGCAGGAGAGATGGTGACGAAAATTGCTACCCAAGGAGGCATAGAGCTCTTGAAGTGGTGTGCTCAAGCTCGGCCATTGGAAACGTCCCCAACGACAGTTGTAGCTTGCTAAGGTAATCTCTTATGAATGTGTTTCTAAGAGAAGTTGAAGTGAGCATTAACAACGGTTAGCATAATTAGTGCAATAGTATGAAGATGACGACAAAGTAAGCACTAGCATCAACAATGACAATCATTAACTGCAGCATTAACATTAGAGGAGCGGCAATATCATCAAAAGTAGAATCAACATCAAAATGATAGCATGGTGAAGGCATCAACATCATCATCATTAGCAGTGGTAGCAAGAGTAAAACATAATGATGATGGTGACTATAGAGCCCCGAGTAGTCCAATAGAAAATGCACCATGGGCACATAGTGCTCCTTTTACTCAACCACTTGCTGGCAGCACAGTGTGCATATCCTCTCCTCACGAGGTATTTGCATGGCTCTCCCTGTCTCTATCCTCAAGCGGTGCGATGACACCCGCAACTAGCCCACTGCAATCCGCATGGCATGTGACATGTATATGGAGAGAGAGAGAGAGAGAGAGAGAGAGAGAGAGAGAGAGAGAGTTGTTGCATAGCACAAGAATGACTATGATAATACTTCCACCAAGTACAATGCTTTTATAGGCATCAAGCCTCATCTTATGTTCTCTCAAGAAAAGAACATAAGATGTTCTCTATAGGCTTCAAGACTTATCTTAATAAGAGAACATAAGATGTTCTTTTATAGGCATCAAGCCTCATCTTAATAAGAGGGTGGTCACACCACTCGACACACTACTAGACTCCAAAAATATCCAACACTCATCTATTGTGGAATTCACGAATATATTGCTACATACATACCATAATTTGGGTGCTATAGATGTAATGATACAATGGGGCATATTTATCGATAACTCATTGCCATAGATGTACAAATAATCAAGTTTAGTGGACATACTAATTCATTACCACTGGCATTGCCATATACGTACCATTAGGGATTGATGAGCATATATCGTTTTGGCTTTATAGATATACTAATGCTTAATGCCTTGCATACCACTATAGTGAAATGTGTACAATAGCAAAATATGGATGACAATATAATGTACACAACACTCCATGTGTACCAGCACTTCGCTACCTAATAAACTTTTAGAGTAGCTATTTTGCACTCAAATGTTCAAAAATGATCATCAACTCTACACATTCTAAAACGTTTGCATTAAAATTTATTTTTTATGAAAATGGATTTTATTTATTTATTTATAATTACAAGTTAAAAGTTGGACTCTGTCAAAAAAAGGGTAGTTGCACAGTCATGCATAACTCCCATATTAGGGAGTGCATAGACTAAAAGACTAAGGAAAAAGTGGCCAAGAGGTTTTAAGGAGGTCAATTAAAGAAGGCACATAGACCTAATCCTAAGCACTCACATGCACTCGATGCACCCACCTTTGCTCAGTTGGAGTTATCAAGAATGATACCCAACCCGACGAGAGTGCATCCAATGATGTTAAAGCGAGGTTGAAGACAACTAGCCTGACAGTGGAACCACATTATCGAAAAAGATCGATTTCAAATATTTAGCAAAGGTTCACAAAAATGTGAAGGTTGAAGGACCTTATATATATGAAGGTTCTAACAAGAGATATGGGATAATTTATTTAAACTACCCTATCATATAATTAAGCTATGATAAGTACCCAAAACATTGTTTTGCCTCGATTAATAAATGAATATAGAAAATCTACAATTAAGTTATAGGATCTATTTATTTAAGTTATAAGATCTATCTATCTATACAAGATTAACCACAACCCCACCTCCCTCCACGTGGGCAAAGGAGGTGGGGCTAATTCAAAATAACCACTCCTCCTGCAAGCGTGAGGAGGAGCCAAATCTCACATCTTCCAATGCAATTTTGAATTTGAATCTAAGAAGATCTCATCTCACATCTTTCAATGAAATCTTTGTACATATGCTTACATACCTATAGATACACACACGTATATATATTATGTATGTATGTGTATCTATAGGTATGTAAGCATGTATATATAAATAGATTTATATGTATGTCGAAGCACACACATGTATGTTCATGCACACACAAACACCAGCACACGATACGTACACACACACATACACACACTCGCACGTATGGACACACGTGCAACATAGAGAGAGAGAGAGGATTTCTACGTAGGAGATAGTTTGTGTGGGAGGAGAGAGTGTGCATTTAGATTAGTGTATGTCCGGTGTGTACATGTGTGTGTGTGTGTGTGTGAGAGAGAGAGAGAGAGAGAGAGAGAGAGAGAGAGAGAGAGAGAAAATAAAAAGTAGCTTTTAATACAATATAAATTAAATAGAAAACATATATGTATATGTGTGTATACATGTGTGTGTGTGTGTGTGTTTTTATTTACATTTATATATACATACATACATACATATGTATGTATGTATGTATATGTATATATGTGTGTGTGTGTGTGTGTGTGTGTGTTTAGATGTGTGTATGATATATCTATCTATATATCTAAAAGTGACCACAACTAATCACCCATCTCTGTATATTAAAATTTAATATTAATTAAATTATGTCGATGTTTGTATTTATATTTTTAAATACATGTTTATATGTATAAGTATATGTGTCTATGTATAGGTTTATGTATATAAAACAGAATGTTGTATATACTATATATTTACATGTGTATGTGTGCGTGTGTGAGAGAGAGAGAGAGAGAGAGAGAGATTGAAAGAGAGAGAGAGAGAGATCGCTTCTATGTGTGGGAGAGTGTAAGAA
Organism: Cibotium barometz; assembly: GCF_041138505.1. Lineage (NCBI taxonomy): Eukaryota > Viridiplantae > Streptophyta > Polypodiopsida > Cyatheales > Cibotiaceae > Cibotium > Cibotium barometz. The sequence goes on along the minus strand of NC_141086.1, from coordinate 16,429,219 downwards.
GAGAGAGAGAGTGTGTGTGTGTGAGAGAGAGAGAGAGAGAGAGAGAGAGAGAGAGAGACAGAGAAAGCAGGTGTGTATATGTGTGTGCATGTGAGAGAGAGAGAGAGAGTTTCAATATTTGAGAGTGTGTGTACGTGACAGAGAGAGGGAGAGGGTCATGTGCATGTGCATGTGTGTGTGTGTGAGAGAGAGAGAGAGATGGTTGTAGAGAGGGAATAGTTATTTTCTGGAACCTTGGTAGGCCGCAGCAATGCGCGGGTGCAATACTAGTTTATTTTATTACCGATAGGTGTAGTTGATTAAAATTTTTCAACACCCCTCTTTAGCTTTGGCGCTCCTCCACAACGGACTCTCACATCTTTTTTCAAAAGAGGGTTTTTACACACTCTGTCCTGGCACCCGACAGGCACACACAGAGACGCACGACATGCTCAGGGTAGCAGCGTAGCAAGCACAGGAGAGCTATGGAGGCCTTCTTGATCGACTGCATCACCTCTTCCCTGCAGCTCTACATGTACCGCAACGCCACTTTCCTCTGCGAGCGTTTGTACGCAGAGTACCCATCAGAGGTGGAGTGCCCTAATGGCCTTACAGAATCTAATTATATGCGTTAATCTTACCTCTAAACTTCGGTTTAATTTTCTCTCTCTCTCTCTCTCTCTCTCTCTCACACACACACACACACACACACACACACACACACACACACACATGCCCTTCTTATACTCGATCATCCAGTCGTATGTTGCCACATTGCCCTAATCCATCAACACCCATAATTCACATCACCTGGACGCCTTGTCCGATCTGGCACCTTATTTCTAAGCCCAATTCATTTGGACATTGTCCAAATCTTTGTTAACCACACTCTGTGGGCTATATTGTTCTATTTTATTTGACTACATATGTGCCAAAGGGATTTAAGTGTGCTCCAATGGTGTACAACTGTATGTTTACTTACCAGAACCCCTTTCTCTTATAGAGGTGGAGATGCTCTCACTGTCCTTGGATACCAAACATCAACCACAATTCAAGACAGAAATCCACACAAAGCACATGCCAGCAGGTCGATACGTGCCACAAAACTATCTTGAGGTCCTCCCATTGTCCTTTGAGGCTGTGAATAGTATGAATCCATGTTGTGCTGAGTGCCCATGGGCCTTGTGGAGGCCCATGCACTGTCACTGCTCCTCTTTAATTTTCCAGTTGAAACACACACTAGAAGATTAGAATTCATTCTTATCTGTATATTATGAGGTTCCAACCAGATTTACGATGTATCCATTAATCAAACACTGTTAGGAAAATTTAAGACTACCAAAGGAGCACATCACCCATCCGTAGCTCCACTTGGGAGCTCGCCTAAGTGTGAGGCTAGATCAATACATAGCTGTGACTCCTTACCGAAGGTCTTGTGTCCCAAACAAAAGTGGCATGATTGAGCCCTTTTAGTTGTTAAAAATTTTTACTGAGTAAGGTATCCTTAATTTAAATGTTACGTGTCTGCATGATCTTGTTGCCGTCTAGAGGTCATCCTCCAAGAGCTTCCTTTGAAGTCGAGTTACTGTCCTGCTGGGTCAAAAAGAGACTCAAAAGCTTTGGTGAACTCCTTGATAGAAAGGTGTAGGAGATATTAATGCCAAAGGATAAACTTATGTCGATAAGCGTAGAAGATATTCAATATGGAAGTTGATTGAGCACCTTTGGTGTGCAATTGAGGAAGATGAAAGAACGAACTCGGGCATTAACACGATCCCATAACTGTGCTTGTGCCTCCCGTTCCTTCCGAATAGAGGGTAACTCCCCTTCTTCCAACTCCAGCCGTGGAACCCCAACAACAATGAAATTAGCCAAGTCATAGGACTCCAAAACAGATTCCATCATTACCTTCCATATGTCGTAGTTGTTCTCGTCCAATTGGCGGTCCACCGGGAACGTGGGGGGTGTCGGGATCTTCATGTGCTTCTCAGCCATCTCAAGCAAATCTGCCATCTCAAGGGTTCACAAGGTCTTGTGAAGGGAGGGTGGGTGGGAAAAAAGAAGAAGAAGAGGCTGCAAATAGAATGCAAGGTGGCTGTCCAACGGTGATGGTCGCCTTCTACCTGATCTCGAAGTCCCGTACAGTCCAAAATAGTCTCCAATCAGCACCTCAATTAGCAAACCCTCGACATCCCACTGTCTCCAAGCTTCAAGCCACATGGGGCTCTGATACCATGTTAGAATGCACAACGGAAATGAAGACAACTGCTGTAGAGAGCAATACACAGATGAAAGAGAGAGAGAATCTTGTGTAACTCTGCTATATACACCAATAAATCCCGGAAATATACAATAATGGAGTGTGTGTGCAAGGGGCCATTTTATATGGCCCCTGGTTGGTCGGCCAGCTTAGAGACAACCGACAGCAGCCCATGACCAGAAATATCCAGTCCACCAGATCAGAACCAGCCGATTGTAGCCCTGGTGCCCACGACTTGTAGAAAAACTCAGTCGGCCATCAAATTTGTAGTCGGCCAGCAGTTGGATACAGTAATACGGAGAGTGAGGAAAATGGGAGGACACCAAAAACGGGCGGGCACACCCAAACAGAGGCCCTGACATAGTGTACAGATAGGAGATGACTGCTAACACAACCCTAATAATAATGTCCAACTAAGTGTGTTCACACCAACCCAATAACTCTATCCACACTTGGCTGCTCATTGAGCCTCTGCACTATATCACAATGAACTGGCACAATAGCCCTTACAAACACATGAATGTGGCCATGTACTCGACCTTTGAGCTGGCCAATGGGTAGAAGCAAGTCCATGTCACACCTGGTAAAGTGTGCCTGTGACACGACATCTGCTCTTGCTTAACTTGGAGCATGGGTGAAAATGATGCTCTATCTCTCCAACTTGGTACGGATCTTTAAGCGAACACGTTCTTTGCTCCACACATTGATACAAACTCCAAATAGCACGGCTATTGGACTAGATGTCTCCAATGTTGTCTCTGCCATTGCCTCCTTGGAAATTGTGGGCACTGGCACTAGCCCCTTATCTTTGGATGCTCGATTACTAGCATGGTAGACACCTCTGCTGAATTGCTCACCACCTCCTCCTCAATGGATTTCGATAGAAAAGTCTGAAACTCATATTTGGGATGGGTTGTCTTGATCACCTCCAAGTTAGGCAGTGTATGCTCCTTGGGCTTAGCCTCCAGAATCTGCTCCTTGGGAACTTTGTCATTGCTACCACTTCCTCTCTTGATAGCTTTCCAGCATTCTCAGACACTCCCTCTTGTTGATCGACATCTATGGATGGACTCACCTCTGTATTTGTTGCCTTTCTTGCTTGGATCTTGTGTCGGCAAGTTGCCAACTTTGTTGCATGCGCGGAAACCTTTGCTATAATGATCCACATCCCTAAGCCTGATTAAGAACTAGATGCTGAATAAACATGATTAAGACATAGGAGAGAGAAGGGAGAGAGACTGGTGTTAGGGTTTTTCTTGGATTTAATATTGTACAAAAAGGTTGTTGAATGTATGTACATGGCTTAGGCCCTTGGTCAGCCCCAAAGTGGTTGACCTCTGGCCCTACATATGACGTCTACTGATGGCTTGATGTATGAATGATGAATGAATGACTTGCTTACTGCTGAATGATGCCTTTTTCTTACATATGAGTGGAAAATGCTGGTTGACCAGCTATAGAAGCTGTTGGCCAGTAGTGGACCTAAATTAAAGGGATTAAGTCCCATTTAAATGCTGCGACTTGCCTTTGATGCTGCCCACTTTGTTGCCATGCCATCTGTCGCCTGCCACCTATTGCCTTGGAGCTCTGCTGGCTGCCGACTGGGTCTTGATGGCTGTTGACAGGTCTCCAATGCCCTCCTATTGATGATGATGATGATTATGATAGTGATAATGCCGAAGATGATGATGGTGCTGATGGTTCTGCTGATGATGATGATGATGATGCTGATGCTACTGATATGATACTGATGGTAATGCTCCTACTGTTAATAATGCCCTAAATGTTGAATTAGAGCATATAGAGATACAATATCACTTTGTTCGAGAGAAGATTTTGGATGATGACATCTTGCTAGCCTTTTGTTTGACGGAGGACAATGTGGCGGACCTTTTCACAAAGCCTCTTCCTTAGCAGATGCTTTGTCAGCACTCTAGCTCACTGGGATTGGTTCCACATCCAAGAGCTGAGAGGGGGTGTTAGCATTCATCTCCTGTCTGTACCATACTATATTGTAGGGAGTGAGGGCGTGTGATGTGGGTGTGCCCCGCCCGCCGCGGGAGGAGTCTCTGTTTTTTCCATTTCTTTCCCTAGTTTTGTAGGTCATGGGGGGTTGTGTTTTCTCTCTGGTCGGCTTGTAGGAGTCGGTTGGCCAGGAGGGGCCAAACTAGGGGTTGGCCAACCAGGTTATGTTGGTCATGGAGAAAGCATCATTCAGAAGCATATAGTTGTCAGCCATAGTAGTATTTGCATATAGGCATTTTAGGTCTCAGAAGGGGGCAGCCCCAAGGCAGCCCAACATGGGCTAGCCTTGCAAGGGGCAGCTAAGACCCTTTTGGATTCATTCGGCCAGCCCACGTGGCCTTGGCCATGCAGTCGGCCAGCCCATGAGGCTTGGGGTCCAGTCGGCCAGTGTCTGACCAGCCCCACAGCAGCCGACTAGGCACAGTTAGCATCTGACCACGCATTGGATCAGCCGACAGCACTCGACCAGGTTTTGGAGCAGCCGAGTGGTCATTTCATTCAATCGTGGGACCTTTGCACCAGCCGACAGCCTTCTAAGGCAGCCGACTGCTGTCCAGAGGTGGTATAAAAGCATGACCTCAGCCCACACAAATTCCATTCAGGTATTCAGCAAAGTACCCTCAGTTTGCAGCATCCAATCACTCTAGGCTAAGAAGGAAGATGCTCTTCACATTCAGCCAGCATATGTGCAGTCCTACAGTATCTGGACTTGCATTAATGGCCAAGGAGAGTCTTCAGCAGAGCCTCGGGATAGGTGGATACTCAGCCGACATACGGTCTTCCTCGTCCTTGTGTTGGCCATTCATATCATTTGTACTTAGCATTGTACAACATTTCTCCAAAGAATAATATAAGCAAATACTCCTGCTTGCACCGGGGGGGGGGTGGGGAGGGGGAGGGGGGGGGGCTTTTCAGTGGGTATTGGGACCCAATACTGTGTCGTCTTCTATATTCTCATTCTCTTCTCTCTCCCTACTTTCTAAAGTTGATGCTAAAGATTCTCACCACATAAAGGTATAAAGAAGGCCTTGTGCGTTATCACGATCAAGCTCAGTGCATGTAACACCTAAACCCTGTGGAGCTTCTCTGTGCCCAATGCCTTCGTGAAAGACGTCAGCCACTTGATCCTTTGTGTTGACATATACTAGATCTAAATTTTACATCACGTGCTAGAACCTTCTTTCTCACAAAGTGATAATGCACCTCAATGTGCTTCGTTCGAGCATGGTATACTAGGTTATTGGTCAACTGAGTGCTGCTCATGTTGTCACAAATGACAACTACCCTATCCACAAGCTCACCCATATCACCAAGTAGCTTCTGAAACCAAGCTACCTCACATGCTACCATAGCAGCACCCGTGTACTCGACAAAGCAACTGTTGGCTGTTTTTTACTGCTCACAACAGTACTCCCAAACGAAAACATAAAACCACTAGTAGACCTCCGGTGTGCGACACCACGAGCCCAGTCAGTATTTGTGTATCCATGTAGTTGTATCTCTGTACCAGCCTCATAGAAAAGTCCATAATCAACTGTGGACTTTATGTACCTGAGAACCCGTCTAGCCACAGTCAAGTGTGGCTTCCTAGGGGCTTGCATAAACTGGCTTATAAGTTCAACAGCATAACTCAAGTCTGGCTTAGTAATGGTCATGTAGATCAAGCTACCCACTATGTGCTTGTACGTAGTGGGGTCCTCCAAAAGCTCACTTGTATGTGTGGAAAGCTTTGTGTTTTGCTCCAATGGCACTAAAATAGGCTTACAGTTTCTCATACCATACTTGGACAACACGTCCAAGCCATATTGTCTCTGCAATAACAAAATGCCATTAGGTGATCTCACCACCTCTATGCCCAAGAAATACTGGAGCTCACCCAAATCCTTCATCAAACTTTTGTTGCTTCAAAAGCCTCCTGACATCATGTATGTCAACATCACTATCACCAGTGATAATCAAGTCATCCACATAAATAACTAATAGCATGATCCCTTTATCTGTCTTTTTCACATAAAGTGAAAAATCTGCATTGGATATCTGAAATCCAATGGTAACAAGATACTCCTCAATCTTGTTTGACCATGCTCTAGGTGCCTGCTTCAAGCCATAGAAGACTTTGCGTAACCTGTACACAAAATCTGGGTGTGCATCACTCTTATAACCTGGTGGTTGCATCATGTATACTTCTTCTTACAAATCACCATGCAAGAAGGTATTCTTTATATCCATCTGATATAAAGACCATAGTTGCAATGAAACACGTTTCATTCAATTTGAATGAAACGAAACGTTTCATACGAATGAAACGCGTTTCATTCATGTCCACCTGGGAACTGTACGATTTAAGCGTTTTTAACCCAGATTCTTTAGTTTTTACTTGAAAACATGTTTTAATGTGTAAATGATGCATGTTTAATATTGTTTTGGAGGGAAGGCAACATATTTTTTACATATTATAAACTTATATATAAATTTTGGGGCCTGTAACCCCCCTGTTTTGTATGAAACGTATTTGAAACTTCTGGGATTTGAAAGAAATGTTTATGAAACGCGTTTCATGAAACGCCTAGCAACTATGATAAAGACCAACTCTTTGCGGGAGCCATAGCAATGACAACTCTCACGGTTGGCATTCTCGCAACCGGGCTGAATGTCTCCTCATAGTCAATGCCATAGGTTTGTGCATAGCCTTGGCAACCAATCTTGTCTTATACTTGCTCACTGAACTATTTGCGTTATGCTTGACCTTATACACCCACTAATATTCAATCGTCTTCTTTTCCTTTGACAAAGGCACCAACTCCCATGTTGCATTTGCATCCAATGCTGCCATCTTCTCATTCATGGCATCTTTCCATTTTTTATTTCCAAGTACCTGCTCAAAACAAGAGGATGTATTGCATTAACCATATAAGCATAATGATAGGATGTATATCCATCATATCTCAACTTGTCAATAGCCCTAATCCTCGTAGACTTGCGTACACCTGGATCATTGCCAGGTGTCCTCAAAACAATCCAAGTTCTCTTTACACCAGGAGTAACCACAGATGGAATGCCAAGCTCCTCATCAAGGCTCTGCTTAGAGCCACTAGAGTCACCACCCACATATGAGTGACCTGTTGACAGATCAAGTACAAAAGGTTGATTTACCTTTTCCTTCTCTTTGCGTGATACATGTGTACGTACATCTGTCCTTAACCTGCGTGACCATGGACTAACACTGGATCCACTACTAGAGGACTATCCAGGTCACTAAGCACCTGTGATTACTGCTCTACATGTAGTGCAGTATCAATACTTCTTATATCTGCATCTTCTGCTGCCTTCACTGTTGGTGCATACTAGCTACTCATCTCATCAAAGATAATATCTCTGCTTACTCGCATCTCATGAGTGATAGGGTTGTAACATTTATAATCTTTTTGCTCCAAAGCATAATCAATGAAGATGCATTTCTCTGTCTTTGGATCCAACTTTATTCTCACTTCACTAGGAACATGTACATATGCAATACACCCAAACACTTTTAAGTGAGACACATCCGGTTTTATGCGTGTAAACTTCTGATCAGGCGTCATACCATGAATAACTGCAATGGGGGTTCTATTCATACTGTATCAACAATTGCTATTGCTTCTGTCCAAAAATAATGTGGCATATTCTTTTCAGACATCAAGATTCCTTGCTTTCTCAAGAAATCACTGAACTCATTGGAGAAATACTCTCCACTATCACAAAATTCCTCACAGCTTCTGTTTTTCTATTGTTCATGTGTGGCATGTGGAGCATGACCTGACATACATGTATGGCTGGTGGAGCCTGACATGGTGTGTTTGTGTGGCATATGGAGACTGACATGACAGTACATGTGTGGCTCATGGAGCCTGACATGATGGAACATGTGTGGCTTGACATGGTATACATGTATGGTTGATGGAGCTTGACATGATGTGATTCCGTGGGACTAGCTATCCTAGAGATTTTCTGTATTTATGTTTTGGGAAGGTTCCGGAAGGATCATGAGCCATGGACAGTTTAGCTTATACAACTGAGCAGATGGGTGTTTCTTCTAGTCTAGTTGCACTCATGTGTGTGCATGACTTTGATTTTACCTTTGGATGACTTGTTTTGTTTGCCTGGACAATGCTAGAGATTTCTGCCTGTGTTGTCCATGGGGTCGGGGACGCGTGGACGTGTACGTGCACACCTGTTTGGGACTGACAGGTGGTCTACATGTGTTTTGCAGGTGGTAAGTGTCCCCAAAAACCCAATTTGCAACTTTATGGTTTCACATACTATTAATTATGGGTGCAGGTTCACACACACTTATAAGTGATCGGACAACTTATAAGTTGTACACACTGGACAAGACTTATTTAATACATGTGGCAGCCATAAGGCGGGCACCGGACTAGATTTGTACCAACCACATGTAGGCGCCCCCTTTTTCATCATCCTTGATCTATATCACCTAATCCTAGATTGTAATGCCTGGACAACCTCATCATACCTACAATCTCTAGAGAGAGGAGGAGGAGTGAGGTGGTGCGTTCTCCAATGTAGGTGGCAGGCAGGTGCTTTGTGGAGCAAGCTAGAGTAGACACATGGTTGGTTACTCCCTTTGTACAAAGGGGATAAGGTCTGGGCGGTGGACATTGGGTTATGTCCACCTCGGGACATTAGTGTGTGAACACCGGGTTGGTCATAATTTATAAGTGAGTTTTGGTCGCCCAAAACTTAATGAAGTGTGTACACAATCACTTATAAATTAGTGCTAACTCCTAAGGCTAGGTTTATGACCAATACTTACCACTTGTCACATGCCACATAACCATGACAGCAGACAGTTTCACACACACGGTTCGCGGGCGGGCGTCCCCTTACCCGGAGTGTGGTGGTGGTTGGGCTCCTTTTCCTTATCTCTTGGTTCGGGTGGACGACTTCTACATCCCTATCTTTGCAGATTGCCTACTAGGTCTAGTGCCTCGCTGGCAACACTCATCAAAGATGTAATGTCTAGTCCTGTAGAGATGGTCATGAAGCCATTGCTCTTGAGACCGATCATGAATCGGTCAATGAGCGGTTAATGAGCGATAGGTCATCTAGCCTTTACTTGGGATTGCATCTCATATGGAGATACTTGGCGCTCACAATGTAGTCCCGGATGGTTTCCCCTTCCTCTTGCTTGAGGTTATGGACTCTATCCGGCTCCACTCGGTGAGAATCCCTCAATGAAATTATGTCGCAAACAAGATCTCATAATTGGCCTTTTCAAGTGGATTTAGTATCCTAAACCATTGGCTTGCTTTGCCTTCAAGGCAAAGTCTGAATGAGTAGATCTTGATGGGATCATTGATCCTTGATGGGATCATTGATATTTACAAACTTCATCGAACTCTCTAGGTATTGAATGGGATCTCGAGTTCCATTAAATTTGGTCATCAACCTTGAGATGTGGATTAGCTTGGTTTCTCCCAGATTTGGGCTCGTGGGTGCTACATTCATGGCAACCCCCCTTTCCATTTCAAACGCCATCCTTAGCATGCCTTCCGCGTATTCATGTGGTGGTGGAATGTAAGGGGATGGTTATACGTAACCTTTTGTCAATGGGTTTGGGGTTTCATGTTGTCGGAATGCACAGTGGAAAGTGAGACAAGTGTTGTGAGAAACAAAACGCAGAAGTGTAGAGAGAGAGAAGCTGTATAAACTCTGCTATATACACAAGGATCCGATACAAAATAGGTGTGGGGGGCTAGGGTGATATTTATACCACCCTCCAGTGCTGGTCGACCAGGTCTAAAACAGCCGATAGGGTGCAGATGATGTCCACGACTGAGAACAAGTAGTCGTCCAGCATATGTACAGTCGGCCAGCACACAGGATAGCAAGTTGGCCAAGACAAAAGTAGTCGGCCAGCACAAAATTGCCCCCATGGCCAGAAAAATAGGGAGAAACAAGGAAAAAATAGGGACCCACAACAAAGGCCCTCACTGAGTAATATGTATAGACAGGAGATGAGTGCTAATACCCCCTCTTAGCTCCTGGATGTGGAACCAACCCGAGTGAACTGGAGTGCTGCTGGAGCATCGCTTGAGGTAGGGACTTTGTGAAGAGGTCCGCCGCATTGTCCTCCGTCGAACAATAAACAAGCAAGATGTTACCAGTGGAAATCTCCTCACGAACAAAGTGACTCTGGATGACCTTAGGTTTCGCCAGTGGAAACCCAATCTTGCCAAGTAACCTTTGGAACCTCACCACTTCGCAAGTAGCACCACAAAAGCCCGATACTCTGCCTCTGTAGACAACAAGGCAAAAGTTGGCTCCCTCTTGCTCCTGTGCCAAGGGTAAAAAAGTAGCCTGATGTAGATCTCCTCGTGTCTGGATCTCCTCGTGTCTGGATCACTCCAACCTTGGAGTCTGACTCCATCCGTCGTTCCCCCTCTAGTGTCATAGAAGAGTCCAAGCTCCTTCGTGCTCTGCAGATACCGCAAGATCCGCAACCTTGCGTCCCAATGAGTCTTCAAGGCGTCTGCATGAATGAGCTCAATAGCCCCACATGAAAGCTCAAGTCCAATATGGTGTTCAGCAACCAAATCAATGAACCAACAAGCTTCCGATACAGAGAGGCATCAACCTGCTCACAAGGATTAGTAACTGTAACTTTGGTATGCCAAGTCCTGGGAGCTTGCTGAGGACCATACAAGGCCTTCCGTAACCTGTAAACCATCCCCTTTGATCTCGGAACCTCAAAGCCTGGAGGTTGCTCAACATACACCTCCTCCTGCGTTTGCCACTTGCATAGCTTTCCTCCAAGTCTCTTGGGAAAGAGCTTTCTCAACTGACGTAGGCTCTTTGTCGCAAATGATACGAGACATCAAAGCATAGTTCACCTTTAAAGGCTACTCTGATTGACGAATGCAAGAACTGGTATGTCCCTGCTTGCTGCCACCATTTGGCAAGCCATCCACCATCTGGTCCCGGAGAGCCTGCCGCCGTAGCGTAACCATCTTTAAGTGGTCATGGGCCTCAGAACCTCTGCCCTGTGGACGGTTCATAAAATGCTCTTCCTGGTCCAAGACCATAGGCATAAGCTCCTCCCATGTGATGGTGCTAAGCCTCCCACTGGTGATCGAAGAGGAATAGAAAGCTGAGTACTGAGAGGTCAGATGAGACAGCAAAGTGATGGCCATGTCCTTTGAATATATCTCCTTCCTAGCATGAAGGACCTCCTGCTAAAAAGCCTGCAACTTGTTGATGTGCCCCCGCATCGTCGAAGACTTTGCAGGATTAATCACCCGCACTGCACTTCCAAGGAAATCCGCTTCATGGGTAATACCCTGTTATACAAAGAAGCCAAATGCTGCCAAATCCCTCTGGCCAGCGTCATATGTTTGATATGATTAATCACCTATGGTGTGCAATTAAGGAAGATGAAAGAACGCACACGGGCATTGACAGGATCCCATAACTGTGCCTGAGCCTCCCGTTCTTTCCTAGTAGAGGGTAAAAGCTATTCGTCCTCCAACTCTGGCCGTGGAACACCAACCACAATGAAATCAGCCAAGTCATAAGACTCCAAGACACACTCCATCATTACCTTCCACATGCCATAGTTGGTGGTCCCGTCCAATGTCGATACACTGGGAATGTGGGGAGAGTGGGGATCTTCACGTGCTTCTCAGCCATCTCAAGGGTTCACAAGGTCTTGTGAAGGGAGGGTGGCTGGGAAAAAAAATGAAGAATAGGTTGCAAACACTATGCAAGGTGGCTGTCCAACAATGATGGCCACCTTTTACCCGATCTCCAAGTCCCGAGCAGCCCAGGAAATCTCCAATCAGCACCAAAAATCAGCAGACCCTCAAGCTCCCATTGTCTCCAAGCTTCAAGCCACATGGGGCTCTGATACCATGTCGGAATGCACATCGGAAAACGAGACGAGTACTGTGAGAAACAAAACGCAGAAATGTTGAGAGAAAGAAGCTGTATAAACTCAGCTATATACACAAGGATCTGATACAAAACAGTTATGGGGGGCTAGGGTGGTATTTGCCCTCCAGTGCTGGTCAGCCAGGTCTAAAACAGCCGACAGGGTGCAGATGATGTCCATGACTGAGAACAAGCAGTCGGCCAGCATATGTACAGTTGGCCAGCACAGGACATCCAGTTGGCCAGGACAAAAGTAGTCGGCCAGCACAAAACTGCCCCCACGAATAGAAAAATAGGGAGAAACATGGAAAAAATGGGGAAAAATAGGAAAAGCTCCTGGGCGGGCACACCCACAACAAAGGCCCTCACTGAGTAATATGTACAGATGGGAGATGACTCCTAACACATGCCCCATGGGGTTGGGCTGTGCGGTTTCCATTGGCACTGGTCTTGCGCCTGCCTGGCTTTGAAGTTGCGGGGTTGAGGCGCGTAACTAGAGGCGATCAAATGCGGTTGTAGACCACAAGTTTTGAAACAGGGTATATGAAAAGGGGGGAGAGGAAAAAAACTCGAGAGGCAATGAAGGGGACCGAATAGAAGATATAAAAAATGGAAAAACCTTAAAGCTCAAGGAATGCACTGCATGGGCCAGTAGGCAGCGACAACGATCATATGGGCAGTGGTAAAGGGGGGGAAAATGTGATGAGTTGGGTTAGGAAAATTGAACTGAGCTGGCAAGACGAGGGGGAGGCAAGGAAGGGAAGCACATAAGGAGGGGGAAGTGAGCTGAGGCGGAAGTGTTGTGAGCATGACAAGTGCAGCTGGGAGAAACTGGAGAGAGGTGCAGCTTGGAAAAGGGCAGAGCAGCATGCATGCAATGCGAGGAGGGGATTGCTTCAGTCCTTTTTCCTTATCTTCATTCTGACTTCGGTTGGATCCAAAGGAATTCAATGTACCCCAATGATGTTTTCAGTAATTAAAGCGAGTTGAATTCAGTAATTGTTAAGCTGTGGGTAGGGGTTTCTTCTGTTTTTTGAGCATGTAGGATGCACTAAGAAATGACACCAAGAAATGCCAGTACATGTTCAATTATTGTCTTTTTTCTCTTTTTTCAAGTAACTACTTTGACATGACTGACTTTTGTGTGTTATTTCCAGAGCAATCTACATTTGCTTGCAACATGCTACTTCAGAAGTAACCAGGCGCACCGAGTCTATCACATCTTGAAAGGCAGGTTCTGATACTTCTTTGTCAGTTAGACTGCCTATGTGCGAAAGGAGCTTTTAAGTGAAATGTTTCTGTTGTGCCACCATTTTCACAGTCCAACAAATATGTGTCAAATGAACAATATGAAGTGGTTTGTTTGGATACATCTGCCTTTTGTTTGTAGGGAACTTGCACTGATCCTTGAGTAAGTAGGCTTTTGTTCCTGCACAGTAAATATTGGCATTAATGCAAGGCTGCCTTTAGTAGGGCTTCAATCTTTTAATGGCAATCTGCACAGGAGTTTGGTGCTCAAGGCTCAGAAAAGAGCTAGGAAAGATGTGCCTCAATCAGTCTTTCGAGAAATGAAGGTAGTCATGGATGCCCTACTTACATGCTTACATACGAGAGAGAGCATAACATGTCATGTTATGTGGGAAGTGTTCCTGTGATGACCAATTGACACTGCCTTTGTTAGTATAACATGCATGGTTCTCAGGAGATATGGGACAGAGGCTCTGATGCAGCAAAATCAAAATGTCAAGGGAAGCTATAGTTAGGGTTTGGCCTAGTTGCCTTGTGTTTTAGGGAACTTTTGCGCTGATCCTTGAGTATGTAGGCTTTTATTCCTGCACAGTAAATATTGGCATTAATGCAAGGCTGCATGTAGTAGGGCTTGAATCTTCTAATGGCAATCTGCACAGGAGTTTGGTGCTGAAGGCACAGAATAGAGCTAGGAAAGATGTGCCTCAATCGTTCTTTCGAGAAATGAAGGTGCAGAGAGAGAACAGAAAGAAAGAAAGACACATATATTAAGCGTCTACTAAATAGTAAAGACCCAATGGGCCTGTGAGACCAAAGTGATACAATAATGTCCATGGCATATCTCATCATGGAACGGAAAATAAAATAGAACAAATCAAAACTATCTCACTGGAGTGATACAAAACTGTCCATGGAATACAAGCAACATGAAACATGAGAGGATCATCACCACCCAATAGATGGTGTACCACTCTCCAAAATATAAAGCATAAGGCTAATGAGTATGGCCAAGAGGTCTCCCTCAGCTAAAGGTAGCTCGATGGCGATGACGCATGTCCTAGATCTGGAGCTGATAAGGGGATTGTGGCAGACATCTGGGGGCGTTGGGCATGTTGGAATGCGGAGGCCCGATCCGAGGTAACAACTCTCGGGCGAGGTGGGTCCCCAGCAGTCCAAGGTGAGTCTGTGAATCCACTGTATGGGTGTCCTTCTCTTGGGTCTGGAAGAATGGCTAGTTGGCAAGGGATGGGTTGAGGTGGCTGGGGCCGAAGCTCTCTCAAGAAAGTCTCCTTGTGTCTGTGGAGCTCGAGCAGAAAGAGCCCTAGGCAGCGTTGGTCTCTAGGAAGTCAATGATCCTGGAAAGTGGGCCAAATCCCTCTGGAACACAGTGAAACCTATTGCGGATCTCATAGTATACTGGGCAGCAGCGACATATGTAATGCTCCTCTGTCTCAACTTGTGTGTGGCATAATTGGCAGATCCTCTCCTCCTTGGGTCTCTATATGAGCTTCCCGGCTTTGAAGACACGCTCAGCTCTCCCTATCTCCACTCTAAGCAGTGGGATGAAACCCGTATCTGGCCAATCGCAATCCTCATGGCATGGGACATGTGAACACTCAGGTACCCTGGCTGCTGCTGGATGAATCCATCCAGAGTGAGCGTGAGGAAGTGATCTCTATAGAAGTGCATCTTCGGTGGGAGCTTCGAAGGTGTGATCCATGTGCAGTGGGTGTAGAGGTTGAGAAAATCTAACCGAATAACCCGGTTGGTGTCCTCATGAGAGAGCTGAAGAAAAGAGGAGTCCAAATTGTATAGAAGGGTGGGAGGCAGTCCATGTGGAGCCCATATCCTGAGAATCAAGTGGAAACACAGGCATACCATACTCTAGGGTGGCCCTCGAGCGCTAGCTGTTGCGATGGCGATCTTTTCGACGATTTTGTTTCAAAATCTGATTTTCAAGAGTTTGAAGTTGCTTTCGAAGCTTCTTTCTCGGAACGCCAGGCACAAGTTGCCGCACAGATGCAGGCTTTACAGAATTCCATCTCTTTATTGACCACTACACTATCTACTCTCTCTGGTATGGATACCTTGGCATCTGCTTTGGGCCCCAACATTACTCCGGAACAGTTTGGGGGCGAGCCAAAGCAACGTACCAAAGATATAGTGTAGATTACAAGAGATTGAACAAGCTGACAATCAAGAACCGTTATTCTCTCCCTAGATCAGATGACCTGATTGACCGATTAGCCGGAGCGAAGTATTTCACAAAGATAGATTTACGTACTGGCTATCACCAGATACGTATTCATGAAAGGCATGTCGAAAGAATCGCCTTTTAGACTAGGTATGGCCATTACGAGTTTCTCGTATTACCTTTTGGGTTAACCAATGCTCCCGCCACTTTTCAGCAAATGATGAACGATCCTTTTCGGGAACATTTGGAGAAATTTGTGGTTGTGTTCCTAAATGATATTTTAATATATAGTCGTACTCTTGAGGATCACGTTAGACACCTCACGATTGTCTTAACTATTTTAAGTCAGAATCGACTGTATGCTAAATAAAGTAAATGTGAGTTTTTTATGACAGAAGTTATTTACTTGGGACAGAAGATCACTAGAGACGGGTTGAGCATTGACTATGACGGAGTTCAGAAGGTTTTGGCCTGGCCTATACCGTAGATTGTCTGACAACTTCGTTCTTTTCTCGGTTTTGTTGTTTTTCTTCGGAAATCTGTGCGGGAGTACTCACAGCTCACACTATCGATGACCGACTTATTGAAAGGTCATGGACGTAAGTCGAATAAGCCTATCACTTGGAATAACGATATGGATATGGCCTTTAGACTTTTGAAAGATAAAGTCAAGAAAGTACCTATCTTAGTACTGTCCGATCCTAGTAGGCCTTATGTTCTTGAGACTGATGCCAGTGACTATGCAATCGGAGCTGCTCTATTCCAAGATGGTAGACCTGTTGCTTTCGAGAGTAGAAAGCTGCACGACTCTCAGTCTCGTTGGCCAACCCTTGAGAAGGAGCTTTACGCTGTAATTCACGCTCTCAAGGTTTGGAGACATTATTTATATGGCTCCAAGTTTGTGGTATTGACTGATGATACTGATCATCAGTCAATCAAGTATGTGTGTGATGCAGATGATTTGAGAGGAAGGAAAGCTCGATGGGCTGAGTTAATGCAAGATTTTGATTTTGAGATTCGTTATCGAAAGGGGTCCATGAATAGTGTTGCAGATGCGCCTAGTCGAATTAGAGAGGTGAATACTTTGTCGTTCACCGAGATTTTTACTGACTTATTTCAGTCATTGAGAGGGCTTTGCAAGACTGATAGTTATTTTGGTCCATTTTGGCAGAAGATCCAAGACGGGAGCTCATTGATTGACCAAGATTCAGTGACTGAGTAGCCTACCATTCAGGTTGCAGGAGGCCAGTGGATGATTCTGAATGGTTTACTATTCCGTAATGACAAAATTTGTGTACCATAGATCCCGGACATTAGGTCCAAGATTCTTAAGGAGTGTCACGATGTCCCTTCTGCTGGACACCTTTGGGTACACAGGACATTAGCTTTAGTGAAACACATTTTTTATTGGCCAAAGATGAAAGGATATGTAGAAGATTATGTTCTCAAGTGTTAGGTTTGTCAAACAAATAAAGCTGAACGCTTTCGACATCCCGGGATGTTGCATCCTTTGCAAATCCCAGGTAATAAATGATCAAGTATTTCCATGGATTTTATTATTGGATTACCAAGAACACGTCAAGGCCACGATTCTATTTGGTTTGTAGTGGATCGCTTGACAAAAATGGCTAGATTTTTACCGACAAGGAAGACCATTACAACTACACAATTAGCAAGGCAATTTATCGAGCAATTGTTTAGATTGTACGGGTTACCGCAGGACATAGTCAGTAATAGGGACTCTAAGTTTATAAGTGACTTTTGGAGACTTGTTTTTGAGAAGTTGGAAACAGCTTTGAATTTGAGTTCCTCGTAGCATCTTCAATCTGATGGCCAGACTGAAAGAGTGAATCAGATTTTGGAGGATATGCTTCGAGCATGTGTCTCCAAAAGACAGAGTTCATGGGAGGATTATCTTCCTATGTTAGAATTTGCATATAATAGTACTAAGCATACGAGTACAGGTTTTAGTTCTTTTATGCTTATGTATGGTTTTCAACCTAGATCACCTGTTACCGTGGGATTTTCAAGATTTCAGCATGATGCAGTGTGTAATTTTTTGCATATAATAATACCAAGCATACGAGTACAGGTTTTAGTCCTTTTATGCTTATGTATGGTTTTTAACCTAGATCACCTGTTAGCGTGGGATTTTCAAGATTTCAGCATGATGCAGCGCGTAATTTTTTGCAAGATATGCAAGAAATGTTACAAGTTGCGAAGGAATCTATTAGAAGTGCTCAAGACAGAGACATATTTTATTCTAATAGACATCGTTCACCAAGAGAGTTCTCTGAAGAAACGATGGTGTATTTGCGAGTTCCCAACGATTCCGAGACTTTACGGACAGGTTGATCTCCGAAATTATCCCCTAGATACTGTGGGTCATTTCGTATTACACGACGGATTGGTTCAGTTGCATATGAATTGGATTTGTCTTCTCATGTGAAAGTTCATCCCGTATTTCATGTCAGTAGACTTAAGGAAATACTGGGTGGAACAGACCAATTAGTTACTTCTCAAGAAATCATAGATGTCGAGAACATGACATTTGTTCCACACGAACCGGAAAAGATCCTTGGATTTCGTGAAAGACGATTGCGTAATATACTTCTCACGAAATACAAGATCAAGTGGAAGGATCGTGTTGAGGAGGATGCTACATGGGAGACATTGACTACCCTTCAGAGGGATTACCTTGGGTTTTTAGTGAGCTCAGGAGTGAGCTTATAGAGGAAGGGGAGTATGTCATGTGCACAGTGTGTATCTACCGTGTGCTACACGCACACAAGACGAGCTTCGAGGCTTGGGGAAGCTTAGAGCTAGGCAGGCTGATTGGCGAGTTGGGCTAGGGATAGAGTAACGGGCGGGCACCCAAGTATGGACGGGCGGGCGCCTAAGTGTGGACGCTCGGTGACCGGCCAAGAGCCTATAAAAGGGTGGCCAAGGTTAGTCAATAGTTCATAGAGTCTCGCGTGTCTTTGTGAGAGCTCTATGGTCAGGAGCTTGGATCTAGTGCGACGTGCATTTGCTTTATGCAGCCAAGGCCGGCAGTAGTCTCGAGGCCCGCGAGGGTAGCTTCGTGCCGGTATGGGACGTCATGAGGTAGAGATTGGTCGGTACGTCCAACTAGTTAGCTCAGCTCGTGGCTCGGTGGGGAAAGCCAAGACTTGTGGGTCTTGCTCACGGCTCTCAAGGTTGGGAGGTGAGTTAGGCCTACATCCCCTTCACGTTGGTTGGCTTTGTTTCGCAGGTTTCGAGTCTTGTATCAAGAGTGTTCAACGAGGTGATCCTTTGGGGATTTTACATAGCCTCCGTGCATCTTGCTCTCCAGATCTGCCATGCTGTAATATTGGCAACAATCTCCCAATTGGTGCTAATCCTCTGTCTGGGGGTGTATAATTAGAGTGAGGGACATGCTCTAACGAACCATGCTAGGCAATACCTCTATGAATGAAAATAGCAGAGTCAAAATAGCAAGAGTCTGTACCACTGCCCTAAACACTTTTCTAGGAAGAACTTGATGCAAAACGCATACAGAAGATGGAGTGAAGAGAGAGAGAGAGCTGTATTTTCAGTATATTAATAAGGTACAAAAAGGGTGCAATCTTGGCAAGCCCCAGGCTGCCCCATAAAAAAGGTAATCGTGACTCTACAAAATCCGATCCTATGATCCAGTCCCTCTGCAGGACTGAGATGATCACAATGAGCCTAGCCTTTTGCTATTTATAGGCCTTGAATGATCGGTGAACTGGCTGACCTGTTGTTGGTGTGACTTGGTTGAACACAATGCTAATCAATACACTTAAATACACCAAGATTTAGTAGACAACATGCTCAATACAAGAAGTCATTTGCTGAATTGACAAGAGATGCACAGTGAGCCGGAATGGCCGGCTCCTCCCTCAAACAAAGTATATTGATTTTGGGAGAATCAAGTATAAAGTGTCATGGGCATTTTTGACCAGATTTCCATACCAATGCATGTGAAAACAATATTGCAAACAACGTAGTTGTTGGTGTAGACTTGCAACTCACACTACTCTCTCAAGTGCCCATGTTTCCTACCATCTGCTCTCTATTGTTCCACCAACACATGGTAGCAACAATCTGCAACAAGAGAGCTCGTAGGACAAGAGAACACTACACAAGGTATGTGAACATGGAGTCCGGTTCCTCCCTCTAGCTACTTGCTTCCATATTTAAGCATCAAAGCTTACCAAATTGCAAGTAGAGTTGGTGATAGCAGAAGTCTTCGCGATGGAAGCGTTTGGTGTGTTGAAATCTTCGATTTGTTGCGATCCTTCGCGACAAAAGTCTTCAAGAGGATGATGGGAACCTTGGGAAATGGTTTAACTTGAGAAACGAGGCTGAAATTAGGGTTTTTCATATAAAAGACCAGAAATCACAGCAAAAATAAGAGCTATTTTGCTGAATTTCAGTCATTGGGAGTGTGTGGAAGAGTGTACACCACTTGGAAACACTCTTGGAAGCTTGGAAAACACAGTAGCAAGCTTGGATATGGAGTTGGAAAGAAAGTACAGAAAATACAGCCAAAGAGGCCTCATGAAGGGGGCGCCTACTTCTAGAGAGAGAGAAGAGAGAGAGTGAGTTGTCCACTCTGGGTGTCAGGTAGAGAGGACAAGTGGCTTGTGGTGCAAGTTAGAGCGGACACATGGCTGGTTTCTCCCTTTGTACAAAGGGGATAAGGTCTGGGCGGTGGGCATTGATTTTTGTCCACCTCGGGACATCAGTGTGTGCGAACACAGGGCTGGTCATAACTTATAAGCGAGTTTTAGTCACCCAAAACTTAA
Organism: Cibotium barometz; assembly: GCF_041138505.1. Classification (NCBI taxonomy): domain Eukaryota; kingdom Viridiplantae; phylum Streptophyta; class Polypodiopsida; order Cyatheales; family Cibotiaceae; genus Cibotium; species Cibotium barometz. The sequence continues at coordinate 16,408,770 of NC_141086.1, read as the reverse complement.
TGAAGTGTGTATACACTCACTTATAAATTAGTGCTAATTCCTAAAGCTATAAGTGTTCTCAGCCAGTTCTCTTTAGCCACTCGAAGGTCTCATTGGCAGGCTGCCTTGAGAGTTCTTCGTTATCTTCGAGGTACTTCTGATTATGGCATCAACTATTCCAGTGGTGCTGATTTGGTTGGTTTCACTGATTTTGATTGGGCAGGCTGCATTGATACTCGGCGGTGTACATCTGGATATTGCTTCATGCTTGGTACTAGATTGGTTTCTTGGAAGTCTCAAAAGCAGAGGACTGTTTTTGCTTCTTCCACCGAGGCTAAGTATAAATCCTACCTTCTCTCCTCCATTGAGGCACGTTGGATTCATCAGATTCTGGAGCATTTGTGCTGTGCCGACACTTCCCCGGTTACTACCCTGGTTACTATCTTCTCGGATTCTTAGAGTGCTATTGCTCGACCTCAGAATCCTGTGATACGGGGACGATCCAAGCATATTGAAGTGCATTATCATTTTGTACCCGACTGAATCGAGTTGGGACTTCTTCGGCTGGCCTATTGTTCTACCAAGGACAATGTGGCTGATCTCTTCACCAAACCACTTCCGAGAGCTACTATGGAGGTGTTACTTCAGCGTGCTGGTATTGAACTGCCCCTCTGACGTTGAAGAGGAGGTGTTAGATAGATTATATATCATCTCCAGAGGGTCTACTGCATCATTTTCATGCTTGTACTGGCCATTTATGAGGCCCTGCATAGGCACATTTATTTAGGCATTTTTTCCATTTTTTATGCCTTTTAGAGCATTTTTATGCTATTATTGAGCTGTCAGCTTGCTATAGCTGGCCGACCAGCTCTCATGAGGAGTATATAAGAGTGGCTCCCCGTTCGCCTCATTTCACTTCATTTTTCAGCATCCTCTTGAGGTCATTAGCAACTGCTTCTGCTTTTGCTTCTTATCATTGTACAACACCTACGGGCTTCCCTCGTGCTTAGTTTTCAGCAATAATCATCAGTTTTCAGCATTTACAGGCCTTGTACCTGGGCCTACACCTGTGTTTTCTATTTGCTTCACTTTTTTTCAGGTTCACGGGCGGGCGTTCCCTTACCCGAAACTACACATTGGTTAGGCAAGCATGAAAACAACATGCAGTTTCAATTGCAAGCAAGCACATAAAGATGCTATGCAATGCAGCATTGGTATGGACAATCCCCGTTCATGAAACTATACCAAAATAGACGTGCTCCAGGCAAGTACACGAGGTACTAGACCCAATGGAACACCAATCCTCCAGGCATTTCTGGGCATGCACACACAGGCACAAGTCCCAACGGAAAGCCAAGTCCACAGTATCACATGAGTGGTATCAATCCCCGGCATATGCAACTGCCATGGACGTCAGTCCAATGTACATACATAATTAGAAAACACGGGTGGACCAATTGGGTGGCCCAATGGTGACAGTCGGCCAGTTCTCTTGGACATAAAATCACTCCTAGCTGCAGCTGACACCAGAATGCTTTTTTTTTCTGTTGGCCGACAGCACCTGGTCCATCCCAATGCTTTCCCTGCCAATAATAGTTGCTCCTAAATCCGGTCCTGAATTTGGTCTTTATCTGTTGCCCTTCAGGGATTAGCATGTACATGTGCATGCACATGACAAGTGCACATGCATATGGAGTGCTCCTCTGACTTGACCTCCGTTGGCACATAGCGCATAACCTCTCCTCACGAGGTATCTGCATGGCTCTCTCTGTCTCTATCCTCAGGTGGTGCGATGACACTCTGAACTGGCCCATTGGAATTTGTATGGCATGTGACATGTGTATGTCAAGATATATGGCCCTCAGTATGAAATCATCCTCTGTAAGCCTCATGAAAGTATCCATGTAGTACTGTCATTTGTGTGAGAGTTGCTCATGCGTTGTGATCCAGGCATCCTATATGTATAGTCCCAATAAATCATATATGATCACCCGGTTCCTCTCATCTTGAGAGAGCTTGATGAATGGGGAGTCTGGGTCATACTGGAGTGGGGGGAGGCGATCCATCTTGAGTCGTGTGAAAACGCTCAAGGAGCTGCTCAACGTATCTGCGCTGAGATAACATGATACCCCCCTCAAAAGGTATAAACTGTATGCCCAAATAGTAATGTAAATGCCCCATGTCTGTGACATCAAATGCATGTTGCAAATCAGCTTTAAAAGCTGAAATATCATCCTCTTTAGGGCCAGTGACGAGCATGTCATCCACATAAAGAATAAGGATGAGAACATTGTTCCCAATGTGGCGAACATAAAGTGTACTCTCAACTGAACTATTCGGAAACCCTTTGGCATAAAGTGTACTCTCAGCTGAACTATTCTGAAACCCTTTGGCAATCAAGTATTCATGAATCTTGTGGTACCAAGCACGAGGAGCTTGTTTAAGACCATATAGTACTTTATGTGAACGGCATACTTTTCTACACAATGTGCTTGAAAGAATGGCCCTAGGGCCATTATACTCTCCCTTGTGTCAACTCCCTAGGGCCAATCTCTACAACCAGGTGCATACTTGGCTATACCATGACTTGTGCCCAGTTGCTATACCATGACTCGTGCCTAGTTGCTGCTAGTTGTTACCACTAATTTTCCCAAGGCAATGTGATGTGCCATACTAATAAATGTGGCCTTTCTAAACTTGTCAACCAACACTTTCCAAACTTTGTTGTCAACAAGCATTGGAAATTTTTTCTGGCAACTTGGGATGCAAACACCTCAAGTTTATCAATTGCTCCTTGTGGGCAAAACGCTAGAATGGGTTTGGGACTTACCACTACCGAGTTCTGACAACAGGCAGATATGGAGAGCTAGATGCATGGTTACCGACCTTTCATGTGATGTCATTATCCACACCTTGTCTCCTCTTTGGAGGAGGATGCAAAGTAGTTTTAGTACAGCATGGCATATAAGGAGAGAGAGAGGTGCATTGAGTCATTGTCCATATTTTGTCTCCTATCGAGCTATCGAGAGCATAATTCAAAGTAGTTTTAGGATGGTAGGACTCAAAAGGAAGCTGTGTATTCTATACAAACTTTATTCACGTGTTTCATTGTGCATCTTCTATTATTTTGAATCTATTGCATCCGTTTTGTGTACTGTAGGGACTAAATCGGCACAATTGCGATATCTGTTTGCGCTGGCATGTTTTGAGATGGGTAACTTGGCAGAGGCAGAGTCAGCACTATTGCCCCTTGGTGAACCAGGAGTAGAGGTGTGCAAAATATTTCTCTCGCTCTCTCTCTCTCTCTCTCTCTCACACACACACACACACACACACGCGCGTGTGCGCACGTGCGCACTCACACACACACACACACACACACACACACACACACAGGTATGTTTTCTCCAGCTCTAGTTGGGTATTTTATATTTTTTTCATGATTTAGTCACTTCATGGCATAGACCCTTGGGTCTTTTGTAAACATAAATAGAACTTTCTTTCTTTCTCTCTCTCACATGCCTAGATAGGCAATGCTGGCAAGCACAATTCCAGCCGGTGCAAACAAATTCTCTCCTCTTTGACTAGCAGCCATATATGCAGCGCATTTCTGGGCAATCGATTTCACATCTCTTGACTGGAGTTCAAAAGTTAGGTTGTAGGTCATGATGCTCTCTCGTCTCATTTGTAGCAGACCCTGTATCCTACATCACATCATTCTAGCAAAGTTTGTAGCCCGGCTACTGCACATAGATGCCTCATTTTAGCTTGTCATGTATTGTTGGGTATTCGGAGCCTCTTGTGTGTGTGAAGCTACCCTTAGGTGGCATAGTGTGTTTAGTGTGTTTATTTGTGTGAATAACCTCTTAAAGCCGTTTTATGTGTGAGTGTGATAAGCAGTGATGTCTTATGTTTAGCCACGTGTCATTGCCCCCATGCATGTGATGTGTCAAAGATAACCTCTGAAAGCTGTTTTATGTGGGTGTGATAAGCAATGATGTCATATGTTTAGCCATGTGTGATTGCCCTAGTGTATGTGGTGTGTCAAAGATAAGGCTTTTAATCCTATAAAAGGCATTGTACTCTTTGAAGCTTGTATCACATTAATCAATACAAGATATCATTAAGTCATGCATATGCTCTCTCTCTAGAAGTTTTGTTTCTCTCTCTCTCTCTCTCTCTCTCTCTCTCAGATGTCTGATTGACCAAGCTAGGGCGCGGGAGAAGAGATTATACTGCTGCTTTGTGGATTTCCGCAAAGCATTTGACACGGTGCCACGAGAGAGACTCTTCCAGTGCCTACAGTCATTGGGGATCCCATCAGAGATGGTTTGGGGCATCTATGCTTTATATGAGCAGGTCCTCGGACGTATACGATGCCCCGGGGGCCGGGGGGCTATCTGATGTTATTGCTAGCACCATAGGTGTGAAGCAAGGATGCCCACTCTCTCCTACACTATTTGGGCTATACATCGATGAGGTGGCTGACTTCATTGGTCACGGTGGTGGGGACGGGGTAGACATCTCAGGTACCACAGTCCACACTATGCTATATGCAGATGATATTATTCTGGTCTCTGAGTCGCAGATGGGACTACAGCACCATCTCCATGCACTCGAGGACTTCTGCACACAGAGGGGGCTTACAGTGAACCTTGGAAAAACCAAGGCCATGATTTTCCACACCTCAGGGCCGGTTCGATGACAAACCATCTTCACACTAGCAGGAGGACAGGTAGAGGTGGTAGACTCATATGTGTACCTGGGGACTACATTTATGACTCCGCTAGGAAGATTTACTATGGCACATGCAGCCAGGGATAGACTCACACGAGGGTATGCAGCTCTAGCCATGCTAGAGAGAGAGAGTCACCAGGCACACTTCCAGGAGCCCCGCACGAAGGGGTGGTTGTTTGACACACTAGTCACCCCTGCTTTGATGTATGCTACAGCAGTATGGGCACCTGGGCTCGCCACCTCCACATGGTCTTAGATAGAGAGGCCTCAGATTCTCATGCTCTCACGGATGATCCGCAACAAACCCTCCGTCCCACATGACATTGTCCGGACGGAGTTTGCTTCACCTCCTATGCTAGGAGAGGCCCTCTTCCAGACGATCTGCTTCATACAGAGGATTAGAGATATGCCATCAGATCGACTCTCACATAGAGCTTTTGAGGTGTCCAGGCAGCTCGTAGAGAGTGGAGATAGGAGATCATGGTATTCATAGATGATACAGTGGCTCACTCACCTGCCACCTTTCTAGTATGATATACATGCACCACACATCCAGCTCTCTCACAGTGAGAGGAACAGAGTCCTTCGGCAGGATTTATGGCAGCGATACACTCAAGAGACTTGGATTACACCCAATCAGCCTCTACCGCCGAAGATGCTATACTTTAGAGATCAGTTTATGCGTATCTTAGCAGATGGATTCATACAGAGACCTGGATACATGGATAGAGACCTGGATACATGGATAGAGACCTGGATACATGGATGTGTACATGCCTCACAGTGCCCGAGTGGCGATTGGCCAGCTCAGAGTGTCATCACACCAACTTGAGATTGAGGCAGCTAGGGCAGCACGGATCCCCAGAGCAGAGAGGATATGCAGACTATGCCAGGAGGAGGTTGAGAGTGAGGAACATTATGTATGCAGATGCACAGCATATAGTGTCATTAGAGAGAGATACACCACCATCTTTAGTGGACATCCCTCACTCCGCCAGATCATGGAGTCCACAGACCAGTGCAGATTTGGCCAGTTCTTGCTAGAGACACAGCGCCACAGAGAGACACTGCTACGGACTCATACCACAAGGAGAGGTGGGCGATAGCTCTAGCTCATTGATTTCTTCCAGAGATCTATCCCAGTGCCTACCTGACACAGGAGGGGGTTACACTTCAGCGCGTTGCGGACCTCCGAGCCAGACGGAGACCGAGAGCACCAGGCTACCAGACTCCCAGACTACATCAGAGGGAGATCACAGAGATACGGGCTCGACATCAGCACCATATCTAGGAGCAGCTAGCTCACTTACACTCACACCCGGAGATCATGCTCCGAGGTATTTTTGCCTTGCCATCGCCTATGTATCACATATTACACCCCCATTATGGTACTGGTTGGAGCTAGACAGATCTGCATTGCATTCTTGTATACCCTACGCATATAGGTTGCATACTGAGCATCTAGTAGTAGTGCTCCATCCATCACACTCCCCCACTAGCTCAGTACTTTCATAGTTTATTTCATGTTCATTTTGTCCTTTTTTTTTTCCGGACATCCAGAAGACATTGACAGTTGTACATTGATTTGTTTCATAGGTCGAGTTCCGCCTCTAGTAGACGTTAATTCAGCTTTCTTCCTTCTTTCTCTCTCTCTCCCCAGCCACCCTGCCCCCTCCCTTGGCAGCCAACCATCACCAGTTTCTTCCGGACCCAGGAGGTGGACACTGACATAGTGGATCTTGTGGACCCTCCACGAGCTGCTCTAGACCCACCTCGCCCGAGAGGAGTTACCTCGGACACCGAGCTTCTGCACTCCAGCGTGCCGGACGCCCTTGACCCCCCCCCCGGTCGGCCACGATCACCTCATCAGCTCCAGATCCAGGACATGCTCCACTGCCATCAAGCTACCTTTCCACGTGACATAGCTGAGGGAGACCTCTCGGCCATACTCGTCAACCCCATGCTTGACATTTTGGAGAGTGGTATACCATCTACTCGGAGCTGATGTTGCTCCCATGTTTTTATGTTTTTAGTATTCCATGACGAGTTTCCATGGACAGTTTTGTATTACCCCAGTGAGATAGCTATATTTATGTTTTCATTCTGTTTTATTTTCCATTCCATGATGAGATATGCCATGGACATTATTGTACCACTTTGGTCTCATAGGCCCATTGGGTCTTTAGTAGACGCTTAATATATCTTTCTTTCTTTCTCTCTTTCTACTCCACTGTGAGTACCTTTTATCCACCATAACGTTGCTGACCTGTCAATGAAATATTCTCCCAAGGCAACTCTAGGACGGCAATGGGAGAAGTGTCAAATCCCCATAGGATCTCCTCGTGGAACGCTCTTGGTACAAGACTCGAAACCTGCAAACAAACGAAACAAACATGACGGGGGTGCATGCCTGACTCACCTCCCAACCTCGACAGCCGTGGGCAAGCCCACAAGTCTTGGCTGTCCCCACGGAGCCACGAGCTGAGCTAACTAGATGGACGTACGGACCAATCTCTACCTCGTGACGTCCCATACCGCCACGAAGCTACCCTTGCGGGCCTTGAGATTGTTGCCGGCCTCGGCTGCATGAAGCAGGTGCACGTTTGCACTAGATCCAGGCTCCTGACCATAGAGCTCTCACAAAGTCACGCGAGACTCTATATGACTAATGACTAACCTTGGCCACCCTCCACTCTTTTATAGGCTCTTGGCTGGTCATCGGGCGTCCACACTTGGGTGTCCGCTCGTCCATACTTGGGTGCCTGCCCATTAGTCTATCCCTAACTCAGCTCGCCAATAAGTCTGCCTAGCTCCAAGCTTCCCCAAACCTCGAAACTAGTCTTGTGTGCGTGTAGCACACGGTAGATACACACTGTGCACATGACATACTCCCCTTCCTCTAAGAGCTCACTCCTGAGCTCAGTAAAAAGCCAGGGTAATCTCTCTGAAGAGTAGTCAATGTCTCCCATGTAGCGTCCTCCTCAACACGATCCTTCCACTTGATCTTGTATTCTGTGATAAGCGTATTACGCAATCTTCTTTCACGAAATCCAAGAATCTTTTCAGGTTCGTGTGGAACAAATGTCATGTCCTCGACATCTATGATTTCTTGAGGAGTAACTAACCCAGTACTTCCTTAAGTCTACTTACATGAAATACAGGATGAACTTTCACATGAGAACCCGAAGACTTTCCTTCAGTCGTGCTAGCCATTGTTGCGGAGAACTTCCTTTTGTGCTTGTTCCCTGCTTGGTAACGGGTTTAGACTTGGAAGAGACCATTGTATCATCATAGATATGAGCGGAATGAATGGCCTCATCCAAAGTTTTGCATTTGTTGTTTTTAACCTGGAAATGTTATGAGTCGGATAAACCGGCTACGAAGAAACCCAAAAGAGTGGTGGGATCCATCTTGGTAGCTTTCATCTACAAGTCCCTAAATTTCTGGAGATAGACCTCATAAGTGAGGTTCTGCGAGGTCATGGTGAAAGTAGTAAACCGGACAACAATATCATAGTCATCCTCCTTCTTGAGGAATTCTTTCTTGAAGACGTCTTCGAACTGTGTCCTAGTTGTTGGTTTAGGGTTGAGTTCCTTCCACCAAAGCAAAGCTTTGCCTGAGAGGAAACCTGCTGCTAATTGGATCTTTTTCCCATCGTCATATGGATGGAACTGAAAATGGACTGGCCACTTATGTAGCCAAGTGTCCACTATTTCCTTGGTACGCTGCTTTTGCTCGCCCCCAAACTCTTCCAGAGTAATATTGGGGCCCAAAGCAGATGCCAAGGTATCCATACCCGAAAGAGTAGATAGGGTAGTGGTCAACAAAGAGATGGAGTTTTGTAAAGCTTGCATCTGCGCGGCAATTTGTGCTTGACGTCCGAGGAAGAAGCTTCGAGAGCAACGTTAAATTCTTTGAAATCTGATTTTCACACATAATCGTCGAAAAGATCGGCATCGGTGTCTTCCGTAGCCAGCAGCTCCTCACGTTTGATAAAGGGCTCCAACTGGATTCTTGGGTTGACATCTTGAAGAGGGCAAGGTGAGAGAAAAGATTGATCTTGCACAAATAAGAGTGCTAGAGAACTCGAGAGCTTGAGAACTTGAGAACTTGAGAGATGTGTGGCAAGAAGCCCGCTTAAGGGGAATATATAGGCTTCCCCAAAAGCTAACTTTAGCTTTTGCTTTTGTGTTTTTTTTTGGCAAAAAATAAATAAATAAATAAAAATATATATATTCTGTTTTCTTAAAAAAAAGAAAAAAAACACTTATAAAGTAATACTTGGGTTTAAAAAAAAACCCTTTTTCCAAAGTGTGGGTTTATAAAACCTTAGGTGCATATGAAAATACCAAAAGCAGGCGATTGTTTTTTTTTTCTAAGAAAAACAAAAGCTAAAAAAAAAAACAACTTGTCAACTGCTTTTTTGTTAATTTTTGCGCCACCCGTTTGCTTGTCGACGGGCATCGCCTGCACTCTACTGTCGCCAGCGCTCAAACTTGTGCGCCTACACTTGTTGCTGCGCATACAGTTGGCCGGTTATGCTCACACGTGCCAGCCTACCTGCCTGCGAGTTCGGGCCCGCCTGCCTGCCTGTACTTGCGCACTTGTGCTTGTGCACACCAGCGCACCTGCGTTGGCCTGCACGTACTAGCCCGAGTGCAAGAGTCGCCTGACCACGTACACCAGCCTGCCTACGATGCACCACCTGTGCCTGGCTGTGCATAGCAGCTTCTTGGCATAAACGGCTGCGCTACCACCACCAAGCGTCACCTCTCTCTCTCTCTCTCACGTACAACAAACTGGTTTTCTCTACTTTTCTCTCTCTTGAAACTGTTTACACAGTTGAAAACACATCTAGCCCTTCTTCTTGCTAAGCAAACCAACCCATACAAGACCAACCCTTCTTCACGGATTCCCACGATGAAAAAGCAACATACTGAATTTGAAAAAACAACAGTATGCACAGAAAAAACAGCAAGCTTCTCGAACTCATACCTTTGCTTCGACCTCTTTTCCTCTACCTACCGACTTGCTCGTTCACGAGGCTTGCTCTGATACCACTGTCAAATCCCCATAGGATCTCCTCGTGGAACGCTCCTGGTACAAGACTCGAAACTTGCAAACAAACGAAACAAACATGACGGGGGTGTAGGCTTGACTCACCTCCCAACCTCGACAGGCGTGGGCAAGCCCACAAGTCGTGGCTGTCCCCACCGAGTCACGAGCTGAGCTAACTAGATGCACGTACCGACCAATCTCTACCTCGTGACGTCCCATACCGCCACGAAGCTACCCTCGTGGGCCTCAAGACTGTTGCCGGCCTCGGTTGCATGAAGCAGGTGCACGTCTGCACTAGATCCAGGCTCCTGACCATAGAGCTCTCACAAAGTCACGCGAGACTCTATATGACTAATGACTAACCTTGGCCACCCTTTTATAGGCTCTTGGCCGGTCATCGAGCGTCCACACTTGGACGCCCGTCCATCCATACTTGGGTGCCCGCCCGTTAGTCTATCCCTAACTCAGCTCGCCAATCAGCCTGCCTAGCTCCAAGCTTCCCCAAACCTAGAAACTAGTCTTGTGTGCGTGTAGCACACGGTAGATACACAGTGTGCACATGACAAGAAGCTACGCAACTGCTTTTGTGGTGTCTGGCTTTGACTTTTGGTAGACTTGGCAAAACTATACATATAGTGATGCACATCATGCTTCATTCAAGGCCATCAAAAGAAATGAGACTTCTTCTTGCCTTTGGGATTGCCTGAAGGCTCAGCTGGCCTCACCAAGATGTCACAAACTAGAATGTCACGTGCTTCCTCTAAAAGCACCCAACAAAAGCTCTACAGGGTCTTGGGGTCTTTTTTTCTTGTTGGCGGAAACAAATTGTCAAAACTAAGCTTCATTGTGCAGTCACAGGTTGTTTGAGTGTTTCCCAAATATCCAGAGTTGTTTCCGGGTCATTTTTTTTTCTGGAAAAGAGACTTCTATTAAGTTTGGAAATTTTAAAAAGGGAGATTTCAGACTAAGCAAGGGGAAAATCTCAACCAATCGGGTGCCTTGTGCTGCCAGCATATCATGGGATATAGGTCATATAGGGGCATCATTGAGGGAGATAGACCATACCTATGAGGATGACCTTAGTGACCTTGGGGATTCTATGATTAGCGATTTGGTGGATGATTCTACTTATCTCTCATGTGTGGACACATTGTCACTATTTAGTGTGATGATGATGCTTATGGTTATCCTGTCGATCATGCTTTTGCCTTGGAGGATTATACACATATTGATGGAGTGATCTTGCATGATGTCGATCGTGAGTTATGCTCCTTTCGCTTCCATGGTTGTGGATGCAATCCTATGTTCTTTGGAGCTAGAACATTCATCTTTGGATGCATCATATGTCACTTGAGATGTATGGTAGATGATTTTGTGGCATGTCATTTAGATACACATGTGATGCATCTTGGTCTTGGTCTACACGGTGATTATGTGGCATGTCATCTAGATACACATGTGACGCATCTTGGTCTTGGTCTACACGGTGATTCATTCATACCAAGACCATTCGACATTTTAGCCATGAGTTATGGCTTCATTTGGTGGATACCTTGGATGTTGGCTTTACATTATGGTCGCAAGGATGGACTTATAAGCTTTTCCTTGAACTTAGCTTTCCTTTTGACATGGGAGCTATTATTACATTGGCTTCAAGGGTCCGTGATGCATACTGCAGCTATCCATTTGTCCCAGGAGGACTCATGGCTGGCCTCTTCATCGATATTGGCTCCCCACATCTTCCATTTGATCTTGGGGGATATATGGCTACCTTCATCATCGGTGGTGGTTCCTCAAACTGGGAACATGGTTAGCTTCATCTTCAACAATATTCCATCGTCCTTTCCATTGGATCCTGGGGGATCATGCAACTTTGGGGATTCATGTTTGTCCTCGGCATCGACACCTAGTTATGGTTGATTTTTGGCTTTTGTATATAGCATTTTGTATATGGTTTTATTGGTGCACGACCACCCATTGATTTCGAGGACGAAATCATTGTAGGAGGGGATGGTTTGTACTGAAGGAATTTTAGTATGCACATGCACATGGGCATAGTTGTTACGAGGCGCGCCTCTAACGGTTAGAGGCGTTCGAGGCGTTTGAGGCGTACGACTGCCTGATCGAGGCATCAACATATTTTTAATTTTAATTTTTTTGCTGGTTTGAATCTTTAGACGGGGGCTTTAAGGGCCCAAGGCAGCCCCTCTCACACACACTCTCTCTCTCCCTCCCTCCCTCAAGCCTTTCTCAAGACCCAAAGTTCAAAGTTCAAACTTCAAACACACTAGGATGATGATGTTTTTTATACCCACTTTTGGAGCTCTCTCTATACTACCGGTTCATTTCATTTTACTTTGTACCCTTGAATCTTGATGATGTATCTAGATGATGATGATGGACTATTTTGGTCTCATAGGTCATTTTGGCCTTTTGCAGACGTTTAATACAACTTTCTTTCTTTCACACACACACTCTCTCTCCCTCTCATACACACTCTCTCTCTCCCTCCCTCAAGGCTCATACATACACACTCTAGTCTCTCTCTCTCTCAACTTTCACTATATATATTACATCTATCTATCACTATATTATATATATGTGTGTGTGTGTGTGTGTGTGTGTGTGTAAATAAATAATTTATATAGATGTAATATACATAGACGTCTCTAACACGCCTCTAATGTCTCTAAAAAATATGAGTCTTTCGAGGCGCGTACCATACCCGCCTCGTACCAAACGCCTCTGACGCCTCTAACAACCTTGCACATGGAGCATGGCATATGGGATTAGGGCACATGTGGCCTTGGGACTATAAAAGGCACGTGGCCTATATACTTTGTACTTTTTTAATACCTTTTGATCATTTGACATCTATACACTTACCTTTCTTGGAGCTTATGCTTCTATGGCTGATTCATGGCAGTCTTTCCATGTCTAGGTCCTACTTTCTATGATGAGTGGATCTATGGTGTACTTCGACCTTTGAGCTGGCTCATGATCCCTCATGTGTGGGTTATCACCTGGCTTTTCATGCATATGGCTTAGATCCATTACCAAATCTGAACTTGGTTATGCCCCTTTCCTACATGTTCCATGAGCAAGGTAGTCCCAAAGGAAAGATACTTCGATGCCAACTTAAAATTTAAAGGAGTACTAAGCTTGCACTATGTATAATGCTAATCACAAAGATGGTCACTAAGCAAGATTAGATCCACAAAGCAATGAAATTAACACAATGTAATGAGGTCACCACTAAGCATAACACATGAGTTCCACAAAGCAATTCACTACGTTGTATTATCACAAAGATTGTCACAAAGTTGCGTATTTCCATGGTCCCCTACCTTTTCTCCACCTCCCTAAATTAATGGAGTGAGGGTAGCTTCCACCTACACACTCACCTAGCTACTTTTACAAAAGTCTTTTAACCTTAGCCCATAGTTGTTTCTCGTACGCGTACGAACCTATTCGTACGTACGAGTCGTACGGTACGATACCGTACGATACCGTACGGTACGAGTTAGGTTCCCCCCCCCCCCCCCAAAAAAAAAAAAATTTCCTTGAAAAAAAAATTCCAAATGCTAAAAAAAAATAGAAACCCTGCTTTACGAAGATCCCAAATGCTCGCAATACTTCGCAACGTTCGTGTCCACTCAGTATTCCATATGGGGTTGTGGAGAGACCTAAAAAATCTGGCGAGGTAGACTGGTAGTGTACACTTGATTGGTAGGATGAGAGAATCTTGCTACATCACTTGGGGATCCCTGGTATAGGTAGGCTAGACAATTAGATTCTCAAGTTATGCACGAGGGAGAACATTTGGACATGGCCATTTTGATCTAGAGAGGAGTCCCTAAACTTATCACCCTAGATGCACTCCTCGTATTTGTGCAAGGACGGTCCCTTAGTCATAAACGCTACACTGGGAGACCTTTGGTATTGCATTACCCATCCAGGTTCTTTTTTGGAGACAATCGGGAGATCCAACCGGGAGAGACACATATCCATGTACTGGTTTCTCAAGCACTGTAGACTCCTCCCCTCCCAACCTTCCCTCACATTCAAGCTTGAAGCTCCATAGCTTGTAAGTGTAAAAAATAAAAACCGTATTTTATCGTACCGTATCCCAAAATTTCATATCGTACCGAATATTCCCGTACGGTATCGTACCGTACGGTATCGTATTTTCGTACCGTGACAACTATGCCTTAGCCCAAGGACCCTTCGTCCTCACAAAGGATATTGTCACCTAGACAGACACTAAGGTTAAGTGGCACCATGCATCTCCAATACATGGATGCCATAGTTGCAATGAAACGCGTTTCATTCTGTTTGAATGAAACGAAATGTTTCGTAAACGTTTCAAACGAATGAAATGCGTTTCATTCATGTCCACATGGGAACTCTACGATTTAAGCGTTTTTTACCCAGATTCTTTAGTTTTTACTTGAAAACATGTTTTAATGTGTAAATGATGCATGTTTAATATTGTTTTGGAGGGAAGGCAACATATTTTTTACATATTATAAACTTGTATATAAATTTTGAGGCCTGTAACCCCCCCGTTTTGTATGAAACGTTTTAAAACTTCTGGGATTTGAAAGAAACGTTTATGAAACGTGTTTCATGAAACGCCTGGCAACTATGATGGATGCACACCCAACGCATGGATGTAAGATCACTCATATATTTCAACAAGAGGCTCGCCATATCCACTAATAGTGGGGGAGTGTCCCTATGTTGCTGGTGAATCTTCTTGATCTGGAGCTGTCGTGTGGAGGGCTGACAAGGTCCAGGGGATTGCAGGGCTATAAAGAGGAAAGAATTGCTGAAAGACACCAAACTATGGATATTTGGGGAGTTCACATCTCAAATAAAAAGGAGCATAACTGCAAGTGAAGTGTAAGAGAGGGATATGTCATCACAGGCACTCACTTGTGAATTCCCCTTTCTCCCCACAAAAAATTTGAAGAGACCTTTGTCTTCTGTGAACTGTCTGCTGGACTTTAAACCACCTGACTGTTCATGATAAGGCATGTTCAGAAGAGTTTTGGTTTAAGTATTCCAATTTTTGCACTGCAGACCTCTAATAAACAACTCTTTATTTGTAGGTGCCCAATGGTGCAGCAGGCTACTACATGCTAGGATTGATATGTCGGTGAGACTTTGTATGAATCACTGGTGCTGTATAGATTGCTAGCTTTTCCTATCTTTAAAATACTGTGCACAAAGGTTGTTTTCCTTTGATCTTACATATGAAACAGATCATTGACAGTAAGTGTTTTGACTTCAGAGGTGTAATAGATTGTCTGTTATGAATTTGGAATACATACAATGGCCTTGGCTCGTGATTTTCTTCATCACTCTCTTTCTCTCTATTTGTATGAATGTGTCTATGTACACGTGTCTATACAAAATATGCATGCACACACATACGTATGTACGCACATTCATAAATGCATGCATGCATTCATGTATTCACATATGCATGTGTGTGTGTGTGTGTATGTATGCTTGCATGCAAGTATGTTCTGAATGGCATGCACATATGCATGACTGTTTTCATGCACGTATGTATGCATGCATGTAAATAAGTTTATTTAAGCATGTGAGTGGATATGGTTGTGTGTATCTCACGACTTGCCATCTCTTTTTTGCTCTTATGCGCGCTTTGTTCGACAGGCATACAGATCGAAGGCAAGCAGCCATAGCACATTACACACAGGCTTTATCATTGGATTCGTTTTTCTGGTCGGCCTACGAAGACCTGTGCGTGCTTGGTTAGTGAAAATCTCTCCTGGTTACTGAGTTTCTATCTATTCCTTAAGAGTTGGAAATATTACTTTTGAAAACACTTGTTCCCTTCTTGATTTGTAATCAATGTGAGCATGTGATCTAATACAAGCCTTTCATTGGACTCAAACATGTAAAGCTTCTTCACATCTTGGGAAAAATGACTATTTTGTGGGTTTGTGAATGTAGTTTCATAGTTTAGTTACGTTTCAGAACTGCATGGCCAACATGTGGCAGATGTAAACACATACATGGGCACAAAACAAGATGAAAAACAGATGAACAACCCACCGCTTACATCAAACACACCCATGTCTGTATGTCTCTGTTGTGCACACACATGCAGCATGCATAGACACAAAGATGCAATGTCAATCTCTGAACGAGCTTTCAATCTCTGAACGAGCTTTGGACCTGCGATGAGCTCCATAGTTGAGCCATAACAAACTCAGCCTCAATGGCCCAAGTGTCAGTGCCCTATGAAATGATATGGGTCGAGGTCCTGTCCATTGTGAAAATGCGGCGAATCTGCTGCCAAACCCGTTGAGCCTTCGGACAATCCCAAAGACAATGTCGCTGAGACTCCTGAGGGTGGTAGCACCTCGGACAAGCCGCTATTTGACCGCCAATGGCAGCCAAAGAAAGAGGGTGTTCTTTCGAGGCTGAAAACTGTCCCAAAGCCTCTTCCAAAAATTTGAGAGAAACTGTTGTGAGAGGCTGTAACCGCTGGAGGACCTGGAACAATAGACAAACACTTCAAATATGCAAACTGACTTCGAAAACACAGCAGGAAGCCACAATAATATAAAAACACCTCACTGAGCCAAAATGGCCGGCCCCCCCGTAGGAACTTCTTTATTGAGATAGAAGCCAAGATGTAGGTGCAGACTTGCACTGGATTTTCCACAAAGCATCGGCAACTTTTCACAGAGCATATATAATATTCTAGCTTGTCTCTCCTTGCAGATGACAAGCCACAAACCAGCGCAAAGTTGTCACAAACAGTCCTAAAAGAACTTCAATCACCGCTTGTTGTACGGTGTAATCCGTCAGAGAGAAGAGCACTGGCTGAAACCACGTGTGGGAACTGTACAGTTGTACGGCTGCTGAACTGAAGCTGCTGTACGACTGTCCAAACTGACCAGGTGGGGGAGGACAAGGAAAACAACCAGCTGCAGTGTACTGTATGGCCAGCGCAAGAGGGAGAAAAGGAGTGGGAAATCAGCACTGTATGGTTATTCTGAATGGCCAGGGCACAGAAGAGAGAGAGAGAGAGAGAGAGAGAGAGAGAGAGAGAGAGAGAGAGAGAAGAAAGAAAGAAAGAAAGTTGTATTAACGTCTTCAAAAGGCCAAAATGACCTATGAGACCAAAAGGTTACATCATATCCATGAGGTACATCATCCTGGGTACAAAATAGTAATAAAGAAAGATAACAAAAATCTAGAACTTTAAAATCTGATCTAGGTACATGAGCAGAGAGCTCTCATATCACCCTAATACATCCCTCATGGGCCGCTGTGACATGGTGCTCAAGGTGGTAAAACTGAGCTGGCGCGAAAAGGTCCTGCGATGATGGGAGATGATGGCCCGGATCCTCCTGTGGTGGCGTGGCCGTGGACGAGGGCCATGGGGTCTGGGGCGTCGAGCTCTGCATAACTCAGTGGCTTTATCAAGTGTCACAGCTCTCGGCCGAGCTCCTACACTACCCTGTGGTCTGGGTATGATGGGTGGATCGGCCGGCCCTCGGAGTGCTGGTATGGAAGAAGTCGGTGAGAGCTCTCTGTGCTGGTCCTTGAGCAAGTACAGCTAATCTGGATCTCACTAAGGACTCCCTGTGTTTGCGGAGCTCTAGAAGAAAAAGTCCCAGGCATCTCTGATCCAGGAAGTCCATGATCCTGGAAAGTGGTCCGAACCCAGCTCGGAAGAGGCAGTGGAACCTCCCCCGAATCTCATAGTATACAGGGCATTGGCATATGTAATGGTCCTCTGTCTCGGGCTCTGTGTGACAGAGCTGGCATATCCTGTCCGTTGGTGTGGCTGCACTAGGTCCATATCTGGCAGTCTCCACTCTCAGTTGGTGGGACGAGGTGCGGATTTGGCCGATCGCACATCTCACCCCAAAGGATAGGTTATGTCCATGTAGCGTGGACGGATGATGAACCCATCCTCTGTCAGGCATAGGAGGTGATCTCTGTTGAAGGCCATCTTCGTCCCCAGTAGACGACTAGGTGAACTCCATGTCCTCCTTGTATCCAGTTTGACAATGTCCTTCCTAATAACCCTGTTCCGCTCTGTGCGGCTGAGAGCAAATGACGGGGCCTCTATGCTGTACTGGAATGGGGCAAGGTGGAAAGGTACGTAGTGTACGGCACGCTATCAGTACATACGGAACGTACTTCTGTACGGAACAAATTTCAAGGTACGTAAACAATACGTACCATTTGTAAACAGTCCTAGAAACTTGAATATTTTGTAGACATAGCGACCAAAATACTTAAAATAAAGAGTGAACCTCATTACTTAAAGTTTAAATCAGTTGCCAAGCCCATTACACAATACCTCATGTCATAGTGATATAAGCAAGAACCATGAAAGTCATAGATGATAAAAGAGAGTACAAATATCATGTCTACAGCACATGTCCTGGTCCACAAGTGCAAAAAGCAAAACAATGAAACACTACAGTTGTCTAGACGCAAGAGTCTCAAATCTCATCATCAGATGAAGATGATGAGTCTTCTGAAGAGAGCATGCCTCCGTCATTGATACCATTGCCCTCTTCATCGAACTCTGGCTCAACAACAACAAGCTCCAGTGCATCCTCGTCATGTGCCTCGGGAATCTGAGTGTGAATGAGTTGGACGCCTCTGTTGGGTGCGACGAACTGGAAGCTTTCCCCTGCGAATGCTCTCTCGTCTCGCAGAGCCTGGATCTGGAGCTGCCTGGCTTAGAGGAATGCTGAGAGATCGTGCACATGAGCGGGCACACAACGATCCACACTCTCAAGCTCTCTATGTAAAGCTCTCAAAATCTCATCTTGCTCATCTCGATTTTGCAAGTACACACAAAAATGCCCAAAATAAAGTGCAACGTGGTCGCTTATCTACAATTGCCTGAATTTGGGCCTCGCCACACACGCTTCATATTTTTTATTTTTTTTAAAATGACTGCGTATGGATCCGTACAGTACGGTACGGCACCGTACCGTACGGCTGTACCATAATGTATGGATCCGTACGTACGTACGGCAACAACCCTGGAACGGGGAGTGTGCCTCCATCTGCATACCGTGCATGCCAAACCAAGTGCCTACTTGTGCATACCAGCACTCTGTATCTCCCTCACGTGTCAACTGTCGCGAGGACTCCAGGGCTAGCTGGGGGTATCTATCAAGTGGAAGCTCCCATAGCCTATGCCTGTATGTCACTGTCTGGAATAGAGCCTCTATCACTATCAGTGCAGCCCCCATCTTTGCTCGCACAATCTCATGTGGCACTGATGGCTTACTCCTAATCATGCGTGAGATCATCGTCGCCACTAGGGGCCTCTCCATCGGCTTCCACCCATCATATACCTCCTCTGTATCTGTCTCGGCTTGCTCTCTCCTCTGTCTCCTCCTGTGGTATAAGCTAGGACCCCAGATGGGGGCACCATACAGTGTACTCTCTAGCGAGCCAAGGGCTGCATATCCCCCCATCAATCTAGCGTCGGCCGCCTTCCACATCGAGAACTGAGGTCCATAAAAAGTGATCCCAAGGTATACATATGAGGTAACATACTCCACAGGCTCTCCACTGGATGTAAACTGTACTGTAGATCTACTTATCCACTGTGAGGAGGTGTTAAAGATCATGACCTTGGTCTTTGCAAGGTTCAAAGTAAGGTCCCGGTCCTTGCAAAAGGCCCGTAATGCATCCAAATGCCTCTACAGCCCCTTTGGTGAATCAGAAATAAGAACAATATCATCTGCATACAAGAGGATCGGTACTAGGACTCCTGCCAAATGTGCTCCTGGTCCTCCTTGTCTGTCTATGTAATCCGAGATCTCGTCAATGTATAGACCAAATAGAGTAGGAGACAAGGGGCAGCCCTACTTCACCCCAATAGTGCTGTGTATGATCTTTGAGTCACCTCCTGGAGTTCGTACTTTGCCTGTGATGACTGACTCATAGAGTGTAATGATCCCCCACAGCATCTCTGTTGGCACTCCCATATCCTGCAGTCTCCTCACTAATCTGGCCCGTGGGACAGTATCAAAAGCTTTGCGGAAATCCACAAAGCAGCGGTATATCCATTTCTCGTGAGCTCTCCCCTCCTCAATGATCCCCCGTAGTGTAAAGATATGATCTAGTGTGGAGTGCCCTCTCTTGAAGCCTGCCTACCCCAGTGCTCTGAGTCTACTCTCCTTAGACCATCTAGGCTGCCCACCACCAGCTGCGCTTGCTGTACGGCGAGATGTTGGAGAGAGAGAAACTGTAGTCAGCTGTGCATGATGATAAAAACAAAAGCCTCTCCTTTTTCTTTTTATAAAGTTGACCAGCTCTATATATGAGTTGCCCGCTTTTCCTTTTTGCCAAAAGAGTCTAGAAGTGCTCAAAATATCCCTTTTTATGCTTTTTCCAGCTTGTAGCCCAAGTTTTCTCTAGGTGCCTCCTTCTGTCCACCTGTTCATAATAATATGTCCAGCCTATCGTTAATGATGTGTGAATACAGTGACTAATAAACATTATACGTCACTTTAATGAATAAAATCCCATGGTGCTTGTCACCATTTTGCCACCCATTTGGTCCATCTCCATTGCTGGTGCCACTTCTATGGGACCGTCACTTCATAGAGCGGCCATATTTGTGCCATGTTCACTTGAGGCCAGGCTGGTGTCTTATGTGAAAGGGCCAGTCACTTTGTGTCACATGGACGGGAACCAGTTTCGTGCCACGCGTGTGTGACGAGGATCGTGCCATATGGACGAGAGCCTAAATCGTGCCACCCGTGAATGACCAGGACGGTATCTTGTCCATGGGACTGTCACTCCATAGAAGGATCCGTGTTTGTACCGCATCTTGCCTATGGGACTGTCACTCCATAGGAAGGCCAGGGTATTCACATTCTATCGCTCCAGATTTGTGCCTGACTAAAATGTTTTGTACAAGTTTCATGAAAGGAAGATTTTGTCCATTACGTGTGCACGTGCATTCATCTTTGCATGTCTGAAACTGTTTTCGTGTGACTTGTATTTGTGTATTTGTTTGCTTTGATGTGCCACTTATTGAGCGGGGACGCCTGCCAGTGAGCCGTGAAGCTTGCCCTGTATGCTGACATGTTTTGTTGCATGTGAATAGGTGGTAAGTATGGTGTATTCATTTATTTTAAGATTGTTATTCTAACCTTTAAATTTATAAGGCTTGCAGGTTCACACATAATAATAAGTGGGTGAACAATATTCTAAAGTGACCAAGGCCCAACTTATTGGGGTGCCCAAAAAAAATCCATTTGAAAAAAGTTTAGTTTAAATGAAACTTGCCATGAAGGTTTGACACGAGTGAAGGCTGGACGGAGGCCACGTAAGGTGATGGCGTGGTGGAAAGAGCCTTCACGCCTGCCCGACTCTCTCTCTCTCGGTGGCCGACGTACTGAAGAATCTCTCTCTCTCTCTCTTTTTTGTGACCTTCCATACAGCTAAGAGAAGAATTCGATTAGATTGGGGGTGTTGTTGGAGCAGGCCGATCAGCCCCGAGGCTTTACTGGAGCAACTAACCAGCCTTGGGGCTTGGTTGGAACAAGTCGACCAGCCATATGACCTATACTGGAGCCAGTTGACCAACCCTAAGATGTGATTGGAGAAAGTCGGCCACTGCCCTATACTTAGGGAGGAGAATCGACCAGCCCCTCTTCTATTTCTGAAGAAGCCGACCAATACCTATACAGTCTCTCGAACAGCCGACCAACCCTTATGTAGTGCTGAGAATCTGAAAGTACGGGATTCGGACAAGAAGTTGGGACTCGGAAGCGAAAGGTTGGGAGAACCAACAATCCAGTCACCGTGGTTGAGCTAAGCTAGTGTAAGTACGGGAGTGTTTGTATGTGCATGGTCCCGGAACACCAGGTGAGGGCCTAGTTCAACCCAGGTAAGGTGAGGATTGTTCGTGATTGACCTTCTACAATGGATTTCTATGTTGACAAATCCTTGTCTGGTTAGTGATTTCATTATGCATGGATTCTATTGTGACAAAATCTGGCTAAGTGTAAGTCCATGTACCTTGTACTTATAAATACTCCAAGAAATACATTAGTATTGAGGGGGGGGGCCGTTTCCGGCCCCAGTGGAGGTGTCAAGTTGTGCATTGTCATTTTCAGATTTGTGGATACTTATGTTGTTCATAATTGTCAAGATTAAGTGATCTAAGTTAGAGCATTTGTTTTCCGATTGTGGTTGGTCTCCTGTGGGAAGCAGTTGCATTGGTATCACAACTTGGTTGTCTCTCTTTCTCAAGAGGGAAGACGGTGTTTTGAAATCGGAAGCAATCACATAGACACTTGAGTCAATGGACAGCCAAGGCAATCCTTTGGAAGTGCCAAATTCAAGGGGTCAATCAAGTGCCTCTCAAGATTCTGATGGATTGTAGGGAAGGCACAAGCCCCTTGAGAGGGTTTAGGACAGTGCTTTGATGGGACATCCATTCCGTGGGAAAGAGCCTATGCATGTGGATGAGCCCGATGCATTGAGGGTTGAATTGGAACACATGAAGAAGCTTTTGCTGGCAAAGGAGCAAGAGCTGAAATTTTTGCATGAAGATTCTCATGTGCAAAGTGTCATTGAAGGAAAGAAAGCTGAAGCTATGGTGGATATGACCTTTGAGTCTATGGGTCGTGAAGCGGGCAAGAAGCCAAGGGATTTGGTCTCATCCGAAAGGGTGATCTCAAAGGAGGAGAGGATGGAGAGTTAATGTTCAAGAATCCACCTCGTTTGAAGCATGGAGACCCAACATCTCAACTGTTGAGGTCTTGTGTGCACAAGGAAGAGGTGTTGGTCACTTCTCGCCATGCATATACTCCAAATGGGACAGGAGGAAACAAATATGTGCATGTTGGAGCTAGTGGAAGGCACGATGGCCTAGTGGATTCAAAGCATGTATTTCATGGTGAGAGTGGTCGGCATGCAAGCCGAAAAACTTTGAGGTACTTTTTATCTCAAACAAAGCTCTCAGAGAAGTAAATGAGAATGGCAAATTTCCTTTCTATGTTCCATTTTCAGATTATACACACTCCGGAAAAGAAGAATGTAGTGGCAGATGCCTTGTCCAGGAGGCCATATGTGACTGCTGTTTCAGTGGCCTCACATGGGGATTTGACTACCATGTGTGATTTATACTATTTGGATGCTGATTTTTGCCATATTTGGGCTGATTTGATGGGTGATCATACACATGCTACTTATGTGAGCAAAGAGGGTTATCTCATGAAGGATAACTGCGTATGTGTGGTGAAGGATATGCGTCCAAAAGTTATGGAGGAATGTCACGCTCCACCTTATGCTGGTCATAGAGGTATTTTACCTACGACACGCATGATAGGGAGATATTTCTTTTGGCCAAGCATGCGTCAAGACATTGAGGCTTATGTACGCGCATTTATTACTTGCCAGAAGGTGAAATTTGATCGGCAAAAGCTTCCAGGTTTGCTTCAACCTTTGCCTATTCCCTCGCAGCCATGGGAAAGTATTACTATGGACTTCATTATGGACTTGCCTAGATTCCCACATGGGAATGATGCTATTTGGACCATTGTGGACAGGTTCAAGTCTCAATGTCTTGACGCATATATATATATATATATTTTCTTTTGGCCAAGCATGCGTCAAGACATTGAGGCTTATGTACGCGCATTTATTATTTCTTTTGGGGCCAAGCATGCGTCAAGACATTGAGGCTTATGTACGCGCATTTATAACTTGCCAGAAGGTGAAATTTGATTGGCAAAAGCTTCCAGGTTTGCTTCAGCCTTTGCCCATGGAAAAGCATTACTATGGACTTAGACTAGATTCCCGCATGGGAATGATGCTATTTGGACCATTGTGGAAGCAAGCAAGCTCACTTCTTGCCCGTCAAGAAAACCATTAAAGCCGATCATATGGTGAAGCTTTTCCTTGCTCAAATATTTAAGCATCATGGTATGCCTAAGTCCATTCTCGGGGACAGAGATCCCAGGACTACGAGTCTCTTTTGGAGGGCTCTATTTGACAACATGGGCACTGAGCTTGAGTTCTCATCCACCTATCACCCGCAAACAGATGGTCAAAGTGAGGCTGCAAATTTAGCTGTCTTGGATTTGCTAAAGTGTTATGTGGCAGATCAAAAAATCCATTGGGAGAAGTATCTTCACTTGTAGAGTTTGCCTACAATAACACGGTACATGTCTCCATAGGAAAAGCCTGGTTTGATCTTGCCACCCATCCTTCATACAAAGGATAGATTTTTGCAGCCGATGAGTATGTGTGTGATTTGGATGTGGCCTTTGCTCAGGTGCGGACAGCCATTGCATGGCCTCAAGACAAGCATAAGAGGACTGCTGAGAAGCATAGAAGGGACATGCAAGTCACATACGGTAATTGGGTATTGTTGAAATTTGAGAAAGCTAGGCTTCGGAAGAAGCTAGGACGAGAGGGATCATACCCTAAGCTTTCTACTCGGTGTTATGGACCCTTCAAGGTGATTGAGAAGATCAATGAAGTGGCTTACCGGCTTCCTTTACCCAATCATTGGAAGATTCACAATGCCTTTCACATGAGTCTTTTGCGGAAGTATGTGGGGCCATATCCTAACGAGCTTGTCACAGAAGATTTGCTAGAGGTTCATGAGCTTGAGGAGATCCTCTAGCCAAAGCAGATTGTATTTCACAAGGAGAAAAGGCTCCCAGTTGGAAAGCTTTCTAGGAGATACCTTGTGAAGTTTAAAAATTATTTACCCATTGATGCAAAGTGGGTAGATGAGGATTATTTTGCTGATTACCCGCAACTTTTGCAGGCGTATCTTGAGGCTTTTCATTTGAGGTCAACTGTTTAGAAGCCGGGGGGGATGTGACCATTTTGCCACCCATTTGGTCCATCTCCATTGCTGGTGCCACTTCTATGGGACTGTCACTCCATAGAGCGGCCAAATTTGTGCCATGTTCACATGAGGCCAGGCCGGTGTCTCATGTGAAAGGGCCAGTCACTTTGTGTCACATGGACAAGAACCAATTTCGTGCCACCCGTGTGTGATCAGGATTGTGCCATATGGTTGGGAGCCTGTATCGTGCCACCTGTGTATGACCATGACGATATCTTGTCCATGGGATTGTCACTCCATGGAAGGATCCGTGTTTGTACCACGTCTTGCCTATGGGACTGTCACTCCATAGGAAGGCCACGGTTTTCACATTCTCTCGCGCCAGATTAGTGCCCGACTAGAATGTTTTGTACAAGTTTCATGAAAGGGAGATTTTGTCCATTACCTGTGCGCGTGACTTGTATTTGTGTATTAGTGTGCTTTGATGTGCCACTTACTGAGTGGGGACGCCTGCCAATGAGCTGTGAAGCTTGCCCTGTATTCTGACATGTTTTGTTGCATGTGGACAGGTGGTAAGTATGGTGTATTCATTTATTTTAATATTGTTATTCTTAACCTTCAAATTTATAAGGCTTGCAGGTTCACACATAATAATAAGTGGGCGGACAATATTCTAAAGTGACCAAGGCCCAACTTAAGTGGGGTGCCCAAAAAAAATCCATTTGAAAAAAGTTTAGTTTAAATGAAACTTGCCATGAAGGTTTGACACGAACGAAGGGTGGACTCAGGCCACGTAAGGTGATGGCGTGGTGGAAAGAGCCTTCGCCTACCCGACTAACTCTCTCTCGGCGGTTGACGTGCTTAACAAAAACCCGACGTTCTCTCTCTCTTTCTTTTGTGACCTTGCATACAGCCGACCAGCCGTGTGGCTGTTCATACAGCTAAGAGAAGAATTCGATTAGATTGGGGGTGCTGTTGGAGCAGGCGAATCAGCCCTGAGGCTTTACTGGAGCAACTAACCAGCCTTGGGGCTTGGTTGGAACAAAGTCGACCAGCCATATGACCTACTGGAGCCAGTCGACCAACCCTAAGATGTGATTGGAGCAAGTCGGCCACTCCCCTATACTCAGCCAGGAGAATCGACCAGCCCTTGTTCTATTTCTGAAGAAGCCGGGCAACACCTGTACAGTCTCTGGAACAGCCGACCAACCCTTGTGTAGTGCTGAGAATCTGAAAGTATGGGATTTGGACAAGAAGATGGGACTCGGAAGCGAAAGATTGGGAGAACCAACAATCCAGTCACTATGGTTGAGCTGAGCTAGTGTAAGTACGGGAGTGCTTGTATGTGCATGGTCCCGGAACACTAGGTGAGGGCCTAGTTCAACCCAGGTAAGGTGAGGATTGTTCGTGATTGATCTTCTACAACGGATTTCTATGTTGAGAAATCCTTGTTTGGTTAGTGATTTCATTATGCATGGATTCTATTATGACAAAATCTGGCTAAGTGTAAGTCCATGTACCTTGTACTTATAAATACGCCAAGAAATACATTAGTATTGAGGGGGGGGCCGGCCCTTTCTGGCCCCAATGGAGGTGTCAAGTTGTGCATTGTCATTTTCAGATTTGTGGATACTTATGTTGTTCATAATTATCAAGATCAAGTGATCTAAGTTTGAGCATTTGTTTTCCGATTGTGGTTGGTCTCCCGTGGGGAGCAGTTGCAGTGCTCATGTTCTATAGCCATCTTTCAGGCCAAACTGTGCCAGTGAATGCTTGAGCTTTCTTCTGTGGAAAATCCCCGTTCTCATCTTGGTTCTGTTTTGTGTATGGGCTTGGTCCAAAACACTGATCAAGATTGGTGAAGTGACATCCCCTCTGTCTTATAAAGTAGTTGTCCCAATTGTATAAGCATGATACCACTGGAATACTCTTCAAGTATAGCATATCCACTGCTAACCAATATAATCCGGGCATTAAAGCCATAAGTCCGGATCTAGTGTGGCCGAAGTTAGATACAGGCACAAGAGCCAACTGTATCGAGAAAGAAACATTAGCCATATCCCAAGTCAACAACTTTGATAATAAGCAGACACAAGCACAAGAGTCAACTGTGTCATAAGTATTCATAAATCCAAGGGTAGCTTTGAGTACCTACAAAAAGAGAATAAGCAAAATACATAGCCACAAAACATCTTGTCATGCCATTGGATTGCATAAGAGCATCACTCCTATGATCCATATGCTTGCCCAAGCCGAACATGCTTCACATGTCCATATGGTTCACTAGGGCAACGACCCTTCCATGAAACCATAGATGCTCGGCAGAGTTTCCTCTTTCCTTGAGATACCATGAGTTCATGAAATACTCACTGGACAGAGTCACCAACTCTTCCATGAATTCATGAAATACTCACTGAACAGAGTTACCAACTCTTCCATGAGTGCAAATCATGGTCACCATGAAACTCGTTTCGGTGGCTTTGAAACTCGTTTCACGTTTCAGTGTTGAAACATTTCATTTGCACATTGAAACCATATTGTTTCATGTGGGGAAAAGGTTGTGATTTTGTGAGCTTTTTAACTTTTATAATTCTCTCTCTTTCCTTCTTTCATACTATTTGTTGTTTTCTCTCCTCTTTTGTATGTCTTCTTTGTTTGTTGATGAGAAATATGCTAATATCATCTTATACTTATTGGCCAGTACCTTCACATTTTATGTATATGATCATTTCTGTCCAATGTTTCACTGTCCATCTAGTCGGTGTTGAAACGTTTTGTTCCAAAATAAATCGTTTCAGCATTGTTTCGTTTCAATAGTAAAAAGTTTCGCGGTGACCTTGGTGCAAATACTCACTCACTAGAGTCACCAACTCTTGCATGAGTGCAGTATAACATAAGATAAGAATGATTCACAGGCATAGAGATCCTTATTCTCTATAAACATGTTTGCGATAGATAGTTTTACATGCATTTCGGCCGATAATTGAAATCCATAGAAAAATCCTCAATCCATAAGATATGCGCTGCATCCCATTGAATAGGGAGCGAGAAACTTGATTTGAGAATTGACGCCAATATAATCAGGGTTAGTTCCGTACGTCGTACGACTGAAATCGTACGTACCTGCTGTACGGTACGGTACCGTACGGATTCGTACGATACCGTACGTTTTTTTTTGGGGGGGCGGTGGTGTTGTTGTTGTTGTTGTTGCGTGGAGCAATTTCAGTCTTCTAGAGAGCCATTCATCGCCCTTTGCAGCCTATAGGAAGCTGTTTGTCAGGAGCGCATTGCCATATTAGGCAAGCGATCATATTGCCTGATAAGGAGGAGGAGGCAATCTTCATGGAGCTCTATAGTGAGCTTCCATTGCCCCCTCATGATGATACCCCATTGCCTAGAGAGCCCTTGTTTGATGATGATGGCAACCTACTTAGCGAGAATGATCCCCAGAGTGTCTCGTCCACCTTCGAAGAGTCCTCTTCAGAGAACTCTCTTGATGGACACTCTAGTAGTGATCATGTTGATGATCATGCAGATGTTGGTGATGATGTAGACTTTTGATATGTTATAGCTCTCTAGGCATTGGGCATCTATCTCCTTCTAGCCCATCGATGATGTATTGTAGTATGTAGTATACTGTATCATGTATGTACGCATGTTGGCGGTCGCCCATGCCATGAGTTTTTGGCCTATCCTTTTGTAGCAATTTTGTACTCTAATGGCATGATGACATTATGTTCATGGTTCTACTATTTTGTAACTTCTTGTCTACAATTTTTAAGTTTAGGAAGTATTTTTTATAAAAAAAACGTACTAATATCGTACCGTACCTCAAAAAATTTTAAGGTACCAATTAGTACCGTATTTTATCGTACTGTACCGTATCGTACCTTTCGTACTAACTAACCATGAATATAATTATCATGTCTATGCACATGCATAATGACAAAAACATCATAGAGATCCTGTAAATCTTCATTGCAGATAGATGAATGAATCCGTACCCATAGAATACTAAAATCATAAATTAGTTTAGTAGCTTTGCGTCCAAGAAAAGAGATAGATATATGAATTGCTCAAAGTATCTATCCTGCAGCACACAACAACAAGCATAGGATTCTTCTTGCACAAATATGCAAGAGCAAAAATATATGTTCAACTGAAAAACCGAATATATATTTATTTCAAAAGAATTACATATACAATGCTAAAAATGTTTAGCTGATAAAAAGGATATTAGCAAAAATACACAACTGAAGTGTATGCAAAATAGCATCTTTGATTCTTTTGTACAAAATTATACGCCTTGATGTGAGGCTGGAATCCGCTAATCTATAATTCAGGCGAAGCCTCGGTATCATTATAGTGCGTGATCTTTGGTTGAGGGCAAAAGGCTGTCATATGACCTACTGCTCCACAATCTGTACACGTAGGCTGCCACAGATGTTGTTTCACACTAGCTCAGGGTTTCCTTCCAAGTGCTACTCTTCCCTGGAACTCAGGAGGAAGAGAAGGAGCTGGGTGAGGATCTTTAGTCTTCAGATGTTCTTAGGAGATGTCACAGAAGGCAAGTGGGGCTTCTTCTTCACATAGCATGAATGCTCATCCAAATCCTTAGGTTAGCGTTTCTTGTATTGCTCGGGAGGTTTTGGGATGAGGAATTCACCGTTAGGCTGTACCTCGTTGTTGCCGTTCCCTCAAAGGTACCTAAAATCCAAATCTGTGGGATTTTCAACGTACATGTGTGCTAGATCTTCGAAGATACCAATCGATCACAAGCTACCTTTCCAAATAATAATCTTTCTACGTGCGGATAGCGTTGGTATTTGCTCAACAAGGATAGCGTTGATATCTCGTCTGACCAATTGTTCTAGAAGCTTGTCCAACTGCTATGAATAAAACTCCTTCTGGGCATCCAAGATCTTCTAGAACCCTGTAGCCATATGCTCAAACAATGTTTTGGTGTCGTATCCCAACAAAGCTATTCTGTCCATCGTATAGAAGTGAAAAATCTTCCGAGTCTTTCCCAAAATCTTTGCCTTTTTCCAAACAATGTGGAAAAGCTGCATTGTGATACCACTGTAATAACCGCTCGGGGACCCGGAACAATACATAAACACTTCAAATTTGCAAATAGAGTATGAAAACATAGCAGGAAGCCACAATAATATAAAACACCGCATTGAGCCGGAATGGCTAGCCCCCCCTAGGAACTTCTTTATTCAGATAGAAGCTTTTACAAGAAACCAAGATGTGGGTACGGACTTCCACCGGATTTGCCGCAAAGCATCTGCAACTTTTCACAAAGCGTATATAATATTCTAGCTTCTCTCTCCTTGCAGAAGATAGTCCACAAACCAGCCCAAAGCTGTCACAAACAGTCCCAAAAGTCAGCCTTCAATCACCACTTGTTGTACGGTCAAATCCGTGAGAGAGGAGCACTAGTTGAAACCACATGTGTGCGAACTATACGGTTGTACGGGAGAAACGTCCCACGTGTCTGAGGGGGGTGCGGGGATCAAACGCCGCACCTTACCCTTCCATCGCTCCACGTTCGGCCGTGTTCCCGTCTCAAGTGAGCACCAACACCCATACAGAGGCAAACTTTTTGGCGCGGGCTAGCACACCTTGAGAGCACCACACCCCTCTGGATAGAAATCCTTATTCCCAAGGGGGAAGAGGGGGGGGTTGGAGCATGAAGAAGGGAAACACATTAACAAAGATTTTGTTGATGTCAAAGAAGTTTTTAAGGTCGTGGAGTTTCCTAGGCAATATAATAGTGATATTGCATTTGAGTTCCCAATAAATTGCCTTCCCTGGAGTGTGTGAGAGAAGCCATTGCCTAGGTAGTTTGAAGTGTGTGAATGGGTGCTGAACTGAAGCTGTTGTACGGCTGTCTAAACCGACGAGCCAGGAGAGGACAAGGAAAGTGACCAGTTTCAGTGTACTGTACAGCCAGCGCAAGAGAGAGAAAAGGAGTGGGAAATCAGCGCTGTATGGCTGTTCTGTACAGCCAGGGCACAGAAGAGAGAGAGAACAGTTGGCTTCCTTGCTGTACGGTCAGCACAAGAAGTACCACTAGCTGCGCCTGCTGTACGGCCAGATGTTGGGGAGAGAGAAACTGCACTCAGTTGCGAACGATGATAAAAACAAAAGCCTCTTTTTTTTCTTTTTATAAAGTTGACCAGCTCTATATATAAGATGCCTTCTTTTCCTTTTTGCCAAAAGAGGCTGGATGTGCTCAAAATATCCCTTTTTATGCTCTTCCCAGCTTGTAGCCCAAGTTTTCTCTAGGCACCTCGTTGTGTCCACTTGTTCATAATAATATGTCCAACTCGTCATTAATGATGTGTGAACAGAACACACTGACTTATAAACATTATAAGTCACTTTAATGAATTAAATCCCATGGTGCTCATGCTTTTTAGCTATCTTTCAGGCCAAACTTTGCCAGTGAATGCTTCAGCTTTCTTTTGTGGAAAATCCCCATTCTCATCTTGGTTATGTTCTGTGTATGGGCTTGCCCCAAAACATTGATCAAGACTGGTGAAGGGACCAAATGGTGACAGAGGCCCTGTACTGCCAGTGTACCGTTGCTATCGGATTACCCTGGACTTTGGGCATCTGGATCCTGTGGCCTAGCTATGCGGTGTATGCGAAGAACAGGGTACCCAACGTCTCCTCCCTGTCATCTTGATCACACCAAGTTCACTCTCCTGGGTCCCACTGGCGTGTGAGGGGTTGGCTCTCCCAAATCCATTAACTCCAGTCTCTTCCCGGCCACCTTGGCCAGAGGGGGGTCAATGTGCCACTTGTGGCTGAAATCCGATCACCCTCACCCTCTGTAAGGTGCATCCACTGAAGTCATCCAAAGGGGGCTCTAATCTCTCTAATTTGTGATGGGGTCCAATCGAAAAAGTGAGCAAAGCACAGGTCTCATCCGTGCCATGAACTGCCAAGAGACCTAGTAAACACGCCTAGCCACTGCGGGGGGGTCGAGTCAAGGATAGGGGTCAACCACTCCTAAGGAATAGTAGAGTCGATGTCAAAGCTGAGTCTATGTTTGTCCCGGATCCCAGCCAGGCCTCTCCTCTGAGCCTTAGGGGGAGGCTGTCTAAATGCAAGCCAATCTCCAAGGGATCTGGTAGGTCCTATGCTCAATGCTCCCCATGATACATGAGGCCGGGCCCACAGCATGTGGCCATTGGGTAAATAGATTTGGGGGTTCCAGATCAGGGGCTACCAAAGACGCTCCTTGGAGGCTATCGGAATTGATTGCTAAAGGGCCGACCTAAGGTGATCCTAAGCTCAGAGTAGGCTGGCGGAAAATCTGTCTTCAAAAGCTGGGCTAAAGCCGTTTGCCCGCATCCTGTGAAGTGCTCTACGACCAAGGGCCCCCTTGGCTCAGAGGACGGGCTAAAATCTTGGCCAAGAGGAAGTCCTTCCAAGGCTCACCACCTGGGAGAAAGTCCTCTAACAATCAACTTGCCCAGCAGGGCAAGGCTCTGAATGGAGGGGTTGATGATGCCTAGGCTCCCTCTCTGTCGTGGCTAAATGCTCCAGGCCACTTTGGCCCGGGTAGGCTTCCCATCGTTGCCAGCCCACAAAAAGTTGCGGATCAACCGGTGTACTTGACCAATGCAGGTTCAAGAGAAGGCCGAGCAAGAAGTAATATACCACATGGTGGCAAGGACCTGGTTCGCCGCCACCACTCGGCTGGCTAACTCCAATACAAAAGCTTCTTTCGAATGCTCAGAAGAAGAGGGACTATATGTTGCTTTGGGGAAATATGTCAAATGTGGGGGGGGGGGGGGGGGGGGGGGGGGGTGTGTCCTCAAAAACAACAGCTCCATCATGGCCTCGCAACCTGCTACGATCTCTCCACTTGTTAGGGCGTGCAATCTCAAAGAGATCCCCAGTGACTCTATCTCCGGCCTACGTCCAGAAGGAAGCTTTGGCATGGTATCTGTACTCCACCCTCCTCTCCTCTATGGATCCGATTTTTGCACGGGCGGCAGTAAGGTGACTCTCAATCCACATGGTATCGGGGGAACTCTCTTGAAGATGCTAGAGAGAAGCAAGACCCTGCCGAATGCTCCTCTCCTACTCACGGAATCCCGCCAATATGCTCTTTGCTGCCTCTTGTAATAAGTTGCTGATCTCGCCAGGGTCATGTCATCTAACTGCCACGATCAACTCCTTCCGAGCAGAGCACTTTGAGCTTGAGACTGTAGCCGTGCCTCCTCCGAGTCTATCCTCTACTGACTTGATCATGTTAAAGTCTCCACCCATGTACCAAAAGTCGGCCTGAGGGAGGGACTGACGGATTGTACTCCAGAAGGTGGCTCTGCCTACAACGACGTTCAGGGCGTAAACATTGAGGAAGCCCACACCATGCTTTCCAATCCTAATGGTAACCCATTGAACTCGTCCAATGACACCATTGCCACTAGGGTGAATTCAAGAGTAAGTTTTATGCACAGTGTTTGTCTCCCAATTTTGCCCAAAACATATGCAAAAATTGGAATTGACTGGATCAAAAAGAGGGGGAATCTATCATTTCTTTTGTATCAAAGTTTTGGAAAGTGCTATTGGAGTTAATCCCCTTTGTGAAGATAGATGAAGAGGAAAAGAAAGAGAAAGTTTGAGTTAGGTCTTCAACCCATCTTTCAACATGGGCTTGAAATCTACGCGAATCAATCTTTGCAAAGCAACTACAAATTCAGCTTTGGCCTCGAAGCAACGCAATGTCAAAGGGGTGCAATCCAAAATTGATATAAGCATGGGAAAAGGCAAGGACAAAGCTAGTTTTAATATGCATGAGGGTAGAGAGAAGAAGCCATTGAACAAGAGGAGCACATATGGGTTGTCTCAGCAACAAAGAGCACAGTACATGAGAGAAGGTAAATGCTTTAATTGTGTAGCAAAGACCACATATCTCCTTAATGTACTAGTAGGAGCTGTCCTAAATCAAGGACATGCCATTGCATTCTCTCTTGGCATCTATGAAAAAAAGCTATTGGTTGTAATTCATGCTCTTACAGTATGGAAACAATACTTATTGGGAACTGAATTTACAGCAAGACTGATCACCAAAGTTTGTGGTATTTTTTGGTGCAAACTAAGCTCTTAGAGAAATATATGAGGATGACCAATTTCCTCTCTATGTTTCATTTTCAGATTTTGCACACTCTTGGCAAGAAGAATGTGGTTGGCTGATGCTTTATCAAGAAAGCCATATGTGGTTGCAATTTCAGTTGCCTCCCATCATGACTTGTCTAGCATGCAAGACATGTATCATTGGATGCTAAATTTGCAATTATATGGACTGATTTGATGGCTGGTCATGCACATGCCTCTTATGTAATAAAAGGTGGCTATCTTATGAAAGACGATTGTCTATGTGTATAATCAAACATGAGGCAAAAGGTTTTGGATGAATGCCATGCTCCTCCCTATGCAAGACATAGAGGAATATTGTCTACCACTCAAGTGATTGAGAGATATTGCTTTTGGCTAGGTATGAGAAATGACATAGAGGCTTATGTACGTGCATGCATCACGTGTCAAAAGCTGAAATTTGATAGGCAAAAGGCATCTGGTTTGCTTCAACTTTTACCAGTTTTGAACTAGCCATGGGAAAGCATTGCTATGGATTTGCCTCGTACACAGAATGAGAATGATGCAATATGGACTATTGTGGGTTTAGCAAGCAAGCTCACTTCTTACCTGTTAGAAAGATCATAAAAGTTGAGGATTCGCTCGCTGAAGCTGTCGCCCCCCCCCCCCCCCCCCCCCGCTCGAGCTGTCTTCACCTTTTCCCGCCTGCTCGCACCTCCTCTCCCCGCCTTCGAGCCTTCACCTCTCCCCGCCTGCTTGCACCCCCCCTCCGCGCCCTTGTGCTTTTCGCGCCCCCCACCCTCCCTTTCGCGCCCATCGCCGCCTGCCCCCGTCTCCTTCGCGCCCCCCGCTCCCCCCTTCCTCCGCATCCCGCCCCCCTGCCTTCCCCCCCCCCCCCCCCCCCCCCCCCCCCCTTTCGCGCTTACCCCGCTCCCCTTTCGCCCCCCGCCGCCCGGTTTTTCGCCTTTGCCTTCCGCCCCTCCCCTTCTGTCTTCCGCCCTCCTCTGTCTTCCGCCCCTCCCCCTTTGTCTTCCGCCCTTCCCCCTCTTCCCCTCCCCGCTCCGCTTTTTCGTGCAGCTTGGTTCCTGCAAGACCCTCTGTTTTTCACTTCGCCCTCGACTCAGCTTCAGCCCCCTCGCCCGCCCCTGAGGATACCCCCATCAGACTTTCTCTTTCGTCAGAAGTGGAAGCGAGCCTCGCCACAGAGGTGGAACGCCTCCAGGCACACTCCACCATCTGCCGTATAGTTGGCACTCGCCCCAGCAGAGGGGAGATCCGGGATCTTCTCCAGGCCCGCCTTCTTGCAGATGTGGGCAAGATCCTAGACGTTCAGCTATACTGGGCCGCGGACACTGCCAGATTGAGTTCGAGACAGCCCAGAACGTGGCCCAGGTCCTAGCCATGAGTCCCCTTGACATCAGGGGCGCTCGGGCCTTCTTCAGACATTGGCAGCATGGTTTCGACCCAGCAGCAGCCGAGCAGGGAGAGCGCCTATTCCATGTCACAATTTGCTTTCCTGGACTTCGCCGCGCGAGTACCTTCCGCTCCTTTCTAGGATAGGATCATTGGTGGGCTCGGTGCTTGAGACTGGCCCCACAGCAGCTTCAGTGTGGCTAGAGCAGCTGGCCTGCCTTCGGTCAGAGTTTTGGTTCTTGACATCTCCTCCCTTCCGAAGGTTATTCAGCTACCTAGGATAGGGAGGGGATGGATCGATCAGAGAGTGGAGTTTTCGGGGCTCCCGAACCAGTGTTTTATATCCAGGCAGGTCGGGCATGCTCTCGCAGGAGACCCCGACCTTCACCGCAGCATTAGACCTCCGATGGCCCGCCCACAGATGCGGCTCGGCAGGAAGCCTCTGGGACACTTGCTCAGCCCACAGAGACCTCGGATTGGCAGCCTGGGCAGGGGCGCCGTAGAGGGAGACAGCCACAACAGCATGCCCAGAGACCGACGCAGCAGCAGACATAGCCTCATCATCATTGGGTTCCAGTGAGGAACAACTTTGCTCCCCTCCAGGAGGAGACCCCAGCGCAGACTGAGGATCAGGAGATGCCAGCACCTCCCCCTTCACCCCCACCCCCACCCCCCCCTCCCCCGTCCCCCCCTCCCGCCTCGCTTCCTCCTTCGCCTCCTCCTGTTCCCGCTCCCGCATTTTCAGCGGCTCCTTCCCCACCCCCTTCTCCCCCCCTCCTCCCCCTCCGCTCGCCTCAGCTCCCCGGGAGACACTGGCACTACCCTGGTGCTCACCTGCATTTCGGCGGGCACTCAGCACCGACCTTGCTCGCGCACCACAGAGGAGACCTACCATGCCGATTCGTGCTTCACGGATATCCTCTATCCGCAGTCGACTGAGTAGTCTCGACACTAGACAGCGTTGGAGGCTTTCGACTACTCCTTTACACGCCTTTTTGGAGCGGAGGGCCCCCATGAGCCAGCACCCATGAGAGCTCATGTGGTGATACCTCCAGCCCGAGGGGAGGAGGCACTTGATTCAGCGGTGGCCTTCTCCTTCCCTCTTTGCGGCACTAGCGACCGGGAGTGGACTCTGGATCTCGCTCTTAGTATTTTGAAGACTCAGGCAGTTGAGTTTTCTCACCATGTGAGCGATTTGGAGATGACAGACGTGATAGGCCGACTCTGGGAGTTGGCACACTTCTTTGATACCGAGAGTGCGGATGCCTCCGGGAATCGACATTTGGTGGTTCGCATAGTGGCAGACCTAGCACGAGACCTAGGCTATGTATGCATACATGAGGT
This sequence comes from Cibotium barometz, assembly GCF_041138505.1. NCBI lineage: Eukaryota > Viridiplantae > Streptophyta > Polypodiopsida > Cyatheales > Cibotiaceae > Cibotium > Cibotium barometz. The sequence continues at coordinate 16,372,277 of NC_141086.1, read as the reverse complement.
TTCTCTCTCCGAGCGGGAGGCAGTCGCTATGGGACAGCCACTGGCACCTGGTCCGAGACTCTTGCAGCACACCGGGTGGGCAGATTCGTAGCCGCTCGGATGGGGATTACTCTCCATCCAAGCCGCTTGCGAAGGCCCGCCATATGGCTGAGAGAGCCTCCACCTCAGCAGGTCATCCATGAGGATCATCTCATGGAATGTACAGGGCCTTGGCGGCGCACACTATGTACGTTATCGTGGTTGCTTGAGGTAGGAGCTTCAGAGATGCCTGGTTGGGGGCAGTATTGATATTCTGATAATGCAAGAGCACCATTTGAGTGAGAGCAGGATTCGGAGATATGGCTCGGTGATGCCTGGTAGATGGGACACATTTTGGTTTGCAGGTTTTGGCCCCTTGGGTGGGCAGGGAGCAGTATGTATGGTCATTGCAGATGTAGGCCATTGTGGATCGCGGGGTCATTGTGCCTGGTAGAGCGTAGTATGTTATTCTGAGGATGCACGATGAGCACTTTGGTGTGCTCAATGTCTATGCGCCCAACCATGCTAGTGCCAGAGCAGAGTTCTGGACCCTTGTTACAGATGCATTGCCCGAGGCCGCACATTGGTGTGTCGGGGGAGACTTCAACATGCTTGAGGACTCAGCCGATAGGGTGGGAGGCAGTCATGTTACAGTGCACGGCACAGAGCTTGTAGCTTGGGAGCGATTTTGTATGACACTGCGGATCGCTGATGCATGGCAGCATGAGGCTTTCTCCCGTTCTCAAGATAGTCTTAGTTTTTCTCGGTCGGATCGCCGGCAGGGAGGGACTAATCTATCACGGATCGATCACTTCTATGTGGGCGATAGGCTCGGGGAGCGTGGTGGCTCCGTTGGCATTCTCGCTGGCACATCTTTTTCAGGCCATGCGCCACTTATTTTGACACTTGAGGAGAGGACACGGGAGACCAGCTTGCAGTTGAGGATCCTAGAGAGGATACTTACAGATCCCAGTCTTTTTGAGAACATTGAGAGGATATGGCATGATAGCCAGAGCTCTGACCTGGATACAGCAAGCCAGTGTGCCCAGGGACTCATCGAGCTCAGCTCTTTTTTGCACGCTACAGCCTTGACACGGCTGGGAGAGACACGAGAGCGGGAGCGTCGCTTGAGATGTAGCCTTGCTTCGCTCTAGCGTCTTCAGGAGCAGCTGCCTACATGTGAGTGGGTGGCGTCCCAGCTGAGCCAGGCACGCCAGGAGGTTAGAGAGGCAGAGGAGCAGAGACACGAGTTCTACTATCATCGCCAAGCCTCTCAGTGGACGCAGCTTGGTGATAGAGTGACTGGGAAGTTTTTTGAGATCACCGGACCCCGCCATGCTCGAGCAGCAGTACGCCAGCTCAGGAGGCAGGACGGCTTGTTAGCCACTGAGCTCGGGGAGATTAGAGCTATTGCCACTGAGTTCTATAGAGACCTGCTTTCAGCGGAGCCAGCCACAGAGGCACATGATGCTTGCAGACAGACTGTGTGAGCCCATGTGCAGAGGAGGGTCACAGATCGTATGCGCACGGTTTTAGGTGAGCCCCTTTCAGAGGATGAGCTTGTTGAGGTTCCTTCCGCGTCATAGTTGCCCTGGGGAGGACGGATTGACGCCTACCTTTTTTATGCGCTATTGGGACCTTTTGGGGCCAGGCCTCCGCAGGCGCTTTCAGTATGTTTTGGACAAACGGGGGATGCCACAGAGTTTTTCAGAGGGCTTGATCTTTCTTATCCCCAAGAGGGAGGGAGTGTCAGATGATATTCGGCATTGGAGGCCTATTATGATCCTCAATACTGTCTACAAGATCCTAGCAAAGGCCTTGAGTTTGAGGATCCAGCCCTTCCTTGGGGAGTTGATTCATGTTACCCAGACAGGATTCGTCAAGGAGCGCAGTATCCTTGACAACATTTTCACCTTCTGGGAGGCGACGGCCCGAGCTAGATTTCTCGGTGAGGACTTGGTCATTATGCTTCTCGATTTTGAGAAGGCATACGATAGAGTCGATTGGGGTTTTCTAGAGGGCACTATGCTTCGCCTTGGTTTTGAGCCAGACTGGATTCGAGGAGTGGCGGCTCTATATTCCACAGCTCGTAGCCAGGTGTTGATGGTAGGAGGACGGGGGCCGAGTTTTGAGTTGACCAGATCAGTCCTTCAGGGATGCCCTCTCGCCCCGTTCCTTTTTCTTTTCTTTGCAGAGGCTATGAGCATGTATCTGACAGCAGAGGAGGTTGAATTGAGAGGACTCCAGCTTCCAGTCCGGGGTGAGGACCTGCTCGATTCTGAGTTTGCTGATGACACGGGATTGTTTCTGCATGGCCAGGAGGCCAATCTACAGAGGGTAGAGCAGTCGCTACAGGTTTTTGGTGTGGCTTCGGGAGCATTGATCAATTGGCGCAAGACAGTGGCTTTTTGGATCAGTAGCGCTCTCGCTCCGGCATGGAGCCCAGACCCGGGTTTTAGATGGATTCCTCCTGGCACAGCAGTGCGGTATCTGGGATGCCAGATTGGACTTGATTTGTCACCTGAGCAGCAGATCGCCCCGCTTCTTCTGAGCATTCGGAAGAAGCTTTTATATTGGAGTACAGCTCGGCTATCCTATTAAAATAAATCCCCCCCAAACAGAAGCTCAAAAAGATTTTCAGAAGGTGCATTAGAAATCAATTATAATCTATTCAAAAGGCCTTATCCTAGGGGTCCGAATTTTCGAAAAAAATTAAATTAAGGTTCTGAGGGGCCAATCAGATTTATCCAAATGTAGGAAGGAGATAAATAGAAGAAATAAAGAAAATCACCCCAAAAATGAGTAAATACTCACATAAGATGAAGAGTGGACTAAGGACCAAAGGAAATACTAAAAAAATAAAGTTTTGACACCTCAAGAGTGGGGATCCCCCCTAATGAAGGAGGCGCCTATTTCACATGTGTGGTAGAGTTTTAAATTCTCAAATATTGAGATATTTCATCTCTCCTCTCTCTTAATTCAAGTCTAGTTCCAAAAAGTAAGCTAAACTGACCCAAAAATGCTCAAAAATTGACCAAACTGATCTGGAAAATTCTAGAATCAGTTTGCTTGGTTAGAAGCTCACTTTTTCCTATAAATAGAAGCCTCCTCCTTTGTAGAAACTTAATAGTGTTTTATGCACTATTACTTTACTCCTCCCCAGAGCCAAAAAGTAAAATGATGCTATGCCTTGTTGGAAAGGCAATCAGGTGCTTTTAGCGACTATGTGGTACATCACGTCTTGCTGGATCTTCTCGAGCTCTTGCATCAGCCAAGTATAGAGGCTGATCAGGAACTTTCTTTGGTCAGCCAGGTACAGAGGCTGATAACGAACTTTCTTTGGTCTGGGCGGGATGGTCAGCCGGCTCGGGCTAAGGTTGCTTGGGTAGTTATTACTCTTCCGCTGGCCCAGGGGGGCTTGGGCATTATAGATTCAGCTGATCAGAGTGGAGCCTTGTTGGGGAAGCTTATTGTTCGGGGGCTGCTTCCAGGCGCTGAGCCCACTTCATTGATCTACTCAATGACTTTGACTGGTCTATCATACCTGGTAGAGAGCTTCGGACACATCCCTCTTCTCCGAGCCTTCTTTTGAGTCTAGCTTTCCCGAATGACTTTGAATGGTTCATAGTACTTGGTAGAAAGCTTCAGACACATCCCCTCTTTTCCAGGCCTCTTTCTAAGTCTGGCTTTCTCGAATTTCAGCAGTACCCAATCATTTTCTTTAATGTCCAATTTCCTTCTATACTTATGTGCATCCTTTTTATGCTTCGCTTGAGAACACTCAATGGTTGTCCGCATCTGTGCAAAGGCAATATCAAGGTCCCTAACATATTCATCGCGGGCAAAGATCCCATCCTTTGTACAAAGTGGCAATACCACTTTGCCATACATGATCTGTACAAGCATGCACTGTGTTGTTGTATTCAAATTCCACAAGCGGCAAATACTTCTCCCAAGAAGTTTTCTGATCAGCCACATAGCATTTAAGCAAATCCAATATGGCTGAATTTGTAGCTCCACTTTGCCCATCCATTTGAGGATGATAAGCTGATGAAAAATTCAGCCTAGTGATCATATTGTCAAAAAGAACTCTCCAAAAGAGACTCGCTGTCCTAGGATCTCTATCCCCCACAATTACTTAGGGATATCGTGATGCTTAAACCCCTGTGACAAACATTTTGACCATATGCTCGACTTTTCATCACAAGTGGGAGGTCTCTGAGAAAGCCCCGGTCTCAGCAACTCCCAAGCTCGCAGGATGCTCAAGGCAAATCTGTCCTCCCATCCTCCTCTAGTCACATTATGCACCTCCAACTCCTTGGAGATTCTCCACGATGCCAAGGGTTTTGAGCAATTCTGTCACTGCCAATTCTTCCAAATGTTGAAATCCTAATTTTGCAAAAACCCTAATTTACAAAAACTCTAATTTAGCAAAAACCCTAATTTCAAGAAGGTGTTTATGAATGGCAACCAATTCGGGTAAGAGCTTCTTGAGTTCTGTAAACCTACTCTATATCTACGTTCTTGGCCATTAAGGTCTCCTATGTCTCCACTTGAAAAGTGTATGGATCTCAGTGGAGCATAGCTGGCTATTGCATGATATTGGGGATTGGGGAGTGAGGTCCGTTGTTGCGATTGAAGGAGTGGATTCAACCTCTTCAAGGACACAATATGTTTGGAATTTTTTTCATATGCATGAATGTCGTTGGAATCTGGCAAGCATTGCTCATGGAGCTTGTATGTAAAATTCCTTGATAATACAAATCGTGTTACAAGGGGGGTCGGTCCTCTCTAGTCCTCAACTCCGACAGGGGGAATTACACAAGTGTACAATTCACAACCACCCTTGATCTCTATTTGCCTCTATGAGTCCTTACCTCATAGCCAACACCATCATTCATAATTCCACATAGGCCATTCTTCTCCATGCCATTTGCCAACCAAACCCCCTCTTGTCTCATAGCCTCAGAACGGATGGTATGATGAGTGCCAAGCCACGTGGCTTCACCTCTTACAGTAACAGGCTCGTGGAAGGATCTTTGCATTGAAAACACAGAGATCCTTCCATTGCCTTACCCTGTAGGAAGAAGTGAGCATTCTTGGCTAGGTGTGAAGAGGAATTGTACTATCTTTTCTCGAGTGCGGACAGCTTGGATACCTGGGGTATCCTTGTGAAAAAGAGAGTGCTTACAATCATGGGAGTCTTATGTGCAGCAATTATGTGATACTCTCAATCAGCACTTTCCCAACCTATCCCATGTTCCTTACCGCACATCCGCCATGCTTTTTACCACAATGGTAGAGCCAAGTTGTGTAGAGCACTTTGCACATGGATGTGACACCTTGGCACCTATCCTAGATCAGATCTTTACGAGCACTTTGTGTGAAGTCCTGCCTACCTCTTAAACCAATAACACCATTAGCCATACCTTGGCCAAGATTTATGGCGTAGTATTGGAGATCGAGATTGGCTTCTTAGCAAAGAGATACATATAGAGGGCCATTGGTTAGTTAGGGTTCAACATTGGACCATATTTTCACCCGTATAGCTATCATTGAGGAGGCCATGCCTTGAAGACAAGAGGTTTATTGTTTCTTTGTGGATGTCGGGAAGGCTTTTGACTGAGATCGCCATGGCATTTCGACAGGTTCCGAGCACTTCTCTTTGACGGGCTCCTCTTCTTTGACAGGTTCCGAATCCTCTTTAACTGGGTTCTCCTTGACAGGTTCCGAAACCTCTTCCTTCGTTGAGTGATAATTTGCCGTTGATTGAGGAAATGCCGTTGATTGAGGAACCATCGGGAGCTTATGTTCTTCGCGGACAACGAAAGGGCTCCACCGTTAAGTTAATCAGGGCTGGGGTCGCTCTATGAATGGCCGGGCTACTAGAGGTCCAAGTCTTCAAAGGTGCTCCCCTTTCTTCGAGGTTACCGTGCTGGAAACCGAACTTTGCGTGACTCCGTCCCTCACATATTTCCAGCTTATTGAGCGTGCTTCCTTTCCTGGGGAACAAACGCGAGGCACCTAACACTAGGACAGAAACGAACATGGCAACGAAATTGCGTAGATGATTCTGAGTTCCTGCAGCTCGCACCCCGTGTCCACGGCTACACGCCAAACTGAGGTGGAGAATTCATTAAGCCACCCTTGGACATGTTCTTAGACCGGCCTACAGAGCTCCATTTTTTGCCAAAGATGATGTGAGGTGTGATGGCATTGTATGAGTCAATGACGGGATGGGCTTGGGCACCGAGAGGTCTATCCAGGGAGATATATAGCACTATTAGGGTCAATCAAGATTGCCGACTATCGCCTATCCTGTTGGGACTATATATAGAATATGGGAGTTGGTCTAGGCAAGCTGTAGTCCAAGAGATTTGAGTAGTCTAGATTCTCATATGAGTGGTGTAGAAAGGAAGATATTGACTCGATATTACATTTGGGACGGATTATTGTTTAAGCTTCACAAGGTCCCAAAGATGTGGACATCTTCACAAAACTTTGTAGAAGTGCCATGATGCATCTATTGCAGGGCACCCACAATATACAAAGTATCTTAGCCTTGGTTGGCATGCTATTTTACTGGTGCATATGAATTCTTTGTGGAGGATTATGTGCGGAAGTGTACCCAATGTTAGCCCAATAAAGTGGACGGGCTTAGAGCTGGTGGTACAATACATTTACTTTAGATCCTTGAAAATAAGTGGTAGATATCTTAAAGGATTTTGTGGTTGGGTTACTATGGACAAGCAGGATCATCATCAATTTGGGTTTTTGTGGATGGATTGACTAAGGTGGCTAGGTTTATACCTACTAAGTCATCAATGAAGAGCTATGTGTTGGCTCATATCTTTGTTGAGCAATTGTACAAGCTCTATGGATTGCTTGAGGAGATTACCAATGAGCGGGATCCAAATTTACTGCACAATTTTGATAAGCAGTGTTTACTAAGTTGGAAATATGGTTGAGCATGTTGTCATTAAGTCATGGCGGGATCAAGCGGACTAAGTTGGAAATATGGTTGAGCATGTCGTCATTAAATCATGTGGCTGGATCAAGCAGACTAATGAAACTATGGAGGAAATGCTGAGGGTATACATCTTTGGGAGATAATTTGAGTGGGAATAGTGTCTTCAACTAATAGAGTTCGTGTATAACAACAGTACGTATTCGGCTATTGGATTTAGCCCATTTATGCTTATGCATGGTTATCAACCCAAGTCATCCATAGTTGTAGGACTAGCGGAAGTTCAGCTATAGAATTTTCGACAAGATATGTTGAAGATTGTAAGAAAAAGTGTGAATAGTGCTAAGGACCGAGCCTAGGTTTATGCTAACTAGAGGAAAACTCCTAGAGTCTTGCCCAAAGGACTCACAGACAATGAGAACCAATAAACACTACAAGTTGTCTTCTAGGTGGTGTGGTCCTGATTTAATCACAAAGAAGATAAGTGATGTAGCCTATCGGTTAGCACTTCCTTCAAGAATCTAGATTCACCAAGTGTTAAACATCAATTGTTTGAAAGAACGGCGATGAAATCGTTTCAATGGAAGAGATTTGACGGCATCGGGGAGATTGGGGCCTGTATTGGTAAACAAGTTTGGAGTCCGCCCTAGGCCCAGATTTCAAGTGCGCAAGAAGCTTGCTTGGCATTGTTACATCCAGTGCAAGACGTCTGGATGACGTCTGTTCAAATTTAGCAGATAGTTTGTGTAGGTGGGGTATTGGAACCGTTGATGCCTTGCTGCATACGTCATGCTTGCCAGATGGCAATGTTGTTGAGCTCCCACCTCTTGCTCACACGGGTCTATGTGGTCCATTGAGATATTGGTACTGAGGAGGCATGAATGTTTGAGATCTGAAAGTGTGAGCTGGAGGGAAAGACTTGTACTGCCCTCCTCGTAAAGTAGAGATGCTCCTACTTCCGTGACCCAAGCAATCATTCCTCAAGTGACGTCCTAGTTTAAGAGGTGAGCAAACATAGAGTCCTCCATGAGACATGCTCTGCCTTAGGAGAATCCCAAAGGTAGTGATTCTGCGACTCTTGGAGGGCGCCACAACAGGTGCAAGTAGCTGAGTTTCATGCATTTCTAACCACGTGCTCACTGCAATGCTCTTGTAAGCAAGCAGTGAAAGGAGAAGGGAAATCTTCAGAGGCTGAAAACTCTCCCAAAGCCGGTGCCAAAAATTCAGAAGAAAAGTTGGAGAGTGGTTTTGGGCTCACCATAGGCCGTAGCAAGAGGAGTGCCATCGATCTCTTGCAACAAAATGCAGTGGCCCAACTTGGCCAAATACAGGAAGAAGGGAATGCTTGGGGCCTCCCACTGAATGGTGGGGTCTGGCTGGTGGCACTCTCCAGTGTTGCACTGCAGCCAGGCAAGAGGGGTGCCACAAAGGTTGTTTGCAACCTCAACTTTCTAGAGGAGAGGGTGATGTGTCATCTGCGGTTGTGGAAGCCAACTACCCTTGCGTGTTCAGCGCGGGCTAGATAATTCCCCTTCGAGAGTGTTGAAGTGGGTTGTAGCGTGCCTTGGTTGTCAACTACAAAAGCCAAAGGGTTGAGCCCTTCTGAATGCTAAAGATCTCTAGGGGAATGTTGATCTGAGAGATTGAGGTGACCCATGTAGAACACTAGTCATGCCTTTGTGCTAGGGTTTGAGAGAAGAGAGCAACGGAATCAAGCACGCACGGCACACACACGAGTCCTAAAACTATTGTTCTGTATTATGTACATGAAAGAAGTGTTACAAGTGGAATTTTAAGTACACGAGATGCTTAGAATGAAGATATCAATTCACAGCCCATGCTTTGCTGAAGATTTCCATGGCAAGCATGTACTCAAGGTTGTTAGAGGCGTCAGAGGCGTTTGGTACGAGGCGGGTATGGTACGCGCCTCAAAAGACTCGTATTTTTTAGAGACGTTAGAGGCGTGTTAGAGGCGTCTGTTTTATATATATATATATATATATATATATATATATATATATATATATATATAGTGAAAGTTGAGAGAGAGAGACAGAGAGACTAGAGTGTGTTTGTATGAGCCTTGAGGGAGGGAAAGAGAGGGTGTGCATGAGAGGGAGAGAGAGAGAGAGAAAGAAAGAAAGAAAGAAAGATATATTAACGTCTACGAGAGGCCAAAGTCGGCCTATGAGACAAAAAATAATACAACTGTGTTCTTCCGGTCATCGGAAGAAAAGAAACAAAAGAAAAAGTGTGCATGTGTCTGGATACAACTGTGAATCATCATGGATCGGTGGAGCCCATATACAAACAATATAAGGGGGGTGGGGATGTGGATGGAGTGCTAAGGCAAGATGCATCTCTATATGCTGAAGGGGTAGTACAAGCATGCTACAGAGGCGTTTGGTACGAGGCGGGTATGGTACGCGCCTCAAAAGACTCGTATTTTTTAGAGACGTTAGAGGCGTGTTAGAGGCGTTTGTTTTATATATATATATATATATATATATATATATATATATATATATATATATATATAGTGATAGATAGATATAATATATATAGTGAAAGTTGAGAGAGAAATGAAATGAAATGATATATTAACGTCTTCAAAAGTCCAAAATGACCTATGAGACCAAAAAGGTTACAACAATTGGTGGATCTGATACAATGTCTGTGTAAGAAAAGCTAAAAACAACTAACTGAAACTGAAATAACTGTGAGGAAAAGTACGGTACTAGGAGCTCCTAATGGATAACATCTGGGAGGAAAACTCTAGCAACAAAGGTAAGCATCATACACATCACTATCCAAAGATGTCTCTCATCGGTCGATGGCGGATATCCTCAATGTCCTCCATGGTGAGTACTCTGACTGGACGTCTCCCATGCCGTGCTAGTATGGTCCTGATCCTCTATTGTAGTCTCCGCCGGTGTCGAGATGGGCCTCTCATCTTGGGGCGCCTGGACCGCCCCAGCTATATAGCCCGATCAATCAGTGTACCTCTAGTGCGGCTATACATAGTGATAGATAGATATAATATATATAGTGAAAGTTGAGAGAGAGAGAGAGAGAGAGAGAGAGAGAGAGAGAGAGAGAGAGAGACTAGAGTGTGTTTGTCATATATATATATATATACATAGTGATAGATAGATATAATATATGTAGTGAAAGTTGAGTGAGAGAGAGAGAGAGAGAGAGAGAGAGAGACTAGAGTGTGTTTGTATGAGCCTTGAGGGAGGGAAAGAGAGGGTGTGTATGAGAGGGAGAGAGAGAGAGTGTGTGTGAAAAAAAGAAAGCTGTATTAAACGTCTGCAAAAGGCCAAAATAACCTATGAGACCAAAGTAAAATGAAATGAACCGGTAGAGTATAGAGAGAGCTCCAAAAGTGGGTATAAAAAACATCATCATCCTAGTGTGTTTGAAGTTTGAACTTTGAACTTTGGGTCTTGAGAAAGGCTTAAGGGAGGGAGGGAGAGAATGAGGGAGAGAGAGAGTGTGTGTGAGAGGGGCTGCCTTGGGCCCGTAAAGCATAGTTACCACGGAACGGGAACGTTCCGGGAACGTCGGATGCTAGAACGGGAGCGGGAACGGGAACGGGAGCGGATCGGGAACGTCGCAGAACGCCACGTCATATGACATGTCAGCATATGACACAAAAAAATGTAACTTTTCGTATACGGATAGCCAAATATGCTTCCTAATATTTGCTCCCCCAAGACATGAACATACATTTCTGCAAGCAAACAAACGTTCCGCATTTTTTTTTTTTGGCGGAACGTTCCGGCGTTCCGGGAACGTGCCTTCGCCCGGAACGGCGTTCCGGCGTTCCAGGAAGGCGGAACGACGTTCCGTGGTAACTATGCCGTAAAGCCCCCGTCTAAAGACTCAAACCAGTAATATATATATATATATTTTGGTGGACGCCTCGATCAGGCGGTCGTACGCCTCGAACGCCTCTTACAGGCGCGCCTCGTAACAACGATGCCTGTTCTACTGCATTGAAACACTCTGTAGGCTCCAAATGGTGGGAAATGCAGATGTTTTTGACAATTTTCCATCGCATGTATATATATATATGAGCTTGCACATCAAAGCTTTGCTCTGAATCGTGGGATCATGAGCCCTCCTTTGTCGAGGGGAAAGGTAAGTTGCAATGTTATCAGCGAACTCGGTATCCAAAAGCTTCTACAGTGTAGAACACTTGTGCTTATGTGCAGTAGAGATAGAGAAGAGATCAGCAAAATCACATGCACAACACACACAACAGTCCTAAACTATTGATTTGTATTATGTACAAGAAGAAAGTATTACAACTGCTACTTTCAAACCATCATGTCTTGCTGTGTTGAGAGAGAATCAGCATTGGACAGTGTTCTTGATCATCAGGAAACTATGGTTAAACTTAGACTACCATGCAGGTGCAGAAGACGAGGCTGCTACATTATATGGTGACTTGGCCGTCTTACACTTACAAAGGCAGCAACTACAATGGGACTCTCAGTCTCAGCATCTTCCTCAGGTAGAAATGATGGATTCACCAACTGCCATGAAGCCTAACAGATCTCTTTACTTAAACGATACAAGTCCAAAGCAGACTAGGCTGAATTCTATCAATGATATGGGAGCAAGCACAGTTTCTACGAGTGGAGTTGGAGTCCATACACCAGCTTCAGGAGGCATATCTTTGTACACTACACCGTCACCTGGTCCTTCTCAGGTATGCATCGATATGCACGGGTTTTCTTTCAGTGTTTGATAGGGCTTATCAACATCTGCTATTCTGCTTTATTTCTTTACAGGTACCAGCTGGACCTCCAGCTCTGAACAGAGCAATTCATGGACTGTTTGCAGCCTCTACTGCTGGTGCCTCTAGTTATTTGGCATCCCAAGTGGGAGAGGTATCACCAAGAGGTTTGAATGCGCCTGCACAACAGCAACGGCGGAAAGTAATGGATGAAGGAAAGCTAAAGAAGGTTATTTCCTGCCACCTGTTTATTTTTTCTTTTAAACTTTGTCGCATGAATTTGGTTTCTAGAGATGCTTGGATCCAGGGGTGTTGTAGGACCCATCTGCCAAGATGAGGCTCTTCTTAGTTGCAATTTGTATGAGGTGTTGTATGGTTGAGTGACGACTCATGTGTGGATGGAGCCCTTGAACAGCAGAAGATGACATGCTCCACCTTCATGCTAGGTGATATGTGTGCATGTGCTTGCCTGCATGCATGCTTCTATGCAAGACCACATTTGTAACCCTGTATGTGCATTCATACACGTGTAGCATGTCCAATGTTACAAAAGGTACATATATACTTAGAGATATACACATGCGCATAGGCACGTATGTTCATGCATACAAGCATACATATATTGTTGGCATGCCCATGTATGTGCACCTATATATATGTATACATACATACACACACAAATACACAGAGTTTTGCACATATCAACACATTCTTATATGCATGCATATCTGTGTGTGTGTGTGTGTGTGTGTGTGTGTGTGTGTGTGTCTTTATACAGTAAAGAAATAGAAAGTTTGGTTTTACAAAAAAAAGAAAAAAGACTGTGTGTGTGTTTACCTAGCATGCAATTTGAACATGACTTTAACTAAAAACGAGAAACTGTTTATGAGCTGTGAATGGCATGGTTTTGCTACTCTTGAGTTTCATATTTTGATGCATGGTATAGGTATCAGGAAGATTGTTTGCTGCTGAGCCAATTCCTCGAAGAAGCACAAGGCTTTCGGGTGATTCTAGTGCTGGATCTGGCCAACAAAGTTCATCAATGGGGGGTGGCTTGCTAGGAGCATCAGGTGGGAATGGATCCGGCCATTCTCCTGGTGGCGGGGCAGGAATGGCAGGGCCCACAAGTAGGAGTGCAGCTGCAGCTTCTTTTCGCTCGAGTACATCCCGAAGAAGTGTTGTTGGATTACCTGAAACCAATGTTGACAATGGTAATATCACTGTGATGCATAGTTTATGCTTTTTAAGGCCTAAAGAGAGCATACATATGCCTTCTTTTGAGGGCATGGTGGGAAAAGAGGGTGGGGGGTGGTTTGAGGTGGGATGAGTTTAGAACAGGGGATGTTGTTGTGTAGAATGTCCATATACTACTTGTAACCTCTCTACCTCTCTACCTCTTGAATCATAAGTAAGAAAACTTCAGCTATTGGGTAGACCGAAGGGCAAGTGCTTAAATGTTTGGTCCATAGTGGTAACAGAGAGTGTTGTTCTTGTGCAGAATGTCCATGTACTACGTGTAACCTCTACCTCTTAAATGAAAAAACTTCAGGAATCAGGTGGGCTGAAGGGCATGGTCCATAGTGATGACAATGACTCATAATAAGATGATACACAGGAGTGTAGGGTTGAAAATGACACCCGCTATGTCCTGATGCGCATGCCCCCCCCCCCCCCCCCCCCAAAAAAAAAAAAAACACACCACATGCACATGCGTGCTTGCACGCGTGTGTGCGCGCGCACACACCGGCTCCCCTCCCACTCCATGCTGTGTAGGTACATTATTGATGATTAAAGAAAGGCCAAAGGCTTCCTTGCTGTCTGATTAGGAACCTCATTGCGCACTCACTGGTGTTGGAGACAGTAGAGCCACCTGATTCTGGATACTGCTGCAAATGATGGACTGCCTCCAAGATCTTCTGGTGTTGCAAAGAGGACTGCTAGAGGAATGTATGCAAGCTGGGATCTCATCTGCAGAAGTTAGGAACCTTTCAACTCTTAAGTGCAAATGGCATTCAAAGAGAGGAAAAGGGAAGGGAGAGTGGGCTATTCTTCTGCTTGGATTTCACTTAACTCTCAAAGCATGCCTGTCAAAGTGTTGCCAATTGCACTGGATTTGGCTTAACTCTCAAGGAATGCCTGTCAAAAGTTGTCTATTGCACTGGATGCTTGAAATTTGGGCTTCCTGAGTACTTGTCCAGAATCTTTCCATGAACATGAAAGGGACTTGCTTGTTCTCTACCTGTCCAACTGCTGTGCAATTGTTACTGCTGCTGCTGTTCATTTAAAGCTTGATAGTTCCTGAAGCACTGATAAGTTAGCTCTCACATGTTCGAATGCATACATTTATGTATCCATTGCTATCCATAATGGTGGCAGATTAGGTGAAGATCTTACATTCTTTCTGGCAATGTTTTGGGAAGCTTTTTTGTTTTGTTCAAAGCACAGGTTTTTTGCACGCTTAATGATTAGCTGGTTACTTGTTTTGATGGTATGGTATGTGCTATAATCAGGGCGGAGAAGCGGGGACGCTTTTGATGATACAGGTATTGATGAAGGTGGCATGGTTAGTGGAAGGCGTGGTTTCACAGGTGGAACAGAAGAGGATTCACAGGGTCGTGGCAGGGCAAACATTAACAGTACTGCCCTTCCTCGTGGGAAAAGGTCTATGGAAGGCGCTATGGAGCTTTTGAGTTTGCTCAGACTCTTAGGAGAGGCCTATAGGCATCTTTGTATGTATCGGTGTCAGGTGAGTGAAACTACCTGTGTGCTTTTCTGTTGTTTAGGTTTTTACATTGCTCTAAAGGTAAGCCTTGCAACTAGTATGAGAGTTGTGTGTATGTGCGTGCGTGCGTGTACTTGTGTTACACAGACTTTGAATTCAAGATACTCTAAAATGCCAGTTGCTTATGCAACAGACATCTGATACTTCAATCTACCAGTTTTGGTGAATGGCTCCCACACACCCATGCATTTGAGGCAAAGCATGGTATTATTGCTGGGTTGTGGACTTGCCAAACACATTCTGTGTCACTAACTTCTGGCTAATGACATGTGTGTACATGTCTGGCCTGGGTATAGGTATGGATCATATGGGTGGTTCCCATATGGAGTCCAGGGGCATGACGATGATGTTTTGGATGTGTGTACGGTGCCCATAAGGAGTCCAATGACATGGTTTAACGACTCATAAAGAGTAGCGACTCTTTGAGTGTCATATGATTGATGGGCAGTGCTGGTATGGACTTTGGGCGGCGCTTGTATGGATACTGGCCATGTAAACACGGTGTAATGTGATGGCCAAGCGGTATCTATGGTGTACAGTTTAGTGGATGGTTGATTTCCAAGTCAACAAGTGCATATGCATATTTGATGGGTGCCTGGATATTATTTTTCTTTCACACTTTTTGTGTAAACATTGCTTGGTATCACAACCACAAAATAATTTGCACAGTACACCACACTAGGGGCTGAAGATGGGCTGACCCTGCCTTTAGGTATTTTATATCACCAGAAGGAGTCTGCTCTACTAGCCATAATGGACCATAACTATAGCTACCAGCTATAGATTTCTGGCTATGATTTCACGACGGTCGCATGGTACCTAATGCTTGTGTTTAGGAAGCTCTTGGGGGGATGTTATAGTTAGTATCAGGGCTTAGAGCTTAAGACATGCATAAAGGCTACCCTTATGCATATAGGCACGGCCTTACGCATAGAGCTTAAGGCCATGCATAAAGGCACGCCCTTATGAATGTCCTTGAGCTCTATGCATAAGGCTACTTTATGCGTATCCTTAATGCTGCCTCAAGCACTATGGTCCATTCAAACCCTGAATGTTCCATGAGACAATCCACATATCGAAGAGCGGTGGGATCGGATCTGCCCTCCACTCTTAAGAGTCTTGGGCGTGGGTTTGGATCTTGAGTAATCACAATCTGTCCTGGGGCAAAGATTTGCCAGGTGGTCACAAATCTTGCCCTCCAGGTGGAACCACTCCCGCCGGGCCCTAGACTCCATCTGTCACTGTGAAGGTATCTGTAGGAGGGGAACCGCCATCGAGACATGAAGAAATACAAAGAGGAGCACCTCCAGGCTAAAGGACACCAACTCCCTGCCCTTATCCTTGCGGCTGGAGCCACCCAACTCCATCTGCACCAGCGGCCGAAAATGAGTGAGCATGTCAGTAATGTGGAGGTCTTACAGATGGTGGGAGAGCTCTACCACCTGCCCATAAATGGCGGCAAACACGGACTCTAGGGCTCCATACCATCCCCAGAGCCGCGCTCAAGGGGAAAGAAAAGAACATCACACCACTCTCCGATGTGGAAGGCCTGAAGTGATGTAGAACTATACAAATGCGGATGGGAGCCACAGTCTTCTCAAAAATACTGGCTTCCGCGATGGCCCCTAGGCATAAGTGGCCCCTAGGGATAAGTTTTAATAAACTTGAAAGGGCCTTAGGGCCTTAGAATTTCTTATGGATAAATTTGGGGGGAGGCTACTCCATTTTTGGAGGTACACACCTCTCTCTCTCTCTCTCTCTCTCTCTCTCTCTCTCTCTCTCTCTCGCTTTTGGAAAGGGGAGGGCGGCTGGCTCCGTGGAGAAAAAGACGTGCAGGTCGGCTGGTACAGGTCGCCTGAAGGGGAGCCGTACAGAACAGCTGGTGCAGGTCGGCTGGTGTAGGTCGGTGCAGGGAAGCTGGTGCAGGTCGGCTACAGGTCAGCAGCTACAGGTGGCTGCAGGTCACAGCAGCTACAGGCGGCTATCAGACAGTTGGTGCAGACGGCTGCTGCAGGTCAGCTGGTACAGGCGGCTACTGGGCAGTTGGCGCAGGCGGTTGCAAGGGACAACTGGTACAAGCAGCTGCAGGACAGCGGGTACAGAAACAAGAGAAGAGTGGTTGACAGGACAGCAGGCGCAGCCTGAATCCCTCTCTCTCTCTCTCGTGTGAGCTCTGGAGGGCAAAGGCGGGTGGCTGCAATTCAGGACAGCATACTCTATACTCCTAGGGCTGGTGTTTTTGAGAAGGATTGGACTGAGGGATAGCAGTGTACCTGCTGAATATCTTTCTCTCTCTTTCCACTGGCTTACGACTGCTTCCTTCAGAGTTGTTTCTTCTAGCCCTTTGTGAGAGGAGGGTGTGGCAGTTTGAAGGGTGGAAACAGAGTTAGATGGTGGACTTGTTCTTTGGCTGAGTTTTAGGCTACGATCATGGAACAACCAGATGCGTGTTCAAGGCTTCCCTGTTGCATTGTCTTGGTTGAGTAGAGGAGACAGCAGTGTGTTGCTTTTGTGGGACACAGATCTGTATGTGTATCCTCTATGCTAAGAGGTCTTGAGGGTTGCCAGATTGGACATGCAGGTTTCTTTTCCTTGATCGGCTTTGTTGTAGTCAGTTAAGCTTTTCCATTGAAATTGAATAAAGAAAGGGGCGCCAAGCTTTGGGGTCAACAGGTGTCGTTCTTCTTTTTTTTTTGGAGCACTCTAGCTCTGGTTTATTTGTTTAATTGTTTGGACTACAACTGGATAGGTGATTGCTAGTCTACCGCACTTTGGTTTCTACCAGAGGCCGGTTTCAAGGTTCCGTTGCCGAGACCCATCATCAACTTTCTTAAGGGGGGTGAGCTCGTGGTTGTCTCGAGGAAAGCGATTGCTGAAAATTTCAGCAACATGTCAGACACAAAAGATGACTATTTTTATGATGAAGAAGAAGAGCAGGAGACCTCTCTTGAGAGAAATGAATCTGAGGATATTCTTGCAGGAGAACAGACTGCAGAAGATGCACGTTATGAGGATGTAACGCAGCCAGAAGACATGCCAAGTCAAGAGGAAGAGTGATGCCCAATTTAAAGCTCGCTTGGCAGGCGTAGTGGATGTGTTTATGCAGCTCACACAAAGTGAGAAGTTTGCTGAATTCATGAGAGCCCCTTCTGAACATAAGAAGAAGAAGAAGAAAGAGTGTTCTAGGAACCCACCTCAGGGCAATAGTGGTGCCTTCCCACAAGATTCTGCTTTTGGGCCGTTTTCCAACATGCAGAACACTTTTGGTGCAAACCCACAGAGTTCCTTTTTTGGACAGCCACCTATTCCGCAACAGTCTATGCATCCAGGCTATTTTGGTGGTGGTTCCGTGTTCCAATCAATGACTGGGGAATACCCTCAGGGAGGCATGGGAATACAAGGGAATTTTGGAGCTAATTTTCAGCTTGGTATGCAGGGGAATATGTATGGTGGTATGCAGCCCGGAATGCAAGAAAACATGTATGGGGGCAGCCCGGTATGCATAGTGGTATGTTTGGAAACATGGGGGGATCAGCAGGATTGTATGGTATGCCAGGTGTGGAAACTGGCAATGTTGACCCTATGATGGGCATGAATGCTGGGGGTAGCAATCTTGTGAAGCCACTTCCTTACGATAATCTAATGCCTATGGGTAAGGCAAAGGATTATGAGGAAGGGGGAGCTGCAGTGAAATTTGACACGTTCAGCGGGGCCAAAGACAAGCTAAAGGCACTTACCCTATTATAGCAGTTTGATCTACTTTTTCTGGTGGAAATTACACGGAATCCTCTAAGGTGAGAAAAGTTGCGACTTTTCTCAAGGGCAATGCATTGTAGTGGTGGTCCACTCTTCTTTTGCAAGGCATAGCACCATCTACTTGGATACAGTTTAAACATGTGTTCTCTTCCGTGTGGCTCACATCTACTTTTGAGGTGGATGTAATGACAGCATGGCACAAGTTGGATGCATCGAAGTGTGAAAATCTTGAGGATTATAATAAGAAGTTTTGGAAAGCTTTACTCCCAGTTACTTCTTATCGTGCAGTGCCTTTGTCTGAGCAGGTTGAGGAGTATTGTTGTGGGCTGCCCAAGGAAGTGCGTGACTATTGACTATTGCATAAAGACTCGAGTAACTGTCCCAAATGATAGAGAATGCTATGACGGCAAATGCATTACTCACTGGAGTCTCATCTGGATTTAAAGGAAGTAAAAGCTCAAGCAAGAAATCTGAAAAGTCAGGGCATGCTTCGCGTGATGCAAAAAGGTCTACAGAGAAGCGGTATAAGAAGTTACCAATGCCCAAGAGAACTCCTGAGGATCGACAGGCTTTGATGGATGCTAGGAAGTTCTTTTTCTGTACAGAGGAGGGGCATATGTCTTTTAATTGTCCCAAGCGTAAGTCCCAAAAGGACTCTGACACTAAAGGGGAGTCCAAGTCTAAGAAACCAAAGCCTTCTGCAGGGTTAGTTCCTGATCTTGTTGGGGAACAGCCAGGTGGTGAAGAGACTGGGTTGTGCAGGGCATGGGACAAAGTGAGAGATCAGAATGCCTTGATTTTCTTTGACATAGGTGCTAGAGCCAACTTTATCTCACCGGATTTGGCTGGCCGATTGGGGATCCACACAGAGGAGATGGGGCCTTTGTATGAGGCTAATATGGCTTGTCTTGGGTATGCAGAATCCGTTACCCCTATTATTGGGAAGCTTAGGCTTCATGTGCAGGGTTATGTGGATAGTGAGGAGTTCTTTATCATGCCACTTGATGGGTGTGATGTTTTGTTGGGTATGCCATGGTGCCATAGAGTACATGCGGTGGTGGATACATACAACAGGAAGATTAGTTTGACTCATAGAGGGAAAGAGCATATTTTGGATGTAAAGCTTAAAGGGGAATCTGTTCCTATTGTATCAACTTCGGCCATTTCATCAATAATGAAAAAGCATCTTTCCGCGTACTTGGTTTTTGTAAAGGATGCAAAAGACGATGAGTCTAAATCTAATTTGTCTATGTCAGATAAAGACAGGACTGGTTTCGTGAGCCTCTTTCAGAGGATGAGCTGGTTGAGGCTCTGAGGGTCCTTCCGCGCCATAGTTGCCCTGGGGAGGACAGTTTGACGCCAGCCTTTTTTATGCGTTATTGGGACATTTTGGGGCCAGGCCTCCGCAAGGGCTTTCAGTATGTTTTGGACACTGGGGTGATGCCACAGAGCTTTTCAGAGGGCTTGATCTTTCTTATCCCCAAGGGGGAGGGAGTGTCTGATGATATTCGGCAATGGAGAGCTATTACGATCCTCAATACTATCTACAAGGTCCTGGCCAAGGCCTTGAGTTTGAGGATACAGCCTTTCCTTGGGGAGTTGATTCATGCTACCCAGACAGGATTCGTCAATGAGCGCAGTATCCTTGACAACATTTTCACCTTCTGCCCGAGCTAGATTTCTCGGCAAGGACCTGGTCGTTATGCTTCTCGACTTTGAGAAGGCATACGACAGAGTCGATTGGGGTTTCCTAGAGGGCACTATGCTTCGCCTGGATTTTGAGCCAGTCTGGATTCGAGGGGTGGCGGCACTAGATTCCACAGCTCGTAGCCAGGTGCTGATGGCAGGAGGACGGGGGCCGAGTTTTGAGTTGACCAGATCAGTCCGTCAGGGATGCCCTCTCGCCCCGTTTCTTTTTCTCTTCTTTGCTGAGGCCATGAGTATGTATCTGACAACAGAGGAGGTTGGTTTGAGAGGACTCCAGCTCCCAGTCCGGGGAGAGGACGTGCTCGATTCTGAGTTTGCTGATGACACGAGATTATTTTTGCATGGCCAGGCCAATCTTCAGAGGGCAGAGCAGTCATGTTCGGGGGATTTGGCAGGAGCTGATCCACACCCTGCGCGGACAGTATGACCGCATCCGGGGCGACTCAGATGCGGTGATCTTGCGGCGCCAGGCCTTCCACACCACTTGGCGCAACGGCCCCTTCTATACACTACACGCGGGAGCCCCCCGCTGGCATTACAGGCCACCTGTTTGGCTTTCCCCCCCTCCTATTGTATGATATAGCTCTCAGTTTTTTGTACTGATCTTTGTACCTTTTTGCACCTAGGGAGAGTCTCCCTAGCTGCCTTGATTGGATCTCTGCTCTGCCTTCTTATGAGCAAGAGAGGTTTTTTGTAGCCCAGTGGACGGTTTTTTAACTAATGAAAGGATCTTTTCTCAAAAAAAAAAGACAGGACTGATTTCTTACGTGAGTTCCAAGATTGTTTTTCCGAGTCATTGCCAAGAGAACTTCCTCCAGACAGGCCAAAAGATCATGCTATTGATCTAATTCCGGGGAGTACCCCACCAAATAGACCGCCGTACCGTGTTAGTGCAGCCCAACAAGAGGAAATTATGAGCTAGGTACAGGAGTTGTTAAAAAAGGGGTTGATCTAGCCTAGCTCATCACCCTTTTGCTCACCTATGCTCTTAGTGCAAAAGAAACATGGTTCTTGGCGCATGTGTATAGATTACAGGGCGCTAAACAAGAACACCATCAAGAATCGATTCCCTATTCCGAGGATCGATGACATATTGGACCGCTAGGGCTCCACAGTCTTTGGTCGGATAGACTTGAAAAGCGGGTATCATCAGATGCGCATTAGACTCGAGGATGTGCCTAAGACAGCACTTTTGGGCTATATGAGTTCTTGGTCATGCCCTTTGGTTTGACAAATGCTCCTGCCACATTTAACAGGATGATGGACAGGATTTTCCGGCCTCAGAGAGCATTTGTCGGCACATTCTTTGATGATATGATTGTGCATTCACGCACAGAGGAGGAGCATAGGAAGCATTTGGCCATTGTGTTTGAAGAACTCCAGAAGCATAGGTTAGTCATTAATGGCAAGAAGAGAGTTCTTCTTGGAAGAGATACACTTCTTGGGGCATATCATGTCTAAAGATGGAGTCCGTATGGATCCTTTGACAGTGGAAGCAATTATCAATTGGCTAGATTTGAGGACCGTGCATGATGTACGCAGCTTTTTGGGATTGTGTTCCTATTACATGCGGTACATACGGTATTTTGCTGAGATTGCTTCGCTCCTTTATGCTTTAACAGAAGGGAACTCTGTTTCGATGGGCTGATCGGGAAATTGCAACCTTTAAAAAGCTTACTTTGGATCCCGTATTGGTATTACCGGATCTCCGAAAGGCTTTTGTTGTCCAGTGTAATGCATGTGGGAACAGGATTGGGGCAGTTCTCATGCAGGAAGGACATGTGATAGCCTATGAGAGTCGTATATTACAGTATGCCGAGAAGCATTTACAGGTGTTGGCTGTAATTCATGCTCTTTCTACATGGAAACACTATTTGCTTGGGGCTGATTTCACTGTGCAGACAGATCATCAGACCTTGCGTTATTTCCTCACGCAAACTAAACTTTCTGAGAAGCATATGAGATGGGCCAACTTTTTGTCTATGTTCCACTTCCAGATTGTACATGTGGAAGGCAAAAAGAATGTTGTGGCAGATGCTTTGTCACGCAAGCCACAAGTCTCAACAGTTTCACTTGCTTATCATCATGAGCTTGATGAGATGAAAGAGCAGTATGCCCAGGATGAGGATTTGGAAAGCTCTATGATCAGATGTCTGAGGGTCAACGGCATGATCATTATACTCTCAAGGATGGCTTTTTGTCGATGCATGGTAGACTTTGCGATTTGAGAAAGCTAGGCTCAAAAAGATAAAGGGTAAAGAGCGCTTATTTCCTAAGTTGAGCATGCGCTATTATGGACCTTTTCAGGTATTGGAAAGATTGGTGAGGTGGCCTATCGTTTGAAGCTACTTGTGGCATGCGCTATTATGCTTTGTCACGCAAGCCACAAGTCTCAGCAGTTTCACTTGCTTATCATCATGAGCTTGATGAGATGAAAGAGCAGTATGCCCAGGATGAGGATTTGGAAGGCTCTATGATCAGATGTCTGAGGGTCAGCGGCATGATCATTATACTCTCAAGGATGGCTTTTTGTCGATGCATGGTAGACTGTGCGATTTGAGAAAGCTAGGCTCAAAAAGATAAAGGGTAAAGAGCGCTTATTTCCTAAGTTGAGCATGCGCTATTATGGACCTTTTCAGGTATTGGAAAGATTGGTGAGGTGGCCTATCGTTTGAAGCTACCAGATCATTGGAGGATTCACAATGCATTTCATGTGAGTCTACTTAGACCTTTCCGTGGGGATGTGCCTGAGGATGTATTAGATGAGGCTTAGTCGGAAGTTGAGGAACTTGATGAGGTTCTTATTCCAGAGCAGATACTGGCACATAAGGAAAGAAAGGTACGAGGTAATGTTTCCCGTCGCTATCTTGTGAAGTTCAAGAACTATTCACCGATGGATGCAAAGTGGATGGAGGAAGGTGACTTAGCAAATTCACCTCAGGTTTTGCAGCTTTATCTTGATGCCTTTGAGTTGGAGCCGACTCTTGTTACGGCTTATTCAGGTTCAGCAGAGCATGGGTTTGGAGCATTGCCTGATGCTCAAGAGGGGGGTAGCACCTCCGCTCCCTTGATACAGACAGGCTCAGATGACATCTAGAGGTTGCTTGGTGCAGCTTTTGTCTCACCCGAAGGTACTAATGGCCGACAATACATCTGTTTATGGGACTTCTATGATATATGTGTACTAGTCACATTGGATGTTGTGGTTGTGTATGGTTCACAGTGGTATACAACTTGGACTATTACTCCACCATGGGTTTGCAGTGAATGTTGCTACATATGCATGGCTTAGAGAGATTGGGAAGTTGATCTTGCCATATTGTACTTTTCACTTTGGATATCTTGCTGTATCACCACATTGCAATCGAGGACGCTTGCCATTTTTCAAGAGGGTATGTCATGACCCTGTGAAATTGGAATAGCACAAGTGTGGGCATGGTGGTCGATGAGCAAGATAAATATTTCACGATTCATACTTGGGTGCCCGGACAAATGGTAACATGTGTGGAATCCCCAAGTGTGAAGGGGGACCAAGGGATTTAATATTCTAATGTTTTAACCTTGGGTGGCCCCTAGGCATAAGTCGCCCCTAGGGATAAGTTTTAATAAACTTAAAAGGGCCTTAGGGCCTTAGAATTTCTTATGGATAAATTTGGGGAGAGGCTACTCCATTTTTGGAGGTACACAACTCTCTCTCCTCTCTCTCTCTCTCTCTCTCTCTCTCTCTCTCTTGCTTTTGGAAAGGGAAGGGCGGCTAGCTCCATGGAGAAAAAGACGTGCAGGTCGGGCAAGAAAAAGCTTTACCATATGATCAGCTTTAATGGTTTTCTTGACGGGCAAGAAATGAGCTTGCTTGCTAAACCTGTCCACAATGGTCCAAATAGCATCATTCCCATGCTGGGATCTAGGCAAATCCATAATAAAATCCATAGTAATACTTTCCCAAGGTTGCGAGGGAATAGGCAATGGCTGAAGCAAACCTGGAGGTTTTTGCCTATCAAATTTCACCTTTTGGCAAGTAATACATGCACGTACATAAGCCTCAATATCTTTACGCATGCTTGGCCAAAAGAAATATCTCTAAATCATGCGTGTAGTGGGTATAATACCTCTATGACCAGCATAAGGTGGAGCGTGACATTCGTCCATAACCTTTGGACGCAAATCCTTCACCACACATAGAAAATTATCCTTCATAAGATAACCCTCGTTGATAACATAAGAGGCACGTGGATGACCAGCCATCAAATCAGTCCATATATGGCAAAAATCAGCATCCAAATGATACAAATCTCTCATAGCAGATAAGTCCCCATGAGAGGCCACTGAGACTGCAGCAACATAAGGCCTCCTGGATAGTGCATCGGCCACCACATTTTTCTTTCCTGGAGTATGCACAATCTGAAAATGAAACATGGAAAGAAAGTTTGCCATTCTTATCTGCTTCTCTGAAAGCTTTGTTTGAGATAGAAAGTATCTCAAGCTTTGATGATCTGTCTTGACTACAAATTCAGCGCCAAGAAGATAATGTTTCCATATCTTTAAGGCATGAATTACAGCCAAGAGCTCTTTCTCATAAATATCCATATGAAGCTCACCATCATGCAAACGACAGCTCTCGTATGCAACTGCATGCCCTTCTTGATTTAGGACAGCTCCTATGCAATCACCACAAGCATCACATTCAACTACGAATGACTTGTGCAAGTCAGGAACAATCAATACTGGACCACATATAATAGCATGCTTGAGTTGTAAGAAAGCATCCTGTTCCTTTGAAGTCCATTCTGACACAGAACCAGTGTGGATCAAGGTAGAGGACATATGTGAGAAACCATACCAAGGTTTCCATAGACCTGAACGTCAAACACGTCATGTGACTGCGATAGACTGTGGCTAGCAACTCACCACCCAACCGTAGGTTCGGTACCTCGAACCACCTGTGAGCCTGCTGGTCAACGATGACCCCAACCTGGCGTCCCATACCACCAAGCTGTAGTTCCAGCTCGACATCAATTCTCTTACGGCAATCAATCTCTCGGCCAAAAAAAACTGGATCTAATTTCCCCTTCTTCTCCTTAGGCGACAGTTACATAAACAGAGTGACCTTGAGAAGTGATTTTCAATACTTCGCCAAATATGAGGAGACATTCTCTCCCTCATCTTGAGACAGCCAGTCCCACTCTTTGTATACATCCTTTGCAAAATTTGATGGCAAAGACCGAGCATAAAGTTGATTTATCCTTCAGATGCATGCACACATGTCTTAACATGGACTTCTTCGAGAAGTCTTCATCACAGAAAGCAACCTCAAACTGTCTTAACAAATGCAAGATCTTTCATAGTGTCAATGGAAGTTTCAAACTTGACATCTTTGTCTACCGATGCTCAATACAGCCCCATGCAGATAGTGATACACCTTTTCTTTTTTCTTTTTTTCTTCATTCTCCTCTTTTCCTTTTGTTAAAACCTTCTTGTTGATTGGATCGTACCATCTCATAGTGCTTGTTTTATTTTGTAGAGCGCTTCTTGATCATGCACATTCAACCAAGAATTGTGAAACCTAACATAGATATCCTTCTCAAGCTCTTGGAAGTCAAATCCCTTGACTTCTACCATCGGTGTGCTTCTCAAGCTTCATTCATGAAAACAGACTTGACTCTGATATGGTATACTAACCACTTGGATGCCAAGACACATGGGCTGTGGTTAATGGGGCTGTTGGTTCAAAGTCTTTTGGAAGTCAAATCCCTTGACTTCTACAAACCAAACAAGCTTTATATTTATTCAAGCCTCATGGCATTTTTGTCCAAACTCCACATTGACAAGTTGGGAGGAGCCGTTGTTGACCCTGTTGAAATGTTTCCATTCCAACCTGCTATGCTAGGCAACACTTTTGAACACTGTTGAGAACTGCATTGGCAAGCATAGGTTTCCATTACAACCTGCTAGTCAACACTTTTGAACACTGTTGAGAACTGCATTGGCAAGCATAGGTTGAAAAGTCAGGACGGGTACCATTATTTAGAGATGCCACATCATCTAGTTGTCATATAAAGAGGCCCGAACTGACGTCTCTGAGGTGTTCAAATGCAGCCCATTGTTGTGCACCTTGCATTGCTTTGGCTACGTGAAGTGTTGGCACATAACTAATCCAATTACATGGCATGATGATGTGGCATCCTTGATTCATGGAGTACTCTTGGTAGTATGGAGGATTTGTAGCATCTATTGGAGTTGCAAATCACACATGGGTGGCTAGTTCTGTTCTGAAAACTTTTCATTTTCTTTTTGTAAAAAAGAAGTTGCATATGTGAGCTAATCTAATATTGTGCACTGCTGGCCAGCACATCCAACATATTTAAGATTATGTCTCGTGGCATGATTTTGTGCTTGTTCAGGAGGCTCTACAAACATTTATGAAGCTGAGTCAACAGCAATATGCTACTGGATGGGTCCTTTGCCAGGTTTTCCCATTTGAATCAATCTTTTGCTGCTGTTTCTTCAATAATTTTTATGTTACAAATTAATTAAAAGCATTGTTGATGCTCGATTCTTATGGAACTTGAAGAAGGTTGAATTCAATTTGCATGACTTTTCGGGTAGTTGACTCGATTGGTCAATGATGTTGAGTGGTTTAACATCCTCTTTCCACTGACAACCCAAACGTTTGAACCATTGGAGAATTAGGCTTGTAATTGACAATCCAAATCATCTTGATCACAATTTGCATGATGCACAAACTTTCAAGATGACATTTTCAGCTCTGAGCATGTCTGCAAGAAAGAAGTTACACCATCAGCCACAAATACAAGGGGACAAAAAATGGCATTGGTGCAAGAACAAAATTACACTATCAGCTACAAACACAAAGGGACAAAAAATGACAAGGTTCAAAAGAAGTAGACAATACCTTCTTGGCAACTAGTTATACAACTGACATAATGATCCACATATTGCTATGATTTAGTTGATCACAAGGAAAAGGGAAAGTGCATCTACATACATTTGCCCAAGGCAAGTGAGAAACTTGCTGTGAGAGGTTATCCCACCCTTATTTCAAGAACGTGTTAGTTATTGAAAATGTTTAAGAAATTTAAAGTACATTGCTTCAGACTCGATTTCTTTTGAAAAGGATTTGTCTGTCATTTTGATTGATGTGAATGCTACCTGTAATTTACAGGTTGGTAAAGCATACTTCGAGATGGTGAACTACCCTGAAGCAGAGCGAGCTTTTACTTGGGCACGTCGTGTGTCACCTTATCGTCTTGAAGGCATTGATGTCTATTCCACAATTTTATTTGTAAGATTTTTAGTTTTCTTTTTATTTTATTTATTTTTGTGGGGACACTTCAAGAATTCAAGATTATTGATATTCTCGAAAAAGTCGATCTACACATATAAGGGCTCTTGATCTATGCATTTTAGGGATACAAGTTTAAGGCTTTCTTGGAGTTAGTGACGAGGCTACAACACATTTGGGAAATGGAAACAAAAACGCAAATGAAAAACAGAAGTCGATTGAGGGGGCTGAAATGGGAAAAGCCATTCCAGCATCGTGGGACAAAAGAGGATGGGAGGGGAAGTGAGTGAATTGAAAGGAATGGAGAGGAAGAGAGGAGAGCAAAGGGGAAGCAAGTGACTTGACCTAAACTAAATGTAAAATCCAGGTTGCAAAAGGAAATGGCAGGTGTTGTAGGGAAGCAGGTGAAATGGCAGAGGGAGAATGGCAAAGCAGGGGAAACACACCATGTTTTTTCCTCCAGAAATAGATCCTTCTTTTAGTTAAAAAAATGGTTGCATAAAGCAAGCTGCAACCCTCAAAAGAGGTTAATAAAAATCCTCCGAGGACAAGCAGCCATGGCTGCCCCCTTGGCTGGATGCTCCTTGAGAGAGGCTACACTGGGAAAGAGGAGGAGCCACCTCTCTAGGGGACAAAATTAAAAAGGAGCCATGGCTGCCCCCTTGGCTGGACACTCTTGGAGGGAGGCTACACTGGGAAAGAGAAGGGGACACCTCTCTAGGGGACAAAATAAAAAGCACCACCGCCCTCACGGGCAGGAAAGAATCCTGGGAAAATGCTGTGCTGGAAAACACTAATTGTGAAAAGTTGATCGGTGGATGCATGCCTAGGGGAAAAGCTTGCGGGCTTTACTGGAGTCCCTGTCGGCTTTCAATGTTTTTGGAGCTGGTTTGGACGGTAAGTAGTGGCAATCTGTCCTGACACGGAGACCCTTCAGTTGGGAGGGAATGCACATTGCTAAGTGAAACCACTCAGAACTTGCCAGAGTTTGGGCGACTGCTAGATGAACGTCCTTGCAGTGAAGGTATCAGAAGATACACTATTCCTTCAAATTTGATGTGGAAGAAGACGAGAGGTGTCTGCCACCTGCGCCTGTGTAGCTGGAACAATCAAGCTCAAGCCTCGGTGTTCTTAGCCTGGCTGATAACGTCCGTGAGGCGAAGATCGACATCAAAGTTGGAGAAGCCAATGACCTGAATAGTGGTAGCCATTGACAAACTGTCCCACTCCCTGGGGCCACGCTTGGTGGGAAGGAGAAGACCAGTGTCCTAACATCATGATTGGTGGGTAGAGAGTGATGCACAACCACACTAACACAAAGAGAGACTACCACCTTGATGAAATTGCCATGGCGCACATTAAGAAACCACTAAATTCTTTGCTTTGGCTACTCTCATGTGATAAATGCGAATGATGGTTCACCGTAGAAACCGCTACCTCGCAATCTGCACTGGGAGCGCTACGCCCCCCTTCCCGATCATGGGGGCCAGTCAGGGGCATGTCCCTCCAGCTTTGTGGCCATTTGCTGGTGGCTGGTGGGGCTCTGAAGGGTGGGGAGTCCTGCTGCCCGAGCCCCAGGCATCACCACTGCCATTCGGGGGGACTCCAAGACCTGGCCAATAAAGGGCTCAATCACTGGGGGGAGCTCAAAGTATTCTTTGGGAAAGCAAGCAACTGTCACCAGAGCCAGGTACACTCAGCCGTGGGTCAGTGTCCAGGGAGAAACTGTGCCTCCATCTGACAGAGTACACATAGCGGCACTCTGTACTGCAACGGAACATCACGGTTGTTGTCCATGAGAGAAACTGAGTTGAACTTGATCCAGATGTACCCATTGCCAAGGAACTGGATGTCAACGATGCACCTCTGGTCGCCAGTAAAAGCCCCTTGCAGAAGTTGTGGATCTGGCCATGTTCTGGTTTGCTACTGACAAACTTGTAGACCAAGGCGATGGCCTCCAGAGAGGCCACGAATGAGGACACTGGTTGGATGTATGCATCAGAAATAAGGCAGTTGAGGGCGGCTCTGGTCAGGGGAGATGGAGCGGCTCTTAGAAGGGTGCTCCCTTATTGTGGCTGTAGCCAATGTGATGAAAGTGCAGCAGTTCTTATCTTAAATGTAAACATAGAGAAGACGACTCCCAAGTATGTACTTCTGTTGATGAGCTGCTAAATGGGCATGAAAGGAGTGTGAGGTGGTCAGAACTGATTCTTTTGTTTATGAAGAAAAAGGTGCTGATGTGGTGTGTGCAATTTCTTCACTCTACAGCACATGAAGAAGGAGGTGGAGCTAAGCTATCTTGCTCAAGAAACAGTGGCCATGGATCGTCTCTCACCACAAGCATGGTGAGAATATGTACTCCCTCTTTCATATGTTAAAGATCTTTTATTTATCATGCAGGTTCTTTTAACATATGAAATGGCAGGTGTGTCATGGGCAATTGTTTCAGCCTTCAGAAGGACCACGAAGCCGCTCTCAAGTATTTTCAACGGGCTCTTCAGCTTGATCAATATTTCACTTACGCTCACACCTTGTGTGGCCATGAGTATGCATTGACCCTTTTGCAAGTTGCCAAGCGTAGGTTCTTATGTATGTGTGTGTGTGTGTGTACATACAGCTTCTTGATCTGTATGTATTTATGTATATATGTACATGTTCGCCCCTGCACGTTTGCCCACCCACATGCATGTGCCCACATACCCACACACAATACTTATACCTACGTACCTATATGTAACATACATACAATACATGCTTATACATGTACATACGTACTATGCATACATATGTATGCACTTACTATACGTACATACGCATGTACATCTTAGCTTGGTCCCATTAGAGAGGTTAAATTAAGCTTAGAGTTTGACTGTTGCAGAAAGGAGCTGGGGGAAAAAAGTATTTAAGACCCGTATGTAACACTCTTGTGCATTGTTCTATAACATCCTTATTTAAGTATGTATCAGGGATAGTTGTATGTAAGTCAGTTTCCTTTAATGATTGTGTGTCTATCTTATGCAACTTAGGTCAACTGTAGACATACGAGTCAGAAATTCTCCTTAAAAATGCTTTATACCACAGGTATGCAGCCATGGAGGATTTTAAAGAAGGCATCTCCTGTTATCGACAGGCGATACGAATAGATCCCCGACACTACAATGCTTGGTACCTAATTGTTTATTGGTTTGTAAGTCCTGTGAAAACATCTCGTTAAAAGGAGCCACATTTTTTTTGGTAGGTATGGGCTGGGCACTATCTATTTCCGGCAAGAGAAGTTTGAGTTTGCAGAGTACCATTTCCGGCGGGCGCTTATTATCAATAACCGCTCTTCTGTGCTGCTATGCTATCTTGGGATGGCTCTACATGCTCTGAAGGTAGAGTGCAGCACCACTTTCTGAGCTTCTCATGTTTACCTGTTCTCTCTAATCCATGCTTGAGAATGTTTCTCAACTATCTTTTGTCCATGGTATTAGAATAATGGAGATGCTTTGAGCCTTCTAGAACAGGCTATCCTAGCTGATCCCAAGAACCCTCTGCCTAAGTACCAAAAGGCTAGTGTTCTCATGAGTGAGGAGAGATATGATGATGCTCTGAAAGAGCTCGAATATCTCAACGAGGTTGCTCCCCGTGAAAGCAGCGTGTTTTTTCTCATGGGGAGAATCTACAAGAGACTGAATAGGCCGGAACAGGCCATGCATCATTTCTGTATTGCCCTTGATTTGAAGCCGTCAACTGCAGACGTAAATCTGATTAAGGTATAGTAATATATGCCTCAATAATTTACTTATGTTAATTACAAGTGTATGTGCTTCGAAGGGTAGCTGAACTTTTCTTCTCTCTTATGTAGAGCGCAATTGAGAAGTTGCATGTGCCGGATGACCTTGAAGATGAGAACTTGTAAGCTATGGTGCTCGATGGTTCTGTTGCCAGCTGTACTCCACAGCAAATTGTGGCTAAGATTTATATTCTGGTTTTCCAATGTAAGCTGACTTACCTGTTATCCATGGCAATTCCATATGAGCATCTAGAATGTATTAGTGTGAGGTTATAAGCTTAGACTGTATCAATCTTGTCATTGATGGCAATCCTCTTGTTTCATTAAGAATTTAGTAGGGTAAGGTTAAGAGTTACGACTGCAGATAATCATATGTTTAATGTAGGCAATCATATTCTCTAATTCAAAGAGCCATGGGTGGACTTCGTGCTGGCATCTTAAAGTTAAAAAGCTCTTTTTGGGCTACTGATGATGTTTGTGATTGTTAGGGTTTCATGGGACATCATACCTCCAATTCTGCTTGCTGTGAGTGTAATTTATCAGGTATTCTCTCTTGGTTTTCATGTGGGCAACTTGTGTTGTGAGCGTTTTTGTGTGTATATGTGTCTCATTCTCGGCTTCTGTATATGGTATCAGGACGACGGCAAGACATATTCAAGCGGATTTTGGAAGACGACAGTTTTTGCTGTTTATCCATCATGAAAGTACCACCCTTGGGCCCTTAAGAAAAATCAAATACTGCAAACAATATTTTGTATCATATCTTACATCTTTCTTCACCTCTCTTCAGTCTCAAACGTGGTTCAAAGCAGGAGTGTAGTGCTCTACATTACCTAACCAAGCCAAGTGTGAAGTCTCTTGGGTTCTCATGGCACAATATATACTATGGCACTAATATGTTCTATGAGGTTAGTCCATTTTTTGAAGGAAAGGAGTCATGGATAATTAATTTATAATGCTTGAATCTCTTTTGTGCTTGAATATAGTTGATGACAAAGCAAGGATGGTATGATAGGTAGCTTGGTGTGTGGTGCAAGATTAGAATTGCTATTGAATTGAATAGTGGCAAGTCATATTAGCTCAAAACTTGGCATAATGAAAAAGGTGTAAGATGATATGATCTAAATTGTAAAGCTTGCTTGAATTTTTTCCATCTAAGCATTGTAGATATCCACTTTTGTCATTGGGACTCTCATGAGTTATTAAACAATGCCTCCATATAATGTCATGCGCATAGTTGTTAGGTAATATTAAAATTTGTACATTCCATTGTGTGTGGTAGAGGATCATGATGGTGAAACATTGGTAGACGTTAATAACCTAAAGAGCTCTCTCTCTCTCTCTCTCTCTCTCTCTCTCTACATACTTATAGTATGTGTGTGTGTGTGTGTGCATGTATGTGATATATGTGTGTTTGTTGTGTGTGTGTGTGTGTGTTTAACATCCCCCCATATTTTTGCAAATTTCATCCTTGGACTTTGGTTATGGCTTTAATGCCAGGTCGTCGAGTTTGTATTTGTAATGGTTACGGTGGTGATTGGAGCCTCTTGAGTGTACGTCAGTTGGTGGGTAAGATGTATCTCCACCATATCTTAATGCATGTAAGATTGATGACAATAATACCTCCTTTGTTGGGCCTATGCTCATGTCAAAGCAGGATCATACTCTTCACATCTTTCTTTACTTTGGTCGATGAGAACTACAATCAGCTTTATGAATTGGCATGTGACTATTGCTAGATCAGGGGTATTTTCAGCTTAACTTTAACCCATAATAAAAGCTTTTACCTATGTTTTTGTAATGTGTCGAAGACAACGGGATGGAAGGAAGAATGGAAAGTTATAACAAATATTTGAATCCCATGCTTGCACACCTTGAAATTTCAATGGGGTAAACCTTCTCTTCATTGACATGTAAGTGGGTTTCCCCTTACGATTGGTATCTCGTACATAGAGATTCTTATAAATTTATTCGACTAATTATTTTCATAGAGTATATGAAACCTTTCTTGCATAAATTTAAATTTTGATGCAAAGGTTATAAATATTATTGGGTCAAAGGTAATCACCCAAATTTGAGAGAAAGACTTGTACATAAAGGAAAAAAACTATTGTTGTATTGAGCTTCAAAAGGTATTTTGGGGAATAATCGAGCAAAATATACCATGAGGAAGTGTGGGCTCATTCATGTGGGGGGAGTGAATTAGACCCAATCTTGAGTATCGTCTATGCTTTGTGCAATTTTATATGCTTTGGTCTTTATCTTCGAGTTGTGGTATTAGAGCCATCGACAAGGTCGATTGTTGGAGGTGATTGACAAAAATTTTGATGAAAAATACCGAAGGTTGAAGGGTAGGTAGGATTTACACAAAGGGTAAAGATTAAAGGTTAAAAGAAGGGTAGAAAATCATCTCTACAAGACCAAAAATCAACCTTTCTCAAAAGTGGTTTTTCAATTCTTCATGAGAAGAGCTATGGATGGAATCAACATGTTGAGGAGGTCAATAAACAACTCTTAAAAGAAGAGTTTAGAAACGGTTTCTCTAATTAGTAATTGGAGGACTCACGACCTCTCTCCCAGCCTCCATGTAGAAAAGTGGTGGAGGAGGAAAAACAATATCCACACATTTTTTATTATTAGGGAGGTTTAAGTCATAAGTCCCTAAGTCTTAAAAGCCTAAAAACTCTTCAAATTTCTTTAAAAAATCATAATTTCTTTAAATATTATCTAAATTGATTATTGTAATTTTTCTCACTTCTCAAAGTGTTCCAATAAATTATCCACATGTTTTATTCTTTTTGTCTATTTTTTAAAAATAAATTTAGTCCTAAAATTATTAAAACACAAAAATTACTTAAAAATCTTAGAAAAAAAAGCATGTAGGTATGATGAAGAGCATTATGACGCGGCTTGTAGGTATCAAGGCATCCATGGATGAGAAAGATGCAATTGCGGTCTTAATCAAAAGCATGCCTCAAGAGTTTTCTTTATTGGTAACAACTCTTACTAATCTTCCAAGTCTTACTCTTGAAGGTGTTGAATCCTCTTTACTTGAAGAAGATAAGAAACTTAAAGGTGTACAATAAAGCTCTACAAACATCAAGGAGACTGCATTCTTTAACAAAACTAATGTCAAATGTAACCATTATGGAAGGATTGGAGATGTAATGGCTTAATGTTGTCATCGAAACAAGCCAGGCCCCCCAAGCTTCTATGTGATGCATGTGGCAAGGTAGGCTACCTTGAGAAGAATTGTTGGTCAAAGGAGAAGCAACAAAGCACCTTGATGGTACAAGCAACTCATGAGGATGCTCCACAAGAACACTTATAATGATGTATGAGATGATGTTTTATTCATGTCTTATATTGATGTCTATGTCAACCTTGGGATTGGACAACCCTTGGTCAAGATATGCTTATGTGTGTGGATGTGATGTTGTCTATGTTCATGTCCATGATGTTATGTCATGTTGATGTAATCACCTCTAGCCACTAATGATGTAGGCTAAGTGATGTATGTGTGTGTCTCCATTAGGGGGGGCAAATGTCATGTCTATGTATGTCACATTAACATCTTGGGATAAGATCCGTATATGAGCACCAAGGGGGGTGGTTGAAATATGGTGCCTGCCATGTTATGTATGGGACACATGTATGTGGGAATAAGGTAGAAGAAGATAAGGATGCTATGAAATCGCAATGGATGTAAGCTAAGGTTATTTGGGGATGTGAATGGATGAATGTAACAGGTGGTTAATGGTCAAAAAGTAGGCACATGGAAGGTGCAAGGATGCACAAGGCATGTGAGCATTTATGAACACATGGATAGCACAATTGTGCATAAAACATGTGGATGAGAACTATATATGAATGCAACAAGCTTCTTCTCATAATTAAAAATGGGAGCCCTTGAATAGTGCTGATTTCATTCTTAATATTTGTGATTAGGTTAACACTATGCCCTAAACTATGCAACTCTCTTGTGCAACCTTCTCATAGCTCATATCACTCTTTTTTATGGATTTCATCATTGACAGTCGCATTTCTTACTACTGCTTAAGTGTGCAGTAGTGAAAATTATTTAACACAGTAGCCCCCTCATCAATCACTTTTAAGCTACGATTCAACAATCTAGATGCAAATCAAACGATCTAAAATCTAGACGATCTGGATCCTAGTCGACAATCCGAAATTTTCATAGAGTAAAAATTAGACTATTTAAAATTTTCACGGATTTTCTTAATGTTTTTTAGGTTTTTTGACATGATAGGGTTAGTTAGCAACACTCTAATATGTCATGATTTTCAACTCAATTTTATTTGAAAAAAATAACAACTACAAAGATTAATGCCTTGATTAGACGATCCAGATCCTAGTTGACAATCTAAAATTTTCGTAGAGCAAAAATTCGACTATTTTAAATTTTCAAGGTTTTTCTTAATGTTTTTTTTTGGATTTTTTTGACATGATATGATTACTTAGCAACACTCTAAGGTACACTAATTTCTTACTTAATCTCTCGTAGTAATAATGAAATCAACCAAGTGGAGAGATAACCTACCTCATCCACACCAGGGAGAGCTTATTCTTGATTCCATCGCTTCCATGAGACAAATTATAGAACAATTTCATCAATATAAAATGCAAAAAAGTTTAAGGTTAGAAGCAAATCTACATAATCACACAAAACCACTCATAAACACCCAAATAACACTCACAATCATATTAAAAAACTTAAATCCTACCATAGAACACATATGCTCATTCTACCAAACACTTGCATCCAAGGGTAATATAGAGTGAATATAATAGAAGATTTTTGAGTAGACGATAACTCTACTTCTTAACCTCATCCAAGACTAATTCGATCCCCAGAAACGGTACCATTTATTCATGTCAAGAACCTTCTTACTCTCCAGCATAGTGGTAGTTGTTAAACCACTTGTATCATGGAAGTCCCTATTGAAGAGGCTAAAGAGGCCAAGAAGTGTGTCAATCCCTCTTGTTTGGCCTTTCCTCTACTCTCAAATCAACTAAGTAGTCCTTCCAAAAGGTAATGGTTAAACTAGAGAGCTTGAATCACATTCTCCTCCACTCAAGCTAGCAAGCATACACACAAGGATGCATTCTCTATAACTAAGCAAGCAAGAAGGTAAGAGCTCAAGATAGAAGAAGAAAGCTTTGCACTTGAGAAATGATTGAATTCCCCTATTCACATCGTGAAAAGTTATATATTTACAAATGGGCTTTTCCTGGCCACCCAACTTAAGTGGATTCCCATTACCTATCTCTACCCATATATATAAGGCTTATGGATGGCTTTTGATACATCATTAGATCCACAATCGTACATAATGTTCACATCCTTAGTGGAATAAAATTTCCTCTAAATAGTGACTTCGGAGATAGCCGAATTCCTTAAAGTCTTCTCCCATATATCCAATATCTTTTTAAGATCAGTATAAAACTGAAATTAGCCA
Organism: Cibotium barometz; assembly: GCF_041138505.1. Lineage (NCBI taxonomy): Eukaryota > Viridiplantae > Streptophyta > Polypodiopsida > Cyatheales > Cibotiaceae > Cibotium > Cibotium barometz. The sequence goes on along the minus strand of NC_141086.1, from coordinate 16,335,742 downwards.
CTAAGTTTTATATCATCATCATCCAATACATAATTTTCATCTAGTATATTTTTTTTTTAAAGAAGACCCGACATGGAAGCACATTACGAATTTAAAGATGTGGAGGCAATAGAAAGTTCATAAGCTTGATCTCCTACCTTCCTTGTCACAACATAGGGACAATAATACTTGTTTTCCAACTTCCTATATTTTTCTAAACTTAAAGTACTTTTCTTAGGCCTTGATCGTAAGAAACACCATGTCTCTTTCCTCTCAAAAGTCCTTACACTTCTCTTCAAATCTACATAACTCTTTTGGCCATCCCGAGTTGTCTTTAAATCTTGCCAAGTAAGCTTAACTTGAGCTTGCATCTTATCTAATATTTATTTAGTCAATTTTAACCTTAATCACAAGATTTGACCAATTTGATGGGAGAATACATTCTTGGCCATATAAATCTTTGAACAAGTACAATGAGGCTAGGGGAGGTTGGCATGAACCCAATGAATTGATTGCAGAATATTAAATACTAGGCATAAAATAGAATAAAGAATTGCTCGACATAAGATTGGGTCCAATTTTCCCCCACACAAAAGTGAGCCCACGCTTCCTCTTGGTGTATTTAAATATATTGCTTAAAATAACTTGTGGGGCTCAAAATAGTTTCCTTTTACAAATATGTCAACTTCTTAAAAAATAGCTTGCTTTATTGGACGTGCAAACTAATCTACTATAAAAATAGATGTGAACCTAAAACCATATAATGTATACATATCTTATAAAATCAAATATGCACAGGGAGCTTTCACATGTCCTAAATAATTTATATACATCACATAAATATGGATGGTTCCCAAAATGAATTAATGGCACTTGTTGTCACAAAATCAAATAATATTTGTCGACACTCAAAATCGACTATCTCAAAATATTCCTAACCACCACCAAGTCGTCTCTATTATCTAATCAAAAGATTTGTAGTTACATCAATATGAAACTTATAGCATCACGACAATGTAACTAATACTCCCACATATGTACAGATTCAAAAGGCGTCTCACTCTAAACCCATCTAGGAGAATTTATAAATAATGGGAATGTAAAAATATAAATATTCCATGAATTAACTCCTCATAACATGTCTTAAGGGTGACAAGCAGCTATCCTTAGTTTTCACAACATCATAAACAATCGTAATGGGCTAGTATGAATATAAGATGTAATCAAGGATGGATAGATAGTAAGGGCATGATTAGGTAGCCATTTTGAGAATCTTTGATGGGGTGTCCTTTATACTTGACTAAATATCGATGATAAATATTGCATTTTCTTGTTGTTGTTAGAATTCATAACAAAAACAATTAACAATATTCAATAAAGAAATATCTAAATATTATGAACTAGTGTGATGCTAAAGTGATAGTGCGACAAACATCTTTTCAAGTGAAAGGTGAGACTGAAGATAATTTAAATGAGTGTGCTATCATCTTTGATTCTATACCCTCCTCAGAAGGTTCCATGTTGTTCCATAAGTTGACAAAATTGAATGTTAGGGGGAAAGATACGAGTGTTGCCACCAATGGAGATCATGACAAAACATGCTTCATGATCTTGCGTCCAACTCTTCGACCATTCATCTTCGGGTTTGTTAATTGAAGGTTTGTAGCAATGCATTAAATAAGTGTGAATTACATTCGGTTAGAAAAGCTAATCGAAAACATTCCACCATAAGGCATAGGATTTTGGATGGTTGACAACAATTGTGAGGAGATGGAAGACTCATTTTATTGCGTGCAAGATATTCTAACGAAAAGAAACTCTCAAATTTAAAAAGAAACAATGGCTTGATTAAAACCCGTACGTGATTCTATTGGTTAGAGTTGAAGAGGCTTAAATCAGTTTGGTTGTGGCTGGAAATCTGTTCAATTACTTGCAAAAACTATGGGAAAATTTTTAAAAACTTTCAGGGATATTTTTGGGAATTTTTGTGAAATTTTTGGGCTCAAAAGGAGGAATTTTGGGTTAAAATATTGATTTTGGAAAGAAAAAGCTCTCTGGAATTTTTTAGAATTTTTTTGAGAAGGAAAGAATCTGTAGCATTGTGATTGGGTTGTGGGCAGGGAGTTAAATTTTTTTCGAGAACTTGAGAGGTTTTGAAAAAGGCTTTTAGATAAGCTTTAGAAAGCTATTAAGGCTTTAAGCTTTCTAAAGCTAAAAAGCTATATTTAATAAAGCTTATGGCTCTTCTACTCGTTAGAAAGAGAGAGAAGATGAAGTACAGCCAGAGATTAAAGTAAGAGATCAAGTTGGGGCCTCTAAGTTGGGAGAAATAGATCTGTGGTGTCGAATCAGGACGAGCGAAAAAAAAATGGAAAAAACACTTTTTAAATTTGGGTGTTTTTGGGAAGTGGTTTTCTACCTTTCTTTAACTCATGGGTAAAAGAAACATGGAGATTTGTTATCCAATGGACATAAACATGTTTCTCTTTAAACTTTTGCATTTCCTTGTAAATTGATAAATGAAAATTACCTCTTCTTGATTTCGAAGGCCTCTTTGTCTTGTGGTTCTTCACCGCTTTCAATTTTTGCAATCAATATTGGCTCTAATACCACTATTGTGGGAGGTTAACATGAACCCAATGAATTAATTACAAAATATTAAATACCAAGAATAAAATAGAATAAACAATTTCTCAAGACACAATGTTGGATCCAATTTTCCCCTACACAACAGTAAGCCCAATCTTCCTCTTAGCGTATTTAAATATATTAATTGGAATAACTTGTGGAGCTCAAAATAGTGTCCTTTTACAAATATGTCGACTTCTTCAAAAATAGATTGCTTTATTGGACATGCAAGCTAATCTACTTGAAAAACATATGTGAACCTAAAACTATATAAATGTGTACATATCTTGTAAAATCAAATATGCATAAGGGAGCTTTTACATGTCCCAAATAATATATATACATCATCAATAAATATGTATGGTGCCTAAAATGTATGGTGCCAATCAATTAATTGATTAATTAAATTAAAAATATAAATAATAATATGAAACTCATAACATCAAAACGATGCAACCAATGCTCCCACACATGTACGGATTCACTTGCATAGGCATAAAGTAAGCTAGATCACTAAAATTTAGAAAGGCATCCCACTCTAAACCCATTTAGGAGAATTCATAAATAAATAATGGAAAACATGGAAATATAAATATTCTATGAATTAACTCCTCATAACAAATGAAGAGGCATTGTAAGCAAACTCTACTAAATGTATGTATCTCATCTATTTACAAGGTTCTTGACTACAACAAATCTAAAGCATATCCTTAATAATCTAATCTAACCATCGATATGAGGATGATAGGCAGTTCTCATATCTAGATTAGCGCCAATAGACTCAAATAAGGTGATCCTAAACTTGGATGTGAATTTTGAATCTCGATCATTGTCTATTTGATATGGAAGATCATGTAAATGCATGATCTCCCTAAGGAACAAATGAGGCAAGGTAATATCTGTAGTTGTAAAGATATTTTTAACTAGCACAAGATGAACCACCTTGGTTAATCTGTTCACCACGACCATGATAGATCATATTCTGGACTTTGAAAAGTACTATAATAAAACCCATATGAGTGTATTCCCACTTCATCTATTGGTAAGTCCTTCATCAATTTGACCTCTCTCAACGTTAACCTTTTGTGACAAACTAAACAACTCTCGACAAAGTCTAGAACACTCTTCTTCATACCATGCCAAAAGAAACTTATCCTTAAAGGAGCATAAGTTTTGTGGTAACCTAGGTGTGCAACCATGAGCCTCTCTAAGAACAAACAATATTTGATGGAATTGGAGATCTTATTTTGTACTAGAGAGTACCTAGAGTTTGATCAAATTTGATGGACTAAGTTCATGATGATGACCAAATTTGATGGAACTAGAGATCCCATTAATATAATGAAAAAGGTAAGAGAGTCATCGTATCCACAAAGGATCACTAAGATATATATTACCACAAAGGTGTAACAAGCCCAATAGCTCTCAAGTACGATGTGGTGCTCACAAAGAACTTGGCAGTTCTTATATAGGTTGAGGATAAGATGGCACCTAGTAAAGCCTCCACATGCTCCCCTGTCTCCTCATCCATATAAAGTGACCTTTGGTTATCCCCATAAACCATGGGAAGCTATATACACCTTCCAAAGATTATAACCACCTCCACTAAGGTTCTCCGTACAACATATGATGGAGATCAAATTAGTTTCAACACCCTCCCTTGATCTCCATGTGATGGTTTGTAGTAAGGGAGGTGGCCACTCAGGATTTCTACTATGAATTATATAGAAAAATAACCCTACTGGCTATAAATCACAAAGGTACGTAACAACAACAAATGTTTAAAAAAGATGGTCCTCGCAAAAGTTAGCATGCTAAGACTTCTCCTCTTTGTCCTTTCCTTTTCCTTTGTCTTTTTCCTCTTCATCTTTCTTCCTTTTGAAACTATCTTTAATCATGTGTCCTTTCTTTTTGTAAAATAAAAGCAAGATCTAGGAGTTTTTGGCCTCTTCTTCTCCATCATGAAAGCCTGCTCATGCTTGCATCCTTGGGGGTTGTTGATGAAGATGTGATGTCCTCTATCCTTTTTTTCCCAAGATCAAGTAGTATTCCATTGAAGAATTGTGAGACAAAGATACATAACTGACTCCGTGTATTCCTTCTTCTGCATGCTTAACCATCATCACTTTGCACACAAAATAACCATTTGGATCGAGAAACAAAGCGTTATCTCCAATCTGACATGCTTGTTGAGATCTTATTCTTCCTAAGCTACCACTAAGCTAAGGTAAAAGTAATAGTAAAACTAAGGCAGGTTATTTCCTAAGCTAATAATTGAGTAGGAACCATAGACTCCACGACTTGAAAGTATCCTAGACACTACTCTAAACTCTATTCTAGAACCATTTGATAGAGCCTATAAGGGAATCTCAAATTATGTCAAAGACCTTGGCCGAACCTATAACCATCCTCAAAAGGCCTCATATAGCTTGGATGATGAAGAGGAGGCTAAGTGCAAAAAGCTATACATTATGCAACATGAGGGCCAAAGAGTGCCTAACCTCTCTCTCATACATCAAGCAGGATAAACTACCTATTGAGGTCACACAAGGAGTGTTGACATTAATACTTGAAGGTATCGAGCTTCACTTCCTCTTATGCAAACAAGACCCATGAAAATTGGATAGTAGAGTGCGAAATTCTATCAACATATCTATGGATAGAATCATACTTTACATAAGCAAATGATAATCATGCTAATGGACTCCCTCAAAGAGAAAGAGTTGGATCTTCAAAAGGTGGTGCAGAGAAAACCGCACAAGCACAAGTAATAGAAGTCCAAGTCCTCAATGATAAGGTCAAACAATTAGAAGACAATAATGATTTGATAAGTGCCAAGTTTTCTTCATGGGAAAAGGACATTGATTCTCAGAGGGGTCATAATCGAGATATGTAGTGGCAACTATAGAGAACAAAGAAAGAGAACTCACACATGCAATTTTAAAAACACCTTTAAAATTTAACATAAAAGACCCAATATGATGTAGCAAGGTAACACATGCCAAGGACAAAGTAGAGGTCTATTAAAAGAGGTTCATGCAATTAGAAACACGTTTCAAACCTCACCTAGTAGCAAAAAAGCAAAGAGAAATACTAAATAAGTGACATGCTCAAGTCGTGAGGATATTACAAGATATGCACAGACACAAGAAGAAAAAGAGCATATGCTTAGGAGCCACCAAGATGTGGCTAGACATCTGTAGGAACAAAAGTAAGAAGCACATGAAAATGTAGTAAAATTTCAAGACGATCTTACACAAGCAAAGCAAAAAATGTAGGCACCTGCAAAGAAGGCCAAAGAAGCTAAAAGAAAGTATGCGAGGAAGGCTAATAAAGAAGCTGAAAGAAATATGTAGAAAGTATGCGGGGAAGGTCAGCAAAGAAACTAAAAGAAAGAAGCTGAAAGAAATATGTAGAAAGTATGCGAGGAAGGCCAAGAAAGAAGTTGAAAGGAAGTATGCGGGGAAGGTCAGCAAAGAAACTAAAAGAAAGTATACGAGGAAGGGCAACAAAGAAGCCGAAAGCAAGTATACGAAAATCCAAGAGGCAAGGACTACAAGAGAGGTGACCATCACCAATGGATAAAGTCTAAAGAGTATGGCATTATTCAACTACAACAACAACAACTTGCTCAACAAACTTAGCCACAACCCACAACGAGAGACCATAGACTAATTGGACAAACTCATTGAAAGGGTGTCTCCACACAAGCTACTCTGCCACTAACTCCAAGGGCCCCTCCACAAACTTTCTTGTTGTATTTTGCTACACTAACCCTCTCTATGTTTCAATTGAACATTGACATTGTCAAGGACCTAACCCCTTATGACATGGTCAATAAAACCCAAAATATAGATAGGTTTGTTGACCCTACCATTGTTATGTCTATTCTTCACGCTAACCTCTACACATCTCACCCTTCGGCTATTTATAATTTTGCTTTCCATCCAATAGTCATAAACTTCTGATCTTGATGTAGAGTGTTACAAAATTGCACCATTTTAGATGATAGAGAAGATTTTCTTGCATTCAGTGTGCATGCTATCTTAGATGTCATATATGCTAGTCTAGAGTGGTTCTAAACATATGGGTGGTTAGAGACTTATGATACATTTTTATACCTCAAAAATCATGAAAGTTTTCAATACTCCCCACATAGCACTATTAAATTATACTAGTATATTTATAAACATCGTGTTGGGAGACAAAGACCCCAAGCATATTAAATTGCACAATGCGTATGAAATCAAATTGCACAAAGCATAGAGAATATAGTATATATAATACTCAAGAATTGGTCCAATTTAGCCCCACACATGAGTGACTCCCATGCTTCCTCATGCTGTATTTTAATTGATTATTCTCAAATATAACTTTTGGGGCTTAAAATAGCTCTCAATACTAAAATAGCTTGCTTTCCTTTACATGCAAGGCTTTCTCTCAAAATTGGGTGATAACCTTTAACCAAAATAATATTTACAACCTTTGCATCAAAATTTAAATGTCTACAAAAGACCTTTCACACGCTCTATGAAAATAACTATTTGATGCAAATAAATAATATAGACTCCACCCAAAATAGAGTAAATGAAGGGTGATAGGTCTGTCTAAACTTCCTTTTGCTGTTGACTTGTAGACTATTGTTGCATTTATTGTGCTTGTCAAGCTTCAAATACTAATGCTTTCTAAAAACTTTGAAATGGCCTAAAACTTTGAAATGACTTGCATAAGTCTTGCATTGGGTAAATCATAACACGTGTCCCATAAGAATTGTACTTGCATCATATGTTTGCAGGTTAGGGAGCCCTATGGTGTATGGGGGGACACATTGGCTCACACCAGTGGACTGGGTTCAATTCCAAAAGGGCCATACTTGTAAACATAATTGTTAGCAAGCTAAGTTTCTAAATTACTGCACTTAAAATTGTTAAGCTTGCATACTTTTGCATCAATTATTCGTCAACATGCTCTCTAGATAACACTAATGCCTAGATCTATAATAGAACATCATAATGTACATTTTTTAAATGAAAAATGTACTAAAATGCTATATTCCAGAATGTATGCTTTCAAACAGTATCTTCTTAACACTTTTCTTGCTGCTTTTACTTGCAATACATCAAGTTTTATACTAATCTATATAGATCTGTACCAATCCAATAGATTTGTAGTATTTGTCCAACTTCTTTGCAAGAAAGTGACAAGATTAGAAGGATTTTGATCAAGAATCACTTACTATTGATGTTCTACATCAAGATTTGATTTGAGCACAATAAACTTTGCATAATCTAATCTATTTTGCATTGTAGATCTACAAACAGCATAGTACTCTGCATTATAATCTTCAATTGTACACTAATCTTGAAACATATCTTCACTATTCTTTAACATAATCTATAAATTGCTCTATTCTGCACTGTAGATCTACAACAGAATAGTACTCTGCACTATAATCTTCAATTCTACACTGATCTTGAAATAGATCTTCACTTTTCTTCAATTGTGCACTTAAATCTTTAACTCTACACTTGAAATTGCACAGCAATGTATTCTATAATTGTATTTTGAAAACTTTCTTGAAACTCCATCAAGATTCTACACAACAACCTTCTTCTTGCAATATTTCTTCAACAAGAACTCAAAGATTTGGTAATCTAGGGTTTTAACCTTGAAGAAATAAGGGCTCTAAGGATTAATCTTTGAAAAAGTGTGCTCCCTAAGCAAGATAATGCAAGAAATCACTCAATAGTGGTTGCTAAAATTTTTGTAAACCCTAATTTCAAAAATCAAGAAAAATTCAAGAAATCAAGATCAACAAGATCACGAACTTCAAGAAATCAAGCAATAAAGTGGATTAGGGTTCGGAAATTAATGTGATTAATAAAAATTCAAAATGATTAACAAAAAAATCATTTCTAATCTTCTTAAATTAAGAAATTAGCAAATCTAAAAATTGTATAAAAATTAATTTTAAAAATGATTAGCACTAATTATGATCAAGAAAATATATTTTAAAAAAATAGATTAACAGTAATTCGAAAATGATTAATCTCCTAATCAAAGCATCAAGATCTAAGACAAAGATCTGATACCAATGAAAGAAAGTAACATCTAGATTAGCTTGAGATTGGCCTAATTAGATTGGATTAAGAAAATCTTAAGAGATTAACACTAAGAACAATGAAAAGTAAAGTGTAATGATAGTCCAAAGATATCAAAGGTCATCAAAAGGTATATCAAGGTACAATAGTCCTATAGCACATGCCTTTTATAGTCCCAAGGTCCATGTGCCATAATCTCACGTGTAAATGATCCTAAGCCCATGTGACTAGGGCCATTCCATGTGCATGTGCATCCTAAAAATACTTTGTTACAAGAAAACACATCCTAGTACTCATTACATGGAATGCACACAAGGGTGGACTACCACCATGGATCCTTGAGCTATAAGCTTCAAGTGGAGGTTATATATCAAAGATATCAAAAATGTAAATTTATCCCATAAATAACTTATATAATCACTTACTCCTAGGAATATTCACATATGGGCTGCCCATAAACCCAAGTCCTATGTCCCAAATTATGTGCCGAGGCCCTCATCCCACATATACATGTGCAATATATCCTAGCACATAATTTCCTACATTACAAGCCATCCCCTCCTACAATGATTTGGTCATGCAAAAAGCCAAAATTGGTTTCATCCTCAAAACCTATATGATGGATCCACGGACATCTTCTCGAGTGTAAGGCTTCTTGCACAAGGTCATGAAGCCTCAAATCAGCCCATAGAGTAATGCATCTCTAGAAGAGCTCAAATATCCATGAATGGTATCCAAAATTGCATGGCCATAATTCTCTCACTCAGTCTCAAATGCATGTCCCATGTATGCACATACTTCTTAGAAATCTTCTAAACTATGGGCATCCAAATCCACCAACCACATGAGGTCTTCAAAACTATGAATCCAAGAATTTCTAACAAGTAAACACTTCATACTTACCTCCCAAATTCACCATATGATTCTTCTACAAAATCCTCGTAGTTTCTTTTAGCATGAGTGGGTTTACCAAGGAACCTCGCATGGATCACATAGCCTCCGGGATCAAATGGAAATTGGGCATCACCATCATTAAAAAAATAGCTATCCATGTATCGTCCTAGTTCAAATGGATACCTTCTACGTGCACCTTCTACGTGCACAGTGCTCCCATAAACTAAATGTGTAACCACTTGAATCAATTACATATGCAAGTAGATCCATGCTTACATCCTCCTCCATCACAATGCCGCCCAGGTCACCCAAGTCAAAGGGAAAACTGAAAAGCCCATTGTACGACCATAGTAAGGATCGTCTCATCAACATCCACAATGTCATTCACAATGTCACGAGCATCCATATTAACCACATCAATGATATGATCCACGTAATGCTCAACATCAATGATATGATCCACATAATGCTCAACATCAAGACCACTATCGTGATGATCCCCATATACATAAGCACCATCCAATACTTCATAATCATCATGTACATAAGCATCATCTAATGCTTCATGATCATCATCTAATGCTTCATGATCATCATGTAACATAAGCATCATCCAATGCAAATCCATGAATGTAGGCATTCTCATAGATGTTTCACAAGAACCACGTGAAAATCCAATAAGGATCGCATCAAGGCAAGTAACTCCATATCATGCAAAGATGAAAGCTCCTTACAAAAACTATCCAACTCATCATCACTCACATTCTTGCCTTGTATGTTATGTAACGAAGAGAATCTCTCTCGATTATCCAACTCATCATCACTCACATTCTTGCCTTGTATGTTATGTTAGAGAGAGAGAATCTCTCTCTCTCTCTCTCTCTCTCTCTCTCGATTATCCTTCACCAAACGGAAGAAACAAGATCAATATTATGAGGCAGTCGAGAGAGAGAGAGAGAGAGAGAGAGAGAGAGAGAGAGAGAGACTCTCTCTCTTGAGAGAGAGAGAGAGAGAGAGAGAGAGAGAGAGAGAGTCTTAGAGAGAGAGAGAGAGAGAGAGAGAGAGAGAGAGAGTCTCAGAGAGAGAGAGAGAGAGAGAGAGAGAGACTCGAGAGAGAGACTCAGAGAGAGAGAGAGAGAGAGAGAGAGAGAGAGAGAGAGAGAGAGAGAGAGAGTCTCAGAGAGAGAGAGAGAGAGCTCTCTCTCTCTCTCTCTCAAGAGAGAGAGAGAGACTCTCTCTCTCAAGAGAGAGAGAGACTCTCTCTCTCTCTCTCTCTCTGAGACTCTCTCTCCTCTCTCTCTCTCTCTCTCTCTCTGAGACTCTCTCTCTCTCTCTCTCTCTCTCTCTGAGACTCTCTCTTTCTCTCTCTCTCTGAGACTCTCTCTCTCTCTCTCTCTGAGACTCTTCTCTCTCTCTCTCTCTGAGACTCTCTCTCTCTCTCTCTCTGAGACTCTCTCTCTCTCTCTGAGACTCTCTCTTCTCTCTCTCTCTCTCTCTCTGAGACTCTCTCCTCTCTCTCTGAGACTCTCTCTCTCTCTGAGACTCTCTCTCTCTCTCTCTCTGAGACTCTCTCTCTCTCTCTCTCTCTGAGACTCTCTCTCTGAGACTCTCTCTCTCTAGTCTCTCTCTCTGAGACTCTCTCTCTCTCTCTGAGACTCTCTCTCTCTCTCTCTCTCTCTGAGACTCAGAGAGAGAGAGAGAGAGAGAGTCTCAGAGAGAGAGAGAGAGTCTCAGAGAGAGAGAGAGAGAGAGAGAGAGTCTCAGAGAGAGAGAGAGAGAGAGAGAGAGAGAGAGAGTCTCAGAGAGAGAGAGAGTCTCAGAGAGAGAGAGAGAGTCTCAGAGAGAGAGAGAGAGAGAGAGAGTCTCAGAGAGAGAGAGAGAGAGAGAGAGAGAGAGAGAGAGAGAGAGAGAGAGAGACTCTCTCTCTCTCTCTCTCTCTCTCTCAAAATTGCCCTTCACCAAACGGAAGAAACAAGATCAATATTATGAGGCATAAACCCTATAGAGCTTCCGCCCATGGAGCCTAGTATTCATGAGTGAATCCTTAAGTGCAAGAAAGGGATTGCACTCAATAGGGATGGATTACTGAAAGAAAGTAACATCTAGATTAGATTGAGATTAGCCTAATTAGATTGGATTAAGAAAATCTTGAGAGATTAACACTAAGAACAATGAAAAGTAAAGTGTAATGATAGTCCAAATATATCAAAGGTCATCAAAAGGTATATCAAGGTACAATAGTCCTATAGCACATGCCTTTTATAGTCCCAAGGCCCATGTGCCCTAATCTCACATGTAAATGATCCTAAGCCCATGTGACTAGGCCCATCCCATGTGCATGTGCATCCTAAACATACTTTGTTACAAACCATCCCCTCCTAACATGATTTCGTCCTCGAAATCTAAGGGTGGTCGTACATGAAAAGACACATACAAGAGGCTATATACAAAAGCCAAAAATTAAACATATAGTCTGTATACATATCCAAATGTGGAAATGAAGATCAGGGTGACATAAATGGTGTAGAGGCCTCCCGGATCAAATGGAAAACCAAAGAGTCGCACGATCAAGGACATAAATCTCGTGCCACCCGAGTTGAAAGGGTAGGTCGTATCTTCCCTCGCCACGAAACCACCTGGGTCAAACGTGAAGTGATGCTACCCCACCATCAAATGGTGATCTCCAACGATGCTTGGATTGAATGGAAAGGTCAGTGGAGTATCATTAACAATCAATCAATAGAAATTAAGCTAATTCAAGATTAAAATTACAAAGTTGGGTTCATTTAAATCTTGAGGAATCATAATTTAAATACTAAGCCTCTTATAATCTCTCTCATTGCATTAATCTTTGTATTTGCACTCCTTATCTAATTTTTCACCACATTAGCACGTAGTTTGCATATAATCCATTGCATTAAGCATTGGGAAGTTCATTAGAGAAGGATTACATATCCTTGGGCAAATGAAGCACCTTAAAAAGCAAAGCATGGATGCACAAAGCACAATTCTAAGCATGCTCAAAGCACAAGTGTATGAGATGACCACAACACATAGCATGGCATCCACACTTAATGCATCAAAGGCACATAAAGAAATCAAGAACAAAGAATGAAAGCACTAAGCAGAAGCATCAAATGGAATTAGAGATAAAGTCTACACCAAAGGCATAATGAAGAAGACAATGCCAAAATGTGGACACAAAGCCAAGTAAGGACAAGCAATCAAAGAGCCAAGAGTCAAGCCAAAGAGCAAAGACCAAGAGCCAAAAAGCATCCAACAATGCAAAGAAGGACAAGACATCAACATAAGGCATGAAAGAGCAGCAAGAGTATTGATATTTTAGTTAAAAGATGAGTTTCCATGATAATTGAGAAAAGATGGATTTGAATTTGTGTTTTCAATCAGAGAAGAAGGAAAAGAAACAGCCTAAAGTGTTAAAGATGTATCAGGTATAATCATGGCCTCGCTGGCTCCCCTTTTTTTTTTTCAAAGGAGAGTCTTCTATTAACTCGCTGGCTCTTTTGGAAATAAAGTGGATAGCAACATGCGTACCTTTCTTTTGGGAATGGTTTTTTTTTCTCTTTCAAAAAAGAGACTTCTAAGTAATTAAATGGTAAAAGAGGAATTTTTGATAAATTTATTTTATGCAAAAAGAGGAATTCCCATGATATTTGAGATGAGTAGGCAAATCTATGTGTTTGTAAGCATGCTTTACCACCTAAGAGTAGCTAGAGAGCACCTAGGGAAAGTGATGCAAATGTAAACACTCCTATCACCTGAGAGTAGCTAATCAAGCACCCAAACTATTCGATACCGACGATATTGGGTAAACTCAATAGCCATGAAGAGATAGGATTCAGAGCTATTAAGCCTAGGCTTTTCCTCGACAATTGAGCCAAATATGTTCATTAATAAGATACTACCTTAGCATATTTTGAAACAAGTGTCGTTTGGTACTTCACCGTAGAGTCACAAATGTAGCTTCCCTTATGGGTGCGCTAGCTTGTCGTTCATATCCTCTCCTTTTCATCACACCAAGGAGACTCCATGGCTATGGGAGTAAAGGTTGAGCTATGTTTGGATAGATGGAGGCAAGAAGAGGATAGCCTTCGTGGTGGTTCTCTCTCACAAGAAAGGGATAGAGGAGAAGCTAAAGCAAGGGAGAAACCTACACTTAAAATCTTATCTAAGTAAGCAAACCGTCAAGCTATACAAAGGTTCATGAGAATACAAGCAAGCAAGTAATGTACAAAATGACATATATAAATGACTAAACATTAGACTAGGCCAAATAAAAGTCCATGGTGGCCACTAGTTCTAGCCTTAAGCAAGTTTGTATATGAAGTTTGTGACTTCCTTGATTAAGCATAGGGTAAGGCCACTTCATGAAGTACAGTGTCATCTTACAAAGAATAAGCTTTCGTTATTTGCCAGTGAGATGGCAAACCACCTTATAGTAGGATGCACATGCGAAACCATGTTAACTGGTGAAGTGGTTAACATTGCCACATAAGTTGCTACCTAGCTAGCCAAATTAATTTTTGACCTTGCTATATGCCTATCGTTGATTTTTAAAAGATACTAAAAAACCTTTGCATCATGTAAAGACTAGGGGAGTACATTCATGAAAAGTGACTCTCCCTTTAGGGGCACATGGATGATGTGATGTCCCTCCCTCCCCCACTCCTCTCTCTCTCTCTCTCTCTCTCTCTCTCTCTCTCTCTCTCTCTCACCCTAGTTGATAAAAATGGTTACTACTTAAACGTTTACATTGGCCATGCTTTGATTTTTATACATAGCTATCATCTCCCTTTGATTTTTGCAAAGGCACATAAACAAACTCATGAAGCTCTCATTGTGTAAAGAGTAGGGAAGTACACTCATGATGAATGTCCCTCTTTGAAGGAGCATTCACACAATTCTCTCTCTCTCTCTCTCTCTCTCTCTCTCTCTCTCTCTATATATATATATATATATATCTCCCTTTTCTGTCTCCTAGTGGGCTCTCACATAAGAACCTGACCATATTCATGAAGAACGTTTGTGCACATGGCTTGGTTTATTCAGCAAGTTATATGGGACCTTGCCATTACCTCCTTTTTGTAAATGCTTGGCCATAATTAAATTTTAATATTATCTCCTTTTTGTAAAGACACGGAAATAAACCTTTTTATGCATCGTGTAAGAGTAAAGGAGTATGTTCATAATAGTGGCTTGGCCATAATCAAATTTTACTATTACTTCCTTTTTACAAAGACACAGGAAAAAACTTTTTTATGACAAGTTCTCATCATGTAAGAGTAAGCGAGTATGTTCATAATAATAAGTGGTTTTCCCTTTTAGGAACACATGTGTGATGCTCTCTCTCTCTCTCTCTCTCTCTCTCTCTCTACTCATTTATAGGGTTAGTTTGAATAAGCCAACATAGTTTGATAAGTAGCCTAATGCATTTTTTGAAAACATTCCAAATAGTTTATGGCTTAAGTTATAACATTGACCTCACTTGATTTTTACCCACGTCTATTACCTCTCTTGATTTTTGTAAAGACACGCATCTCGCATCTCAATATGCAAAGAATAGTGTAGTATATTCATGATGAATATCTCTCTTTGTAGGAGCATGCATATGATATAATCTCTCTCTCTCTCTCTCTCTCTCTCTCTCTCTCCATACATGCACATGGGTGCACACACATATGATGGGTTCCCATAGAAAAGCTGAATGTTGCTAAGTGATCACTACTTTTGGGAAGGAAGAACCAATCAACACAAAACTTTACTTTAAGAAGAGGCACCCAATGTATCCCACTTTTTCACGAGGGTGTTTTGATGTTCATATAGGATGCCTTGTCAAAATATAAATTTTCAAACATTGTTGATAATGTATGCTCATGCCATGGGAAGCAAGGAAGAGACAAGTGTCGTAAGTGAGGGGACTTAAGGAATGAACGTGTAAACTCATCCTTAACTCTTCACTTATTAACTTACATGGCCAAGGAAGAGTAGGATGTGTATATGCAACTAGCCTTATTGATGACAAGTGCCATAAGCGAGGGGCCCATTGGGGATGCCTTTACGGGAGGAATGTGTAAACTCATCCTTAACTCTTTGCTTATTGACTTATATGGCCAATGAATGTTATGTAACTTAAGCATGCAACATAATAAATGTCTTGGAAATTTTCTAAGTTTATGTTTTTTTTTTGGGAAAAAATGTTTGTGAATCTATTATTGGAGTGGATGTCTAAGTTTATGTTTTCTTGGAAAAAATGCTTTTGTGAATCTATTATTGGAGTGCACATCTAAGTTCCAAAATTCTAATGAGTTTTTTACCATTAATTTTATTGGTCATAGGACCAAATATGCAGGACATAGGGGACTTGGTGGGATTGGCATACTCAAAGCACTCTTGGTCAAGTGCATCCAAGGACTTATTTGTTATTTTTGTAAATTCTTTTATTATTATGCTTTTTGGTAAGAGTTGAAACTCATGTATTCAATGGAATTAATTGCATATTTTTGTCTTCTTTTGCTATTCAAAATGATTGCAAGTCACGTTGTTTAAGTATAGTTAGTTTACATTGTAGCTTGGACTTAGATAGGCACATATACCTAGGGGGAGCCTTTCACATGCATGCTTTTAGAAAAGGTAATAAAAAAGTATTAGGCCCAATATTTTTTCTAGATCTAAAAAAAAAGAAAGTGCTTTAAATGAGGTGAAAAAGAAATGCTTACAAAAATGCACGAGCCCACCTCTTGAGTGTAGGGCCAATGGTACCTATACCTAGGGGGAAAGCATGCCTTAGACCTTAGAGAAGGCTAGAAAAAGGTTTAAGGCCCGAGGTCCCTCCCTCCCCTCCTACCCCCACCCCCAATTTTGTACAATTTTTTTTTTGGAAAGTGCTTGGAATAAGCTGAAAAAGATGAGTTTAGTAATCTAATTATTGAATATTAGTGCTTGGAATGAACTGAAAAAGATGAGTTTAGTAATCTAATTATTGAATATTAGTGCTTGGAATGAACTGAAAAAGATGAGTTCAGTAATCTAATTATTAAATATTAGAGAATATTAGTGGAGGAGACTAAGGTAAACTCTTTTAAATAACACCAACATCTAGCGCCATTTTTTTAAAATAGCAATATCTTTCCTAAGAAACACCAACCAAAATAGAGAAAAATTGTTTTAAACACACTCTTTCTCTCTCTGTCTCGACACACATAGAGGAGATCTCTCTTTGTCTCTGTCTCTGTCTCTTTCTCTTAAACAATTAGAAGCAAATCTCTCTTTGTCTTTGTCTTTGTCTGTCTGTTTGTCTGCCTGTCTGTCTGTCTATCTCTCTTTCTTGTACTCATCCTCCTGCTCTTGGAGATCATTGTTTTAATACCAAATTTAGATCTATAGGATTTTTTTGGGGGGGATTTTTTGCTAGCTTGTCCAAGTTATTCTTTTTGAATCATATAGGTTTTGCTAGAGCTACAATTTTCTGTAGGATAAAGAGTCATATGTAACAATTATGTTATAGAGGGGTGGGGCAGATAGTGTCAGTGCTGGAATTTAAAGCCTTCAGAGGGCAGAAAAGCCCTCCAAGCCTTCTGGAGAAGGCCTCTTCTAAGATTGGGTAGGAGGTAGAAGGCCATCAATCCGAATTCTTTTAAAATAGGCATATTTATGTGAATTTGAAGGCTAGCGAAGGTCGAAGTAAAATTTGGCCTTCTGATTGGAGGTTGGGGTCGGTCTTCTGAGCGTGTTCAAGCATTTGAGCGTGGTTATGCGGGCGTGAGTTCGATCCCTCCACCCGGGCACCACGCACGCGTGTATACTGATACAGAAAGGAACCCTCTCCCTTGCACTCTCCGAGGGGTGTTTCTCTCCAAGGAAAAAAGGTATGTGTGAATAAATTGCAATGTATTTTCTGATGTGTAAAAAAGTTTTGCAAGTCTCAAGAGAAAATGTATAAAATGCAAATTTCAAGAATACAAAGATTGGACACCGTACGGCTCAGTCAATTGCGTTCAATTCACTAAAATTGATGAGCAGCCGCCGCCAGCACCCATTTTCCAAAATCCTCAAAATCTGTCTGTTTTTCTCTCTCTCCGCGCAGTCTCTCTCTCTCTCTCTCTCTCTCTCTCTCTCCAGATTCATTCATCGCCATCGCCGTCTGCTTGGCCCTCTCTTTCAACAGACACAGAAGCGTAAGCACAAGAGATCATGCGGAGCATCCTGGGCGGCCATAAGCACAACAAGAAGCCCCCCTCCGCCACCGCGATTGAGCAAGCAGCAGAACGAGTAAGCCTATCCATTTGTGTGTGTGTGTGTGTGTGTGTGTGTGTATAGCTTGTGAAGGTATATTCTTCTAAGTTTCTGTGTTCTTGCTTCTTCTTGTTGCTGGATATGGTGTACAACTTGTCGAGGAAGCTTTGCTATGTCCTCTTCTTGCTTCTATATGTGGTGTAAAACTTGTCGAGGAAGGTTGGCTGTGTGTATGTGTGTGTAACAAGAACAACTTGTTGTGAAGGTATGTTCTCGTGTTCTTGCTTCTTCTTGTTGCTGGATATGGTGTAAAAAACTTGTCGAGGAAGCTTCGCTATGTCCTCTTCTTGCCGGATATGGTGTTAAGATTGTGTATTTCTTTCTTCTTGGAAGACGGCGA
Source organism: Cibotium barometz (assembly GCF_041138505.1). Taxonomy (NCBI): domain Eukaryota; kingdom Viridiplantae; phylum Streptophyta; class Polypodiopsida; order Cyatheales; family Cibotiaceae; genus Cibotium; species Cibotium barometz. The sequence goes on along the minus strand of NC_141086.1, from coordinate 16,317,487 downwards.
CACAATTTCTTGTTAGGTTTCTTTTGCATCTTGACACCCCCATAGCAGTCTGCGGGAACACATTCTTTCTGGAATCCCAGAAAAGCAGTAACTTCTCACAGAGAACCCTGATTTCATCTACAGGCATGACTTTACTGTCAAGAAACCCTTGCAGTGTCTCTTTGCCGCCTTGTCCATGTTGATAGTTGTGGTAATGTACATGGGGAGGCCATGGCTGATCTTTGATGTCATGGTTGTTCGCGAATACAGCCCTCCAACTTGCTGAGTACAATCCCCTTATTTTGCTCCTGCGATTGATGTGCCGTGTTTCAAAGCATCGTTTAATGTACCTTGGTCAAGCTTTTCCTGTGCCATTTTTGGCACAGTTAGGAGTTAGGGTTTCTCTCTAGAACTTCGCCATTAGCAATTACGATTGGCATGTCATAAGACAAAGTCAGCAAGGTTTTCTTGTGCAATAATATATTTTTTCGATTTGCACGGTCTGGATAACTGGGCTGTGGGAAATGCCCATTGTCATGTGTTCCAAGAGTGGTTTCCCGGAAGCTGGCCTGTGCCTGGACGATGACGACAGCTTTGAATGGCTCAGTTGCTTGCTTACCCAAAAAGGGCTCCCAGCTGCCTTTGGTTGCCCTTCCTCGAAAATGGGATTGCATGGTCAACAGGAAGGGAGAATGACATGTTGACATGGCAACAGCGAGCAGAGCCTTGTGATATAAACATTTGCAATGGAAGGGTATATGTAATGGAAGGGTATATGTAAACATTTGACATCAAGGAAACCTTGTGATATTCTAGAAGAGAGGAGCCCCCCCAGTGCACAATTCATAACTTTATGAACCCACCTGAAGTTATTCAACTCCTCAGAGGCTGCATTTAACAACTTGGTGGAAATCAAACTTAGCACCATTGATAAACGGCAACACAGCATGCGAAGCGCCATCCACATCCTGTGGCATGATACATGCTCAATCAACTTGAGTACCATGCAAATTCTGTGGCATGACATGCAAGCCATCTAATATCTCACTATCTACATTCTGCTGCATCGCATGTGCCCCGTGTGAAGACACCCATCATTATAGACATTCAACAAAGACCTGCCGCAATGACACAGCCCTTTTGAATTGGCATTTTTCTTCTTGTTTGCAGGTTAGCCGGCGAGGTGATGTCATCGAGAAGAAGATCAAGAAGCTTGATGCAGAGCTCTTGAGTTTTGGTGAGCAGATCAGGAAGACAAGGCCAGGCCCTTCACAAGATGCCCTCAAAGCACATGCCCTTCTCATACTGAAGCAGAAGAGAAGGTATGTCTGGCTATGGCTTGCGATACTTGTAGGAGTGTCCTGTTGTTGAATCCGCAGTTTTGGTTCTTTTTGGTGCCTGGATTTTGGCACTGAAATGCATCCTTTTAATGTAGGTATGAAGGTCAGAAGTGCATGCTAGATAATCAGAGGTCCAAGCTTGAGCGTGTTTCTTCTGCAGCTGAGGGTTTGAAGAAGGGTCAAAAAACAGTAAGAACAATCAAGTTAACCCTAATTTTTCACGACAGTTTGATGTTCTTGGTGTATTCACTTTCTCATCAATCTGAGTTTGAAATCTTGCCTGCTTCTTCCGTTCAGGTGCTTGAGCGCCTCTTGTCTTTGGTGTCGTGGAACTTTTGCACATAGCAGCTACACATGCAAAGACAACCCAAAACGGAGTTCGTTTTTGATGTGAGCAACTTGAGAGGGTCGTTATTCACATCAATGAGTGGTTCCCTTGTGAAGGATTTGAAAAGATACTTATTTTCCTGATGTAGAACTTTTGGGAAAAAAACTGTGATCCTGTAGCACAATGCTGCATTTACAAACTCTAATCACTTGGCTATCGTTATCCACAGGAATGTAGGCTGGCTAAAGACTGGAAATTTGACAGATGAAAGGCATCCCAGATCTGGGCTTCACATGCAAAACAGACTGGGTACTTTTAAACTCTATCCACTCCAGAGTTCTTTCACGCATTGTTAAATATCTGTCTTATTCTTGTGTACCATGCAATCACATGGAAATTGCACTGTGATACATTGGATATTGATATGTATGCTCTTCACTCTATCGGGTATGCTGCATACTATTCCACACATGCATTGGTGCATGCTATGTACGATCAGCCACTGTCCATGTAATGAAGATTTTTCTTGGTCAATGCTGTGTGGCCTGCTGTCTGAAGTAGGATGCGATAGGACCTCACACTTTCACTAATGTACAACTCTACATTTGCAGATGACTGATAATTCACTGGTCACATGGATTCGTGTACTTAATTTTGATTTTAAAGTGTACTTAATTTTTATTATTATCTTGTTCTCATGGTTTGCAGATGAGTTTGGAGTCAAAAGTTGCATCAAAGAAAGGTTATTACTTGGTTAATTTCCTGTTAAACATTGCAAAGATGATTGCTGCTTAGCTAACAAAGTCCAAGTGAGCAGTACTCCGCACTGATGAGAATCATGGGGTTCATACACAATGATTCAAAGACTTTAGTTCATTTGGCATTCAGATACATTCTGGCCGAATCGATGGCATGTCGGTGGGGTCAAGTTGTTGTAAAGCTTACTAGCACTCCCAGTTTTGAATATGCAGCCATGTCTATGCAGGGACTAAAGATTTACTTGTTAAAGGTACTAGTATTGCACCCGCGCACGCACGCACGCACACACATGTTAAAGGTACTAGTATTGCACCCGTGCACGCACGCACGCACGCACACATGCACATGACCCTCTCCCTCTCTCTGTCACGTACACTCTCAAATGTTGAAACTCTCTCTCTCTCTCTCTCTCTCACATGCACACATATACACACCTGCTCTCTCTCTCTCTCTCTCTCTCTCTCTCACGCACACACACACACACATGCACACTCCCTTTCTCTTCTTACACTCCCACACATAGAAGCGCTCTCTCTCTCTCTCTCTCTCTCTCTCTCACGCACACATACACATGTAAATATATAGTATATACAATATTATGTTTTAGATACATAAACCTATACATAGACACATATGCTTATACATATATACATGTATTTAAAAATATAAATACAAACATCGACATAATTTAATTAATTTTGATTAAATTTTAATGTGCGGAGATGGGTGATAAGTTGTGGTCACTTTTAAATATATAGATAGATATATCACATCTAAACACACACAAACAAATATATATATACATATATACATACATATGTATGTATATGTATATATAAATATAAATAAAAACACTTGTATACATACATATATGTTTTTTATTTAATTTATATTTTATTAAAAGTTACTTTTTATTCTCACTCTCCCTCCCTCATTACATCTCTCTCTCTCTCTAGGTTTGCCCATCTCTCTCAAGCACATTCTACACATAGATGCAGATGTACGCACATGCATGCATATACTCTCTCTCTCTCTCTCTCTCTTTCTCTCACACATGTACACATTGCACATACACTAATCTAAACGCACTCTCCTCTTACACAAACTCTTACGTAAAAATTATCTGTCTTTTTCTTTCACAAGCACGTGTACATATTGTACATACACTAATGAAAACACACTATATTGTGTCACACAAACTTACATAGAAATTCTTAGTCTCTGTCTCTCTCATGCACAATTTACGTATACATAGAAACTCACTTAAATAGATGTACATATGTAATTTAAATAGATTTATATATAATTTTAATTAATTAAATTTTAGATTAAATTTTAATGGTAAGGATGAGTGGTGAGGTGTGCTCTCTTACATGCAATCTCTCTTTCTCACACATGCACATTCACACCTTCTTTTTCACATACACATGCACTCTTAAATGTTGAAACTCTCTTACTACACATGTACACACGCACATGTATTAATTCAAACACTCTCCTTACACATACTTTTATGCTTTCGTCTCTCTGTCTCTCTCTCCTCTCCACTCACACATGTACATGTACTAATTCAAACACTCTCTCTCTACATTTACACACACTAATGAAAACACACTATCTCCTCCCACACAAATTATCTCTTACATAGAAATTGTCAGGCTCCACACAAATTATCTCTTACATAGAAATTGTCAGGCTCTCTTTCTCTCTTATGCACTCACATAGAAACTCTCTCTCCTCTCCACTCACACATGTACATGTACTAATTCAAACACTCTCTCTACATTTACACACTAATGAAAACACACTATCTCCTCCCACACAAATTATCTCTTACATAGAAATTGTCAGGCTCTCTTTCTCTCTTATGCACTCACATAGAAACTCTCTTTCTCACTTAAATAGATACACAATTTTAATTAATTAAATTTTAGATTAAATTTTAATGGTAGAGATAGAGTGGTGAGGTGTGTTCACTCTCATATAAATGCATCTTACATGTAATCTCTCTCTCACATGTACATGCACATGCACACCCTTTTTCTCTCATACACATGCACACTCAAATGTTGAAACTCTCTCTCACTCTCTCACATGTATACACATGTGCATGTATTAATGCAAAAACATTTTTTTTCTTACTCACAGAGACTTCCATGTCTTTCTCTTTGTGTTTCTTTCTTTCTTTCTCTCTTTCCTCTACACACGTTCTCTTTTCTTACACTCACATATAGAAACTCGCTCTCTCTCTCTCTCTCTCTCTCTCTCTCTCTCATATACACAGATATATTCATGCACACACACCTTTCTCATGTACACGTGCACTCTCTCTCATACAAACACATCTACATGTAAATATATATTATCTATAATGTCATGTTTTATTATATTTAAAAATGTATACCTATATATATATATATATATATATATATATATGTGTATTTATAAAATAAATAAATAAATATATATATATATATATTTAATTAATATTAAATTTTAACACGTGAGGATGCATGATGAGGTGTGTTCATTCTTAAATAAGTGTATCTTATATACAATGTCTTTTGTTTTCTCTTTTGTATACATATGTATATGATTGCGTGTATACACGTATGTGATTGTGTGCGCTTGTGTCTTGATTGTGTGTTAGTGTGTATTTATTGTGTATAAGGTGTGTTTTTATACATGTGTATCCATAGCGATTGTTTGCATATCTGTGTGAGCATGTGAATATACTCGTGTGTATATTTGTGTGCATGTGTAGGTGCATCTTACATATCTATAGATACACATATATACATAATATATATGTGTATATTCTCTTACACATGCACATAATACATGAGATGTCATCATTGGTTGCTATTGAGACATTGAAAATATAGTATTGTGAGAGACTTGAGAGAGTAGTGCAAAGGAAAGCATGTGAAGCCTAGAATCAACACATCATTATAGTGCCTATCATTACTATGTTACGTTGTTTTTGTGAGGGTGGTCCTAATGACTCTTACTACACTAAGAATTGCCTAGCCTCTTGCTTATTCACCTCTTCTCCTTGTATCTTAGTCTCTCCTCACCGCCTTACCCTAGCCTCTCCTCATCCGCTTGCTCATCTCTCCTCACTTGCCTGCTCTCCTCTCCTGTCTTGTCCTCCCCTTGTCTGCTCGCTTTTTCTCATCCTCTTGCTCATCTCTCCTCATGAGAGAGAGAGAGAGAGAGAGAGAGAGAGCTGCTCCCAATTGGATGGTCTTTTGTTGCTTCTTAACGAATGTTGTAGGGAGCAACAAATGTTGTAAGCGTCAAAAACAACAAAGAACAAACAGGTTTCTCGAAGCATGGAGAAAAGTCATATGTCAAATAGCATCAAATCAAGGAAGATCATGAGAGATTCTTGTCACAAAAATACTATAAAATATTACCTTTATACCTTAAAAACGTCACAAAAAATTGAGAATCATTGTCTCAATCTTAACACTTTCAAAATCACCATCTAAATTTATGAATCCAAGAAAAAGATTTTGATGTCTTGTTACGTTACTTTCTTTTAAAAAAATCATGCCTTAATTGAGAGAGAGAGAGAGAGAGAGAGAGAGAGACATCCATGTTCTTTATTTGTGCAGACAAAATTAAACGGATTGAAAATTGAGAGAAATGCATCAAAATTGTCAGTCTTTTTCATGTTATTGTAATATCACTATTTCTCTTCTTGCACAAAGAAATAAAATGTATCTTGTCGATGATGAATTAATTGTTAGTGTCATCATCTTTACTTTTTATATTAATGATTCTCTCAAATTATTCTCTTTTTGAGGTTTATATGTTTGTTCTTGCTCTATTATTTTAATTGTTTTTTTTGTAGTTTTTTTTGACATTCTCTACTATTTTATTAAATTCATATGCATACCTTGGATCATCAACTTTGTTCTCATTTCTTTTTCACTCGAAATTGGATGTGGAGCATTAAATTTTTATTAGTAATAAAATATCATACATATCTTCCATTGTTGTTGTGGATGGATATGCCATTATCCATTACTCTCCATAAAGCGTCTTGGCTCTATTTCTCTACCTTGCTTACGGTGTTATGCAATTAAAGCATGGATAATTTTTTCTTTTCTTGATTATTTTGTGAATTGTAGTATAAAAATTATCCTCTTAAGGATGCTTTAAGTTGAACTTCGAAAACATTATATCTTATCAAAAGTATTTATAAGAGTGAGCATACTTTGTTCTTGAACTCATTTGCACCACACTCCATGTAAATTTCTATTCTTGAAGTAATATCTTTCATACTAATATTATGTGAAACATTCTTGTAATGAGAGGCTTATCTTAATCTTTTATGCAATAACCAATCATCCCAAAAAATGTGTGCACGTTCTTTTGCTTTGAAGCTCTACACATTACGATTTCTCCAATAGGATCTTTCTTATCCCATCCAAAATACTTTTTGATGATCTTATTACCTGCAATGGTTGACTTTGCATGGATTAATATCTCTTCCACCTACTACTGATGTCACACTCAAATCAAGAACTTTGAAGTTTACATTTGATTGTTCTGTAATATTGTGAACATTTGATAATTTATTAGGTCTATTTCGACTCTTCTTTGGTTCATTACTTTTGAGTATTAACATTAGGCTCTTTGGAATCATAAAATCTTCTTGTCTCCATTTCTCTTGCTCTCTTTTTCATTTTTGACATTGTCCTATAATGTAATGATAATACGGAGGGTCGATGTTTTAAAAAATTGAATATCATAATAATCTTGAAAAAAAAAGAACTTAAGGATAATCATGTGTAACGTCAAATGCTTTTTAAATGCACAAAAAGATGGAATACTAAGTTTATGATGCGGATTCATTAATCGAGCGTCAATTGATTATGTGAAGGTTTTAATCCTAGTCCTAAGGTTAAACCTTCGAACATCCTTGCATCCCTAGAGAAATATGAGATGGGGGGGGGGGAAAGAGAGAAACCTTACGTAAAATGCAAGTTAATAGAAAGCATGCATGAAAAATGAGTGACAAGATTATACACCCTCACCATGGTCTCCACATTGCTTATCTTCTATTATGTTCATTCGCACACAGTGTGGCAGTTGAAGGTCTCAATGTATCTATACCCTTCTTGCTTATCCTTCCTTCTCACGCACCTTGCTGAAATTAAAAACCCAAATATATATTCCATAGAATCAAAGACTATTAGAAAGACACCATTTCTTAACATTAGCCTAATTAAGATTTATAAAAGTATTGTAACCTAAGGTTATCCAATTGAAAATCTAACTAATCTAATGAATTTATAATTCTTATAAACTTTAGGTCCCTATCAAGTGATGATGTTTATGCATGTCCTCACTCATCTCCACCATCCAAACTTGTGGGGAATAATGTGTAAACTCTTTTAAGAAAACCTTGCTTTCAAGGTTTTCATTTCACATTCCTAGTTTTTTAAATGTGACATTATAAGCTCATTTATTTGCGTTTTATCACATCTATATGTGTAGGCATGAGCATACATGTGTGTGTGTGAGAGAGAGAGAGAGAGAGAGAGAGAGAGAGAGAGAGAGAACATCAAAGGAAACTATCCCAAGACTACATTAGGAGTGCTCGATGGCTCAATGGGATTCAAACCAAGTGGCTACATGAAAACTTGGTTGATGTCCAAGTCTGGCGGCAAAAGGATTGGCCTGTTTTTCCTTATTACTCACACACCTCTCTTGAGAAGTATTTTTTTAACATCATAGGAAACTATCCCAAGACTCCAACAGGATTTGAACCTTGTTAGCTACATAAAAACTTCGTTACTTTTTCCTTACGATAGATAGCGAAGTGTCGGTCCATTTTTCCTTATTACTCACACCCATGAAAAGTGGTATTTTAGATAGGCAACAAAAGGGTTCGTCCATTTTTCCTTATTACTCACACCCATGAAAAGTGGTATTTTTTCATGTAGGAAGCTATCCCAAGACTCTATTAGAAGTATCCAATGGTTCAATGGTGTTTAAAACCAGGTAGCTACATGAAAAATTAGTCAAGGAAACCACTTTTGTCGCACGATGAGAGAGAGAGAGAGAGAGAGAGAGAGAGAGAGAGAGAGAGAGAGAACAATTTTAATGTTTGCAAGAGGCCAAATATCATGTATTGGATCCGTATGAATGGAAGAAAAAATATGGAGAAGCAGTCGGATGGAAGCACATACATTTGTTGTAAGCCCATAACATCATTTAAGGATTGAGACTTCATTAGGCTAAGAAAATGAACAAACAAGAGAAAAAGAAAAGAAAATTTATACATAAACTTGGGTTGTGACTTATCCTTTAACTCCTTGTGAGCTCGACGTGGGTCTTAGATTCTGCATTGAGGATCGTTTCGTTGATGGTGTTTACAATCTCTTTTGCTTTGACAAGAATGTCTTCTGCATATGGTGCTTCCATATTCTTGCCAGATTCCACCGTGTTGAGATGGTGCTTGACTTTTTCCAACTGCTTCTCTAACTCTGCATTCTCCCACTCTAGTGCGAGGATATCCTCATGAAGGTCAGTAGTATATTCATTTGGGAATATTTATATGGAGAGGAGAGTGCATCCACAAAAGATATTTTCTTTTTCCTTATCACATCTATTTTGGAGATCAAGCTTGGAAGCTTTGTTACTTGCATTGTCTTATGCTTTCATGTCTGTTACTACTTTTATTTTTTTGCATGTCTATGGCTATGAATCTTGCTTGCCTGTTGCATGCATGGTGAGTGTGTGTGTGCATGTGAGTGCATGTTGAGAGCTTGAAGTTTGCATGGTTTGAGTCTTGTGATAGCTAGTTGTGAAGAGAGAGAGAGAGAGAGAGAGAGAGAGAGAGAGAGAGAGAGAGAGAGAGAGAGGGACAGAGAGCAGGAACAGAGATAACTCCTTATCTTAATGGTTAGATTGCAAGGAGTCCAAACAATACGATTAATAGGGCTCAAGGGTTTGGCACCCCCTGAGGCTTCTATTTCCTGCAACAAATACGCTTTCACCCTTTAGTAGATGCGTTCATACTTTTGTCAACACTTGTTTATGATCTCTCTTTAACAAGCCGTGCCGTGTCGAGGAGATGAACTAGTGCTAGAGTGGATTGGGAGTATTATATTGATCCATTTTTTGATTTACTTTGCCCATAAATTGCAAAACTTATGGTAGAGTGACTAAGTGTTGAGAATTAGAGTGATTAGTGGTGAAAGAGTGAGCAGAGTAGGAGATCTATGTGGTTTTTGCTAATTTAACCATCTTCATTTCCTTGTTTTTCTTGATTTTAATCGATTTTGGGTGATGGAAGAAGGAAGAGCAACCCTCCATGTGCTTAGATGGAAGTTCCATGACCTTCCTAGGTACCAATTTCATTATCAATTGTTTTAATTTTATCCAATTTTTACTTAATTAGGTCAATCAAGAACTCTCAATTTATTGCACAAATTCTTAATTTTTTGATTTAATGCTTGATTGAAGGCAATGTGCCATTAAGAAGAGCTTCAATCTATGCAATAAACGGTCTACGGAATAATCTGGCCCAAAAGGAGGTAAAAAGAAAAACAGTACAGGAAAAAATAAGCAAAGATTGCTCTCTGAAAAGTCGTTAGACTGTAAATTTTGATTCGTTGGTGTGGGTACAAGGTCCGATTTCTAGGGTTCAATTGTCAAAATTATATAAGCGTGGACTACAAAGTTGAATTATTAGTAGATTCTGGTCAATAGAGCTATAAATGGTAAGAAAATCCACTAAATGGGGAGCTATGCCAAAAATTGACTAAATTTGACAGAGAATATTGAGGGGATGTGCACATTGAATGCGTAGAATCTAGGAAAATCTATCAGACTAACTATCAACATGGGTATAGAGAGGCAGCACCACTTGAAAAGAAAAAGGGAAACCACTCCCTTGGAGACCAAAGTACCAACTCAAAGAACTTGGGAGCTCGTGAGACTACCCAGTTATGAATGTAGAGCCTTGAGCCTGCTGTGCTGGTGGTTATAACGTGGGGTAGATGGCTAATGTGCTCCTAGAACCATTACCAAATTCATCAATTAGAGTGCCAACCTATGGATATATACAAGATCGTATTACGCACTAATACTCTCCTAGAGCCAAACCGAGATACGTAGCCCTAATGGCTTTGGAACTAACAATCGAACATACATAACTTAGAGCACGAGTTTGTATTCCTGAGGAAACAAGAAGAATGCTAGATGTCATTCTTGGTGGTTAGACTTCCCAGAGCAATGAGGAATGAATATGATCACAGCCCTCTGAGGATTAGAGCCTCACACATATGCAAACTAGTGTCCAAGTTCGAAGGAGCAGGGGATCCCTACAACCATCTTGCTATGTTTGGACAAATCTGCATAGTAGAGAGGATAACTGATCCTAGAACTAAGATAGATGCCTTCGAGCTAACTCTAAAAGGTAATGCATTGTTGTGATTTCAACTACTAGAAGAGTCATAGAAAGGGACCATGGAGGATCTTGAACTAGCATCACGGGCTTTTGCAAGATTGGTGTCAAGCATAACTCTGTTACACAATTGTACCCATTCTAACAGCTTGAGTATGAGTATGTAAGAGACTCTATCTCAACTGTCTTAAGAGCTTAAACAACATATGTCCTATTGAGAAAAAATCAAGCTAAACCAGGTTGATTTCATTGTTCTTGGAAGGATTGAGAAGCAAACAATTGCACGAGGCATTCTTGTATATGCCAAAAGACACCGAACACTAGTGGACTGTTACCTAGATAAATCAGATTTTGATGATAACTTTATAGGCATTCCATCCACGAAAAGTAGAAGACCATACTTGTGAGTCAAAACAAAACCAAGCATCAAAAGTCAAGATACTAGGGAAATAGAAGAGCCCAAGAGCATAGAAGACATTGCTAAGCTAGTGATCAAAGGGCTAGAAGAAGTGTGGAAGGATACTCCTAGTGAGAGATGTTATCCGCATTTAGCTTCAAGGTGGGGAATGACTTGGTGTGTGTTGTATGCAGAAGTAAACACATAGTTCATGAGTGCCCTGTCTTGAGAGAGCAAGGGGGAACCAGTGGTGTGGATATTGCAGAAGATATGGAAATAATGGATCATCCAACTCCACCATGCATAACGAATGGCTAGAATGACATGAGCCCCTACACTATCAAGCGGGCTCCTCAACCACATTAGCTTTACTAGCCCCACCTACAGCTAGACCAAATGCTACACATGTAGCAATGCACCCCATGTGGCCTAGAACAAGCCGCAGGATATTACTGGCCTGAGGAGAGGTTCTCTTGCTTGTTTTAGATGTTAAGGTCCACATAGAGTGGTTAAATGTCCCATAAAGGCTGTGCAAAATCTCTTTACAAATCTCCATAAGTCACTTACATACAACGGGGTTTGCCCAACTTCCCCACTAACACCTATGGGGTGACCATTACTAATTTTCTTCCATTTACAAACCTTATATGACTGGCTTCCATTACAAGGTTGGGCCTTTGAACATATATAGAGTGAGATTCCTAAGCTAGGGTGGGGGTCACATCATGTGTATGGAAAAAGTGGTAATAGTGGCCAACAAATCTTGATAGTCACCAATGTGGTATAGATAACACACAATAGCACATGAAATTAAGCGTTTCTATTGCTCCAACTGACAGAAACACTCCCAAAAGAAAACATAAATCCATTGGTAGCTCTCTTGCACATGAGACACTACCAGCCTAATGAGCAACATCGGTATACGCATGTAGTTGTATCTCTCTACCAGCCTCATAGAAAAGTCCATAATCAATAGTGAATTTATGTATCTGAGAACCTATCTAGCAAAATCCAAGTGTGGCTTCTTGGGAGGGTGTATAAACTAGCTCACAATTACAACAACATAGCTTAAATCTAGCCTAGTAATGGTTATGTAAGTTAAGCTCCCTACTATGTTCTTGTACATAGTGCGATCCTTTAAAAGCTCACATGTATCTAGAAAAAAACTTACTGTTTTGCTCTAATGGCACCAAATAAGCTTACTAACAGAAAACTTAGTGTTCTGCTCCAATGGCACTAAAATAGGATTACAACCTATCATACCATACTTGGACAACATGTCCAAGACATACTGCCTCTTTTCATAGCAAAATGCCATTAGGTGATCTCACCATGTCTATATTAAGAAAATACCATAGCTCACCCAAATCTTTAATCTCAAACTTCTTCTTTAAAAGTATCCTGACATCATTTATGTTAACATCACTATGACCAGTGATAATCAAGTCATCCACATAAATGACTAATAGCATGATCCCTCTATCTTTCTTTTTTACATAAAGTAAAAAATCTGTATTAGATACTGAAATCTAATGGTAACAAGATACTCAAGCCATACAAGGCTTGAGTATCTTGTATTAGATATCTAAATCTAATGGTAACAAGATACTCGAGCCTTGTAAGTATTGGATATCTAAAATCTAATGGTAACAAGATACTCAAGCCATACAAGGCTTTAGTATCTTGCATTAGATATCTAGATCTAATGGCAACAACAAGATACTTGAGCCTTGTATTAGATATATGAAATCTAATGGTAACAAGATACTTGAGGCTTGTATTAGATATCTGAAATCTAAAGGTAACAAGATACTCATTGATCTTGTTTTCTTTCGGAGCCTTCAGAGCCTTCTTCAAGCCATACAAGGCTTTACATAATCTACACACAAATTCTGGATGTGCTCTCATAACCTGGTGGGGTGTTGCATCATGTTAACTTCTTCTTGTAAATCACCATGAGTCACCATCCACATATAAAAGTGACGTGCTAACAATACTAACACTTGTAGTACCATGAGATGATGCATCTACATTGCTTGCATCTTCCCTTGACCTACATGATCATGGACTAACACTGGATCCTCTACTACTAGAAGACTTTCTTGGTCCACTAAGCACTTGCAAGGCCTCTTCCACCTATATGAGACTGATTTTCTTGTTGTTGTTTTGGTTTTTTATTTTCAAATTGACCACCATTGCAATGCTTTACATCCATCTGATGTAAAGACCAATCCTTTGCTGCAGCCATAGCAATGGCATCTCTCATAGTTGCTATTCTTGTAACCGGGTTGAATGTCTCCCTCATTGTCAATGCCATAGGTATGTGTATAGCCCTTGGCAACTAATCTTGCCTTAAACCTGCTCATTGAACCATCTATGTTATGCTTGATCTTATACACCCACTTACATCCAACTGACTTCTTTTCCTTAGGCAAAGGCACTAACTCCCATGTTGCATTTGCATCCAATGCTGCTGCCATCTCCTCATTCATGGCATCTTTCCATTTTTTATTTCCAAGTCCCTACTCAAAACAAGTGGGCTCAAATCCTGTATTGCTTTAACCATGTAAGCATAATGATGGGCTATATTGTTGAAATATACAAGTGAATAGAGTGTGTGCGGGAACAAGCCCTTGGTTAGAGGCTGTAAAAGAGAATGTGTAAATGTGAAAGAACCTGTGAAAAGGTGAGAAGAATCTACTGGGAGAGAATAAAGGGTAGCATGAGAAGATTTAGGAAGTGTGGAGATATTCTGGGAAAAGTGAAGAGGTGGAGAGAATCAAGCAAAAGAGGTGGAGTGAATCAAGGAGAAATCAATGGGATTAGATGCTTGGATGTAAACACTATAAATTGAGGCATTGTCCTAATGAGAATTTGTTGGTTTTTGATTATCCATGCCTACATTAAGCTATTTTCTAATTACTCACTAATTACATCTTAATTATTTACTAATCACTTTGTTAATGATATTGATTCTAGTGTTTGATCCACCATAGCTCATCACATATCTCTAATTTCAACATGGTATCAGAGCCATGCCTAGAATCCATCATTTTGTGAGTCCATTATCTTGTTAATCATTTTACTAATTAGAATTAAGAGCTAATTATAATTTTCTCTCTTTTTTTTTTAAAAACTCATCTCTGTATCCCCAGCGCCAGTGGAGGAGTTCATTCTCCTTGCACACTTAAATTTAGGCCAAGCCCTTTTAGGTACTCAAACTAGACTCAAGGGGCTACAAGCATCTCAAAGGAATTGAAGCGACTCAGCGCACAACGCTGGCAGCAACACGTTTTGCAGGCACCGTTTTTCAAAAGGAGATTTGAGATTTCTTCGAGCTTAGTTGCAATGGCTCTAATTACTCTTATCCCAAGGTGTTTTCAATCATGCTCTACAAGCTGGTGAAGACAGAATTCAATTTGATCAAGTCTACAGTGAGATCCAAGCTCTTCATCAAATCTGTAGGTGACTTTGGTAAAATAGAGATTAAGCATTCAATATTTGGTCAAATCTTGTGTTTCTTGGCTTAATCCTCTACTAGACTCATTGCTATTGATATCCTTGAAAGCATTTGAGCTCATTTGAAGTCTAAGGCACCAGATCTGGACTCCTTGCATACTCTATTTTTTGCACACAAAATAGTGGATTAATTTGCTAATCAGTGATTAATCAATGCTATTCACTGTATTTTGGTACAATTGAGGATTCAAATTAATCATTAGGTATCTGATACAGATCCCTGTAACTTCAGATTGCAATTCGGAGTTGGTTCGATACTCTAACCATTCCGTACAAATTGGTTACCCTTGATTTAATGTAATTTTGGTAAAATTTTACTGATAAATTTGTGATAATCATCATTTTACATTTAACCCTTGGTTAATGCCTGTAAATCTTACTCAAATTCAAGATTATTCACAGCCAGAGTTGCATTTGGGAATGTGCATAAGAATGAATGCTATATGCATTATGTGTTGGCGTACATTACATCAGTGTAAATATGGGATCAGACACTGCCCTTGTCTAGAATAAGGTAAGAGGTAAGACCTCCCGCATAGATTTGGATTTGCATTGCATAATGATACAAGATAAACATCAAAAGCCCAAAAGAACTGTCAACAAAACATTTAAACATAACATGTTGCTCACATGGAGCAAGAAGACCTGAGACGGACAAGCTCATGGCTCCAGCCATGAAAGAAGAAGAACATCTGCTTCCAAGAAGAAGATCCACACCAAGAAGATCTAGAGGAAGCATTGAAGGAAGACATGGACACGAGAAGAGAAGCCGCCCCAAGAAGACTGAAAGAAGAGACGGACGCGTGGAGAGAAGCTGTCCCCATGACAAGAAGACTGAAGACAAGAGAAGATGTGAGGCTCCAAAGAGTGAGAAGGAGCCATGTGAAAATCTCTGAGAGAGAGAGAGAGAGAGAGAGAGACCCCACAACCCAATGTAACCTGCTCCAACAAAGTAAAACCACCTCTGAGCCACCGATGATGTAGGCCACGTGGTAGGTAGATGTATGTGTGAGCACTTTAGTCAAGGTCGCGAAGCCTTGGACACATAGAGAGAGAGAGTGTCAAGGACTATGAGTTTAGGGACTTGAGGCACTGGTCGCTATCAAGTAAGAGAGAAACTTGATATAGGGTCCAAGTGTGCTAAGATAACTTGAGGGGAGGTGTGCTAGACACTAGTCGCAGAGACTATCAAGTAAGAAGGAAAACTTGGTATAGGGTCTAGGTGTTCTAGGAGTATTCACTTGAGAGGAGGTGTTGAAATATACAAGTGAATAGGGTGTGTGCGGGAACAAGCCCTTGGTTAGAGGCTGTAAAAGAGAATGTGTAAATGTGAAAGAACCTATGAAAAGGTGAGAAGAATCTACTGGGAGAGAATAAAGGGTAGCATGAGAAGATTTAGGAAGTGTGGAGATATTTTGGGAGATATCCTGGGAAAAGTGAAGAGGTGGAGAGAATCAAGCAAAAGAGGTGGAGTGAATCAAGGAGAAATCAGTGGGATTAGATGCTTGGATGTAAACACTATAAATTGAGGCATTGCCCTAATGATAATTTGCTGGTTTTTGATTATCCATGCCTACATTAAGCTATTTACTAATCACTCACTAATTATATCTTAATTATTTACTAATCACTCACTAATTACGTCTCAATTATTTGTTAATCACTCACTAATTACATCTTAATTATTTACTAATCACTCACTAATTACGTCTTAATTATTTACTAATCACTTTGTTAATGATGTTGATTCTAGTGTTTGATCCACCATAGCTCATCACATTTCTCTAATTTCAACATATATATCCATCATATCTTAACGTGTCAACGGGGTACCTAACCCTCATAGACCTGCGTACACTTGTCTCACTGTAGGTGTTCTCAAAATAGCCTTGGTTCTCCTTACACCAAGAGTAACCACAAACGGAATGCCAAGCTCCTCATTAAGGCTCTACTCATCAGAGCCACTAGAGTCACCATCCACATATGAGTGACATGCTGACAGATCAGGCACAAAAGATTGATTTACCTTTTCCTTTCCTTTACATTATACATGTCTACCTACATCTGTCTTCAACTTACATGACATGAACTAACATTGGATCCACTGATAGAGGACTCTCAAGGTCCACTAAGCACCTATGATTTCTACTCTACATGTGGTGCAATATCAATACTTCTTATATCTACATCTTTTGTTGCCTTTAGTGCTGGTGCATACTAGCTCTACTGATCTCATCAACAAAGACAACATCTCTGCTTACTTGGATCTCACAAGTGGTAGGGTTATAGAATTTATAACCTTTGTGTTCCAAAGTGTAACCAATGAAGATGCATTTCTCTGCCTTTGGATCCAACTTTGTTCTCACTTCGTCGGAACATGGACATAAGTAATACACCGAAACACTTTCAAGTAATACACATCCAGTTTTATGCCTATATACTTATGTTCAAGCATCATACCATGAACAGCTGCAGCGGGGGTTCTGCTCATATTGTACACAACATTTGCTATACTAATTTTGCCAAAAAATAATGTGGCATATTCATTTCAGACAGCTAAAGAGTGGGAGTTTTGTTCATATTGTACACAATAGTTGCTATACTAATTCTGCCCAAAAATAACATGGCATATTCTTTTCAGACATCAAGAAGACATGTACCACTTCTATAATGTGCCTATTTTCTCTTTCTCCAACACCATTCTATTTATGGAGTGTACCTGCATGCTCCCTGCTTTCTCAAGAAATCATTGAACTCATTGGAGAAATACTCTCCCCCACCATCTGATCTGAGGCATTTTATTTGTATACTGTTTTCCTTCTCAACCAAGACTTTAAATCTCTAAAAGTGTGCAAACGCCTCACTTTTCTCCTTCATGAAATAAACCCACACTTTCCTAATGTGATCATCAATAAATGTAACATAATACCTACATGCAACTTTCAATTTGTTACAGCCTTGGTCGGTCCCCATACATCTGAATGTATAACATCTAATGGCCTTGCACTGACATGATTTTCATGTAGGAAAGCATGTTTGGCCTACTTACAAAGCTGGCATGCTTCGCATACTTTATGCATACCATTAACCTTAAACTTTGGTAAACGTGCAATAATATTTTGGGCATGCATAGATTTCAATCGCACTGTATATTCACATGACCAATGTGCTTGTGCCATATGTCAAAATTTGCAATGACACCTATTCCATGCACAAATATGATTGCCTTTACCTCAAGCATGTTCACATCTAAAGTAAACAACCTGTAATTTCTATTACCCTTTGTAACAAAGTGACACTGATTTTTAAAGTCTTCCCTAAAACATCCTTGAGGATTAAACCTCACTGTTGCTTTTGCAGACCCTGCTGAACCATTTGTCTAGCAAAAACCAGTTTCTCTATTATTAAGGGACTAAGGTTATGTAGAAGGGGAAGAGAAGGGTGTGAGTGTGAATGGACTTAAGGTCCACTAGCTCACCTATTTAAAGGTGGAGCTATGAGGTATTAAAAGGGACTAAGGTTATGTAGAAGGGGAAGAGAAGGGTGTGAGTGTGAATGGACTTAAGGTCCACTAGCTCACCTATTTAAAGGTGGAGCTATGAGGCATTTTGTATTGAGCAAGGCCTAGTTTTATGCATACAACTAGGCCTTGCTCAATACAAAATGCCTCATAGCTCCACCTTTAAATAGGTGAGCTAGTGGACCTTAAGTCCATTCACACTCACACCCTTCTCTTCCTCTTCTACATAACCTTAGTCCCTTAATATGGGAGTTGAGGGCTATTGAAGCCCACTCTATCCCCTATGCACAGCTCAATTTGGAGCTCATTTGGTGGTCTGACGCACCGGCTAGAAGCAGAAAACCAGTCGCCTCTCCTCACTTCATGCAACTTTCCATTAAAGCTTCATAAGTGATATTTTCTTGCTCTAATCACCTTCTTCCTTGCTCTAATCATCCAAGTGATGATGTGAATGATTGTTGCTGATCTTTCTCTTGAGTTTGAAGCGGTGCCAACCACATGAGGTATCCATAAGCCTTTTTCATCAAGCTCCATCATCAACATCAACTTTCAAGCTTTCAAAGCATTCAAAATGTGCTTATGAGCACTAATAGTGTTGTTAAACACTAATTAAGCTGTTAATCCAGCAAAGGAAAGTCATTATAAAGTTTCTTAAACACTAAGAGTGTTATTAAACACTAATGGTAAACTAATCACCAAAATAAGTGTCATTAGACATTAAAAATGTGCTTTTCAATACTAATTATATTTTCTACACACTAATGGTGATCTTAATCACCAACCAAAGTGTTCTTTAACACTAATGTAACTAATCCCCATCAAAATTAGTAATTAAGCACAAACGCTAAGTGCTAAACCATAAAAATTACTATTTTAATCTTCTATTTATGCAACATTCTCAACTTGATTAGGGTTGTTGCACTCTCATAAGCCTCTCTCTTTCTAATTAAGCCTAAATATCATAAATTTTTGGTTTTTTCTTTTTCATAAATCAGCCCATTACTCACTCATAATCTCTTTCAATACCCAATGTCAAAGGACAACACATAAATCAAGAAGTTCTCGGGAGAGGGCTTCCACACTTGGCAAGTCTTTGTCAAGTACAAGATGATGTCCAAAGGCTTTTGGTAGCCATTCATCTCTGGCACTAAGGTTATTGATCGAACAAAGGCTGAAGATATTGAAGATGATGAGAGGGCACAATCCATCATCATGCTTCATCTTGATGAGGCTTTCATTCACCATGTGGACCAGCTTCCGACTGCAAAGGAGAAATGGGATGAGCTTGATAAGCTCTATGGAGCTCGTGGTAAGAATTCCAAGATCTCACTCAAAATTGAATTTTTTAGCTGGAACTTAAAGAGGGAGATGGTTCGTATCAGCCTCTACCTCTGCTGTGAGAAATTGTTTTAATTCTCAATGTAATCACACCTATATTCCAAACCTTGTACACCTAATGTTATAAAGGCATCCTATGTCCAATATCACCTATTCCATCCTTTCATAGTTGGTATTGAGAGGGGGGGTATTAAGGGACTAAGGTTATGTAGAAGGGGAAGAGAAGAATGTGAGTGTGAATGGACTTAAGGTACACTAGCTCACCTATTTAAAGGTGGAGCTATGAGGCATTTTGTATTGAGCAAGGCCTAGTTGTATGCATAAACAACTTAATAAGCAAGATATTGTTCTTGTATTTTGTGAGTTCTTTTCCTCCACACACTTGATCTAGCATGAGCACCACGTTTTCTCAACATCTATAACATTTGGAATATAAAGTACATCTTCCAAATACTTCATTTTTTCATCCTACATAGACTATGACACTTTACCATGCACAATGGGATGCACAATATCATCACCTGTTTCTACATAACCTGTTTTTTTCCATTTTCTGCATGTCTCTAAATCATTCACCAAACCATGACTGGTCATGTGGTTATAGACACAAGAATCCACATACCATATATCTTTAGATCCTAACACATCTCCTATTATGGAACTGAGCATGTGATGCATCATAAATAGCTACTCAATTTTGTCATCACCACTCGGTTTATTAGATGATGCATAGTTGCCTTGATGCAACTTTCCACTTTTAATGTCATTCTTCTTTTTAAGTAGTCCTTTGCCATGTGCCTTTGTTTGCCACAATAATATCACTCTAATAGAACTCTATGCTATTTGCACTTCGATTTCTTTGGTAACCACCTTGGATTCTCTGGTTGCCCTTACCTCTAGACTGGCCTCTTCTGCATATGTATGATTGGTGCTATTGTGCCAATCACATGGGATTATTGTTGTCCATAATTCTAGTTACCATATCGGCCACCACCTTGGCTTCAACCATGACCTCTTTCTTTGCCTCTACTTGAATCGGAGTAGAAGGCATGTTCTGATATGTTCTTTCTTTGTGAAGAAGAGTCCTTCACCAAGAGACTTTTTTCTATGATCTGCATAGACACTAAGTCTCAAAAGTTAGGAACATTCTCCCTGACTGCAATGGAGGTCTTAAATGACTTGTACTTTTTGCCAAGCCCATTCAGACAGACACTCACTAAATCATCATCTCTGATATATTGATAGACCCAAGGGATTCAACAATTCTCTTGATCTTTAAAGCATACTCATTGATAGACATGCTTTTCTTCTCCATACTACATAACTCTTGTTTAGCTATAATTTTTTGCCTTTGTGTTGGTCTGGAACATCTACACGAGGTTCTGCCATCATGTAACTGTTAGAGTGTTGGCATCATATATGTGTCCTATCATTCTATATGTGACACTGATTGAAATCCAATACATGAGTTTCCTTGCACATCTTGGTTAGATTCCTTGAATGCCTTTATATTTGCTGGAGCGGCATTCTCTTCAGACAATTCTGAAGGCACCTCATTATCTCCTTTGATATAGTCCCAAAATCCTTTACCCATCAGGAAATTGGTTATTTGAACTTCCAAGCATGAAAGTTATTCTTTTTGAACTTCTTAATGACAATTTGATTGAGTGTATTAGATATGTTTGCTTGCAACAACAACCAAAAACCTACAAACATATAACTTCTATATGTAACCTTTAACACAAAAGTATCTTTTGTCTTCCTATATAGCAGTACTTCACGACAACTTGTATGCCACTAGATGTGACCAGAGTGCATGTACATACATCTAAGATCATCAATACTTGTGCAAACACTATTTGCACTTCCAAAATACACTACTGTACTACAATAACCAAATTCAACCAAAGACAGTTCTCAATAGAACTTCCTGAAATAGCCAAAAACACCTTATAGTGCTGAATGGAGACTAAAATGTGTCCGAAATGCGATTCTGGCCACAAAACAATAGTACTAAGTGCTATGCACCTAGCCTGCGAAGACATCTACTTAATGGGAGATGTGTACCTCTCAAGGCTACCCAGGGGGTGTCGTACCTAAACAAGAAGGGAAAGAGATGATGATGCTCTTACCTGTGTATCGCTTTCTTGCTTGCTTTGTTCTTGCCTCCTTAGATCTCATAGAAACCAGATCTCTAACTTCATAAAGAGAATACAGGGGAGAGGGAGAGCTTGGGTTCCTTGTTGTTGCAAGCAAACACACACACACACACACACACACACACACAAGAGAGAGATGGATGGCTGAATTTTCTTCTATCTTCTTCTCTTCTCTACAACCATATATCTAAAAAGATAAGAGTACATACTATAAGGGAAAGTACTCTCCTGTGATAACATACAATGGTTTGCCCATAGTGTGAATGAGCTGGCATTATAACTATGCCATAACTCTAGTACTCCAAAGTGGATGTCACACAGCCTGTTATCCACACTGGTAGCATATTAACCATAATCTCACCAACCATGCTAGTGGCATAAAGCTAGCACCCAGATGGGTCATCAATGTTCGGATCACTAGTTGATCTTGATATCTCAACAACCCATGCCATAGTGGTTCCATTTATTGTCTTTGAAGATACCCAAGATTGTACTAATAAAAAATAGCTTAAAAATGATAGAATTATAATTGTTATGTCATTAGGCGTTCACACTCTATTGAATTTACTAAAGGAAAACCCAAATAGTCCATACTACAGTATTGTAGATTGCAAAATCTATGCTGCTCTCACAATTAAAGAGGTAAAACTTCTTATATGGGATCATAATAATGATAATGACTACCGTGCAAAGACTATCTTAGGTTAAGAAAATCAAGTCTTTTTACCATGAGTTTGAGAAATATGTAGCTCACCACCAGAAGGTTGATGGCATATTAAGAAGACAATGTCTTTTAGAGATTGAGATTCTTGTGGAGAAAGAAGATCTCTCATATGGACTCAGAAAGTATGATCCTCCATTTCATCTTGCCTTTCATACATGGCATATTTGGGATCTTTAAATATAATCTTTTCAATGTGGGAGAATAAAGTTTTTAATTTGGCGGCTTGGCTAAAAGTCATGGTGTTAAGAAGTTGGATACATGAATTGATCTTACAGAAGACATAAAGCTTAATCCATGGTGAGCAAAACTAAAGGATCAGACACTGCTAGTTTCTATCTCATCGCTTGTCATTTGAAAGGAGCTCACTTTTGATGATGAAATATCTTTGGAGCTATAGAAGTAAGTAAAATTTTTAGCTGCATATTTTTTTATCTTCTGGATGCAAATGAAGTATTTATATTGTCTTTACGTGTGTCCTACAGCCATAAAGTTTTTGTGAAGATGCAAGAGTTCATGATAAAAAAACTAAACTGCACCATTTGGGATGACGTACATGCACAATATCCCTAGTCTAGCTCTCAAGTAGTTTTGAAAGTTTTTTTCTTTTCCTTTAGAGATTAGGTAATATTATTTTATTTTTATATTAAAGATTTAAATTTGATGATATGTTAGTATTAGTGTTATGATTTGAGAAACTCGCCACTTCTATTCAGAGATTGGTATTAAAGATTTAAATGTGATGGTATGTTAGTATTAGTGTTATGTTTTAAGAAACTAGCCACTTAATATTTAAGTTAACTTTCTAACAAGAGAAGCCTCCAACTAAAAAAGGTAAAAAGTCACTCTTTTAAGAGGAATTTCTCTTGTCTTTCATAGATTGGGTAATATTATTTTATTTTTGTATTAAAGATTTAAATGTGATGATATGTTAGTATTTGTGTTATGTTTTAAGAAACTAGCCACTTAATATTAAAGTTAACTTTCTAACAAGAGAAGCCTCCAACTAAAAAAAGGCAAAAAGTCACTCTTTTAAGAGGAATTAAAGTTCCCATAAATAAAACTTTCTTATGCACCTTGAAAGAGCTTAGTAAGAGAAAACAAGACGCCTTCTAAAATGCTACTCCAACTGAGAAGAAGATGAACTAGAAGAGTTTTTTCTTCCTATATAGGAAAGTAAAGTAGCATCTTATAAAGTGATTTGGGGGGATGTAAATAATCTTCAGAATATCATTCTAAAGAAATACTATAGTCTTGTTATTTTAATGTGAGTGGTTCTATAAACGATGAGAGATCATATACCTATGATACGAAATTCAAAAGATGTTGCAAAATATTAAAGTGGTGACTACATCAAATATGTGGAGATTTGTGATCTTTCATAGCACTAGCCAAGCAGCATTAGTAACTGTAGCTCTGAGAAAAGAAGCACATGGTTTGGAGTCTCTTGTTTGGTATGATTTCAAGACCTAATGTTTTTAGTTTCTTTTCATAATTATTTAAACGCTTTAGATTTATCTTTCAGTAAGTTTGATTGTAGGGTCAAAATAAATATAGATCATGTTCCTCGTTTTCATTTCAAAAGTTCATTTGAAATGCTCAATGGTTGGCTATTGGGATGCCATTGAGAAAAAAAATGTGTCAAAGCACATGTGAACGAGTCTAGATTCTCTAATGTGCTTTCTTTTCCCACGGTAAGTAGGAAATTAAGGCATGTGAAGGACTCCAAAGCCTTGCTAAATCCCTACCAAAAGCCTCAGTGCTTAATTAATCGTTTGATTGACTTGTATTTTGCTCAGATGATTGGATACTTGACTTGTTTTTTTGGAGCTTGTATGCACTTATTCTTGATGAAAAATCATATTTAAATATATACTTTCTTATTAATTGCGTATTAGTTCTTATATACTATTAAAAAAACTATATACAACTATGATGTGCAGTTATGAGAAAGAGAAACTGCATTGCAATTGAAAAGGATGAGATCCAAGTAGCCTTTATTCCTATGCATGTGAAGGGTGCTATAGAACTTCTAAAAAGATGAAGATAAAGAGGTAGGACCTATCTCCATTGATGCTAATGAGAAGTTCCAATCAGCGTGTCTCTACTAGAAAATGCAAATCTTACTTTGATTCTCCCTGGTCTCCAAGGAGAAGAAAATAATGACCAACCAACAAAGAAGAAGAGGCTGAGAAAGATCCAGATGAAGTTCTAGATGTTTAGATTTTGGGTCTACTAATTTACATAATTTAGTTTATTATGAGTCTACTGTACATAATTTAGTTTATTATGAGTCTACATTATGAGTCTACTATACATACTTTAGTTTATTGCTCTGGAAACCTTCACGAAGTTTTATCTCATCTTTATAGGAAGAACCTTCATTTCATATTATTTGTATTGGCCTTGCTATTTGGGTCTATAGACTTAAGAATGTTTCTAGGCCTTTTTGTAAATTATGGAGCTTATGATGTTATCTATTCTAATCTTTTTGTATCACTTGTCAAATAATGTGCATATTTGTGTAGTGGTAAAATTTGTTCCAAGAAAGTTAGTAAAAAAGTATCTTTCATTCATGAAATTTATAAAATAAATATTTATTTAAAAGTTTTTGATATTTCTTTAAGTTGTGTGGACTTCTTATATGCCATTTGAAAGTTACGTTGTTTTTACGTCAAATGATACCAATTTATAAATCTATGGAGGTCACATGTGTTCTCTCTTGGAAAAAGTGTAAAAATTAATGTAGTTTTTTAATGTACACATGGAATTTTAGATGTGCTTTCATGCGTTTTTAATCTATTTTTCAGCTTTCATGCATCTTGAGAAGGTATCTTTTTAGGTAGTCCTTGTTAGTTTACTATTTTCTCGCAACAATGTTTTGTCTGAAATTGAGTTTTACTTAAGTATTGGTTCAGGTAAATTCTTTAGAGTGGTCACTACTAGTGCACTATATTCCTCAGGCATGCTCTTTAGAAGTATGGCAAGTGAATCATTTTCACCTATCTTTGCATCAATACCATGTAGCTAAGTCATGATGCTTTTCGTTTTGCTTATGAATTGTGCTAGTGACTCATGAAATTGCCCCTCTAAGCCATAAAATTCAATTTTCAAATGGGTTTCTTGATTCTTAGCCTTGAAACCAAATATTAAATTTAACTCATCCCATGCTTATTCTACCATGGTTCTAGAATCAATGTGATGGATAAAGGTGGTGCCCAAGTGCAATCCATGTGGCTATATTTGAAATCTACCCATACTCCCTTTAATTTTGCAAACAAAGGCAAAAAAACTTATGACAAGATCCCATCATGCAAAGATGATGAGTCTCTTATGTAAGAGCATGCATATGATAATATGCGTGCTCTTATATGCATATGATGTATGTTCTCTCTCTCTCTCTCTCTCTCTCTCGTACGTGCACACACACACACACACACACACACACACACACACACACACACACACACACACACACACACACGCAGGCCTCCCCAAATGAGTAATTAGTGTTATTCATGGTGGAGAATGTTTCTACACATGGATTAGCTAGCTCTAATAGTTAAATAGGTTGCGTTCTCATGATAAAACTTACCTTAGCTTAGCCCATGCTAAAACAAGTGTCATTTCGTACTTCAGCATAAAGCCAAAAATGCAACATCCCTTGTGGATGTGCTAGCCTGTCATTTGCATCTTCTCCTTTTATTATCTCTCCAAGGAGACTCCATGTCTATGGGAGTGAATGCAGCCTAGATGGAGGAGGCAAGAAGAGGATAGTGTTTGTGGTGGTTCTCTCTCACAAGAGAGGGGGTAAAGAAAAAGCTCCAGCAAGAGGAAGAAACCTATACTCAATAGTCCTATGTAATACTATCTAAGAAAGAGAGAAACCTTAACTCAATCCTACCTAATCCTATCTAACAAGTAAGCCATACCTCTATGCAAACAATATAAGCAAGAAAAAGAGAGTAAAAAAGAGGGAGAGCTCACTTGAATTCTAATGCAAGGGAACGAATGTGTATTACTTAATGTAAAAAATGACACATATATAAATGACTAGCTTTCACACAAGGCTAGACAAAACTTAAAAAATAGTCAATGGCCACTAGTTCTAGCCTTAAGCAAGCATGTACACACAAAGTTTATGACTTCCTATTTATCATTAGCCACATAAAGTCTAATGCCATCGTACACTAGGCTACATGGGTAAAATGGCAAAGCGCTAGTAGAGGCACCTTATGGTTCGGACGATCGAGTAAAACCATGTTAACTAATGAAGTGGTTAACATACACCCCTTCCTAATTGTGGCCATATTCTTGCATCACCAAGCTCTGGTGGTGAAGATGTTGCTGGAGAGGTGTGAATGGTAAAGATGTAGTTGAAGAAGAGACTAATCCACATCCTTAGGGTATGCTGGAGAGGTGTGAATGGTTAAAGATGTAGTTAGTGGTGAAGAGACTTATCAACATGTTGCCTCAAGGTATGTTGGCAATAAAGTTTGGTTATTCCTTGAGTTAGGGAAGCATTTCGAGGTGCATGTGGTGGAATGTGAGCATAAAAGTGTTTAATGGAGGCTTGATCTCTTGGGTAGATTTAACTAAGGTGTATTAGTCCCATACGAATGTTTGAGATTGTTTGAAAGTTTTTTTTCTTTCATTTATTACTTCAAAGGAATGATAATTAATCATCCTTGAAGCCAAGTGGTCACAGTTGGCTTGGACCATGGATAAGAAGGATCTAGGCTCAGGTCTCCCCCTTCATTTTCTTGAAAGTAGCTAAATATAAAGTTTAACTTAGTTTAGATTCAAGTAAATTCTCAAAAGTTTAACTTAGTTTAGATTCAAGTAAATTTTCAAAAGTTAAGGATTCTATCGCTTCGCTTTATTGACCTTCTTTTGATTCAAAGTCATCCTAGACTTGATTTTTTGTTAAAATGGAAAATAGATTTTAACAAAGTTATTTTGATTCAAAGTCATCATGGACTTGATTTTTTGTTAAAATGGAAATGGATTTAAAACTAGACCCCCTTGGATTTAGAGGAGTGTCCATTCGGATCCCAAGAGGGAGGCACCTAGTTCTCATAAGGGTAGTGTCACCAGCAAGTGGGATGGCTAAGGCCTCCCACTTGAACAATCACTCCCATTAGTTACATTATCCTTCTCTTTCACAATCTTGTAAGCACTATAAACACTGAGGTTGAGGTTGAGCTCTTCCATAGTCCATAGTTCTTCTAGTTAGGGAGAGATTTTTAAGGCCTCCCACTTGATGTCATAAGTTACATTATCCTTCTCCTTCACCATCTTGTAAAAAGCAATATACACATTGAGGCTAAGGTTGAGCTCTTCCATAGTTCTTTATCTCTCTTTATTACTCACCCAATTTTCCAAGGCATCATTGAAAAGAAACTTTTAGTGTGCAAGGTTAGACCCTTAGCTTCCTCACAAGAGGGGGTTATCATCATTTATAATGGTAGAGACAAGCTACGATAGTGACCCTTGAATTTCCCTTCTTTCCCTTGATTATTCCCATCTTGTGAGTAAATGATTATGTCTCTCAATTAAAACATCTAAACTCTCAGTGTAAATTTTGGGATAGGTTATTTGATGATCAATTTACATAAATGAGAGGTTGACCCGATGATTAGTTGTGTCATGTTTCTGTAATAAGGGAGTCCAAGATACAAAGATGTATGATTATTTTCTCTTATCCAAACCAATTTCTTCGGATACATGTTGTAAAATGGCCAGAGAATTTAAAGATAACATGATGGAGTTACCCCAACTAGATATACAAAGTCTCCACACCATCTCAATCTCGAGTCATCATGACTCTAGCATCTAGAATACGAGAAAAATAAGTAAACAACATGACCATTGATGAACTAATCATAACCATACTAGAAAAACTAAAGCTCAAAAAATTGGTAAGAGGGACACTAGGTAATGTGCATCTCTACTCTCTAAAGTTAAATATATGTAGAGAAAAGCATATGAGAACTAAATGCCCATATTTGTGACCCAAACAAATGATTTACTATGCTCATTGGGTGTGTTTAGGGAATCATGATACCACAATGTGTAGTTTCACAGGTTGTCTCAAAGATTTCTATATGTTGAATTGGGTCTTTATCACCCGTAAATCTTGAAAAAATTAGGGAGGAGAGAGGTTGAGCTCTTGCAAGCACACACACACTCACACAATAATGGGTAAGACACACAGAGATGGAAGGTTGAAATCTTCTTCTTCTTGTTGCTCTTAAAGGAGGTCTACAAAAGATAAGTGAAAACCAACATAAGTACTAGATTACTATGTACAAGCGGTCCTTAATGATGTAAACACGCTAATTGGTAAATATATGTCATGTCAGTAGCTACCAAATGCGCTTGTGATGTAAAGGTGGAACAATCACCCAGGTACGTTATGAGTGTCAGCTCGTGTTGAGCTTGACATCTCAACACTCCCCCTCAAGTTCAAATCCATCTCCAAGACTCTAATCATAGTGTGGAATATTCCAAGCTTCTCCTAAGGCCTTGGTGAAAATGTCAGCTATACCTGCTCCTCTGTGTTGTTTTTTAACATACACAAGATCAAAACCTCCTACCAAGACCTTCTCTTTGATGAAGTGAGAATGGACCTCTATATGTTTAGTCCATGCATGAAACACATAGTTCCTAGCCAACTGTATGGTACTAAGGTTATCACAAATAGATGATAACCCGTTTGTCGTCCACATGCAGCCCCAAAACTCCAAGTAGCTTATGTAACCAAGCTACCTCCCATCGCACACCCATGTACTTTGCCTCCTTTACTTGACAAGGTACCTGTCACTTCTTGCTGCTCTATGCAAGCACCACTCCTAAAGGAAAACATAAACCTACTATAGTAGATGCTACCAGCACAATTTGCATCAGTATATCCATACACCTACAATTATATATACAAGCCTCATAAAAGAGGTCATAATCTATTGTGGACCTCACACATCATAAATAGTGTGTGCCTCACACTATCCAAATGCAGCTTCCAAGAAACTTGCATAAACTGAGTCTCCAACCCAACCATGTAGTTCATGTCTGGCCTGGTGATTGTCGTGTAGATCAAGTTGCCCACTATTTTCCTATACATAGCGGCATTCTCCAAAATCTCACGTACATTTACATTGAGCTTGCCATTCTGATTGAACGGTATAGAAATGGGTTTACATTGAGCTTGCCATTCTGATTGAACGGTATAGAAATGGGTTTACAAATAGCATACACCCTATTTGGATAACATGTCCAATGCATATTGTCTTTGTGATAGCCTATGCCCTTACACATTTTGAATGATGACCTTAATGCGAAGAAAGTATCTTAGCTCACCAAAATCCTTCATGTCAAATTTCTTCTTTTTGCTCAACTTTCTCTTCATTGACACCCATGTCTCATTTACATCCAATATGGCCATTTCTTCATCCATGGCTTTCTCCCAATGTACATGCCTAAAAGCATCCTCAAAACACGTGGGTTCAAGATCCTGTACAAACTTTGCCACATGTATGCATAATGGTGAGCTACATAACCATTATACGCCAATCTCTGAATAGGGTTTCGACACTACCTAACCTACATGGTCTTGGAACTATCCTGTACAAACTTTGCCACATGTATGCATAATGGTGAGCTACATAACCATTATACGCCAATCTCTGAATAGGGTTTTGACACTACCTAACCTACATGGTCTTGGAACTATCCTGTACAAACTTTGCCACATGTATGCATAATGGTGAGCTACATAACCATTATATGCCAATCTCTGAATAGGGTTTTGACACTACCTGACCTACATGGTCTTGGAACTATCCTTGTGTCCTTGCCACTACCTTAGTCTTCCTTGCATCAGGTGTCCTAATAGTTGGAAACCCACACTCCTCATTAAGGCTCTCCTTTGAGCCACTAGACTCTCCATCAACATATGAATGCCCTATTGAAATGTCAGGCATACTAAGAGACTTACATCAACCTTCTCTTTACCTTTATGTGATGCACTTGTTGAACTTGTAGGACTGATTTTGTGACATAGCATGCCACTCCATGGTCTATCAACCTTCTCTTTACCTTTATGTGATGCACTTGTTGAACCTGTAGGACTGATTTTGTGACATAGCATGCCACTCCATGGTCTATCAATAGATGTACTGCTAGAGGACTCTCTCGGTCCACTCAATGATTGTGATTGCCGATCTATATTATGTGCAACCACGTGCTCCTATACATTAGTCCTAAT
The DNA here is from genome assembly GCF_041138505.1 of Cibotium barometz. Taxonomy (NCBI): domain Eukaryota; kingdom Viridiplantae; phylum Streptophyta; class Polypodiopsida; order Cyatheales; family Cibotiaceae; genus Cibotium; species Cibotium barometz. The sequence goes on along the minus strand of NC_141086.1, from coordinate 16,286,733 downwards.
TGAGTCTTTTACATCAGCGCACCATTGCTCATCTCATTAAAGAGAACGTCCTTGCTCACCCTCATCTCATGTGTGACAAGGTTATAACATCTGTACTCCTTTTGCTTAAAGGGAGCAACCAATGAACACACATTTTCAGCATTTGGATCCATATTGTGTATCTGATCAAGAATGTGTATATATGCAATACATCCAAACATTGTTAACTGTGATAAATCTGATTTTCTACTAGTATACTTCTCCTCTAGAGTCACACCATGCACTGTCACTATGGGAGTCCTATTCATAATGTAAACTGTAATCACAAAACTACTTTAGCTTAATAATGAGGCATGCTATTCTCAGCTAATCAATGTACAAGAAACCTTTGTAATGTGCCTGTTCTTCCTATTAGCAACATCATTTTGATGTGGAGGGTATGTGCATGTGAATTGCCTCTAAATTCCATGCTTTTCTCAAGTACTCAACACTGAACTCATTGGAGAAGTACTCTTCCCCACCACTGAACCTGCAAGCCTATTTGCTTTTCCATCAACATTCTGAAATTTTGAAAGTGATTAAACACTTCACTTTTCTCTTTCATGAAATACACCACACCTTCCTTATGTGGTTGATGAAAGATATATAGTAAATGATCCATTGATGCCATCTTTGTTGGCCCCCATACATTTTAGTGAACCACATATCAAGTCCTCTCTTAATTACATTCTTGTCACATGGAATTACATTCTTGTTAGATGGAAATACATTCTTTGTTTTCTTTTCAAACTGACATGCTTTGCATGCTTTATGCATTCCATCCACCTTAAACTTTGGCAAACTTGTAATAATTTTTGAATTCTGCATAGACTTCAATCTGCTGCTTATTCACATGACCAATACGCTTGTGCCTCCACCTTAAACTTTGGCAAGCCTGTAAACAATTTTTGAATTCTACATAGATTTTAATAGTTACTCATTCACATGAGAAATACGTTTGTGCCAAATATATATATTAGCCACAACACTTCTACCTTGTGTAAACGTAGCCCCTTTCACCTCACGCATGCTTCTAAAGTAAACATTCTACCCATTTTTTAACCCTTTGTAACCAAACAATATTTTTTGTTGAAGTCCTCAACATAGAAGCCCTCAGGGTTAAAGTGTACCTGCAAAGCCTGCTCAATCATCTACTCCAACATAAACCAAATTTTTATTATGTTAGGCACATGAAGTACATTAGCCAAGTACCTCATCTTGCCATCATGTATAGCTAATGGCACAATCCCAATGTGAGCAATAGGATGAGCTGTGTCATCTCTTGTCTCTTCATAACCTCGTTTTTCTAAATTTTTGACATCTCTAAAACACTCACATGACAAGTCATGCGTTTAGAGGTTCCCAAATCCATATACCATACATCGTCACTATTTGTGGATATATCTGCAGTCATTGAATTCAACATGTACTCACATTTATCTTCAGCCTGCTTGTTTGAAGATACATTAGGAATTTTTTAGACCCAAAAAGGGCCTCATAAGGATTCCTAAGGGCCTCCTAAGGATTCCTAATTTTAAGGGATTAGAGCTTAAAAAGCTAGGCTTAAGGGAGACAAAGGCTATGATGACCCCTATTTTTTTCCTTGCCACATCAGCCATACTCCCCTAATTTTACTTTTTAAAGAGAATATTCTCATACTCTCTCTCTTACTTTTTTACTTTTCTCATACTTTCTTACTTTTTGAATTTTTTATCTTTACTCTACACAAAATCACTCTCTACAAATTGAATCTTTCTTGTCAGTTTAAAATCTCCTTTCCCACCATATCTCCCTTCCACATCAGCAAAATATTCTCGTATTTAGGTGGGCCCCAAAAAGTGATTTTTTTAAATTTTTTTACATTTTGAGGTGGAAAAAACACCCCCAACCAATATGTATGATGAAAATAAAAATTTCCCTCCAAAAAGCTTGTAAGTCAAGGGTCACGTCAGATGCCTGTCATCAGGAGAGCCAGTACATCCATAACTAACTGTGAGGTCCCCACAACCCCATAAACATAACTAACTGTTAGGAACCACTACATCCATGAGATCCCAAAATTGTGGGGACCCCAAAAATTATTATTTTTAAATTCTCATAAATGCAATTTATTGATGAAAAACTCCATGTTAGTATATTTGTATATCAAAAATATCATTTTCTACTTAGAAAAATGGATTTGTGTTGAACCTACAACAGCAAAGTTTTATAGTCTCTCTCACTCACTCCCCCCCCCCCCTCTCTCTCTCTCTCTCTCTCCTCTGCTTAGCTATGGAGCCTTTGCAAGCTGTGTGTGTAGCCCCTTGTGAAGCTAGAAAATGGCAGGTTGATTTACACATTCGTATTCCTGAAGAGTATGGCAGCTCTAAAAAAACCCATCCTACTGATGCACAATCTATCCAAGCTCGTAGGATAGCCAAGGAGAAAAATGTAGATCTTTGGGTTGATAGGCATCTCTATCCAGTTGACCCTCCATTAAGAGCAAACCCTCCTTTCCGCAATTTATCAGCTTTTATGCAATTTGTTGGTGAAGGAGAGCTTGGCTTGTTAGGATACTACAGAAGATTGACTACAAGTGGAGCTTGGCAAACCCATATTCTCTAATCTCAATTGCAAGCATCACAATTCAGCCTTTTACAATGTTAAGAAGAACTTAAAACATCATCAGATAAAATGAAAGAGATCCTCATAGAGAATGTGGAGAAGGATGCAAAGATTCAAAGGCTAGAGGAACTTATCAAACGACTCAAAGCAACGCCAAATGGTGCTCGTGAACGCAAAAAGACATTGGCTAGTATAGAATCTCTTGCATTTAAAGGTGGAGCACGGAAGAAAAGGATTCGTACAACAAAGTAAGTAACATAAACTTTCATTATGCACTCAGTGATTTACACAAAATAGTCATGATTTGTGTTTTGCCAGGAATTTTCTGCAAAAAGATGTGTGTGGTTCTAATGAAGAGGGATGGAAGGATTTGGTCAAAGCCATTCTGAATACCAAGGATATTCTCTCAATTATTACTGACCCTCATCATCCTAAAATACGCCAAGCTGTTGTCAACAATGTAGTGAGCGAGATTACCACCTCCATCGATTCTTCATTAATTCAATATGCTTGTGATGCAGCTGGAATCAGCATGAAAGGGTACCAAGCAATCCATCAGGTTGTAAAAGATGCATTTCTAAGACAAGGAATCACTGGCACTTTATTTCCTACACACACTCAAGGTGATTCACAATGTCAAGCATATCAATAATGATGATGTGCAGCGAGCTATAGGACAGTTTTATCACGTTGAGGGCACACTAACATTAGACACAGGGTTGAGCAGAAAGAAAACCAAGACAACAAGTACAAAATTTCACTATGATGTTTACAATAACATCTTTGTTCATATTGAGAGACTACAACAAGCTACGGTGAAGTTCTATGGTCTTTCACCAGAAGGTGAGAACTTGCAATTGCTACTATTCATGTTTTTTAGTAGAAAATGAAGACGATTATTTTGTTTTGAATATTGTAAATTACCGTTTATTTGCAGTTTTGGGGAGCACACTTTCATTTGTGCTCAAGCTAGATGAGTGCCAAATTGTGAAAGGTCGGAAGCTGGAACATATGAGCATTATGGTCACGAATGAGGCCATGATCTGTGCATGGGAAAAGACTACCAAACCAAGTTTTAGTGTGCAATATCAGAAAGAGGTCTGGTGGCTTAGTGCATTCGAGGTACCGAAGGAGACACATGAGGTATTGACATGGATGTTTGAAAGGACTCCCTGGATAACAGATGTAATCAAAAAGCAAATTGATGGTCAACTTTTAGATGTAGAAAACATCATAGGAAAGTTCAAGGTGGATTGGCATCTTGGGGGAGATTTGAAGACAATTAAATGCATGATGGGTTGTGCTCAAGGCGCGACATCAAGATGGCTTTGTCCATACTGCAATGCTCAGATTGATATTCCTAGGTAGAAAAAGACAAATGGAAAAGATATACAGAAGGTTGGTTCTGTTGGAAGGATGCCTTGAAAGGTCCCAAGAAAGGGAAGAAGCAACAAGAAGATGCAGTAGATCCAACCGAGTCAACTGATGATGAAGATGAGGAACAACCAAATACAAGATGGGTGGAACGTGTCATGTCTCGTGATATGCTAGGAGAACCAAACAGGAATTCAAATTGGAGCCCCATCATTAATTTTCTACTAAAGAATATTCACTTTTGCACACTTCATGCATTCATGAGGATCTTTGATCGATTGCTTAAGTGCCATATCGATTATGCATTCACAATGCATACACAAGAGAGGAAAGTTACAGCCCTTTGTAAATTAGAGCATCTTTTGAATTCTCTGGGCTGCCATGGCAAAAACATGAAAATTGAAGTGAATAAGCAGGCCTCTGGTATGTCATACGAGGTTGCCCAAAAGGTCTCCATGACTGGATCAAAGCGCAGCACCATAGGTGGCAAGACCCTACTACCAGGACAGGGTCCCCTACCTACCCGGGAGGAACTTGATACACATGTACCACAGTAACAGGAGGAGAAGATTTAGACTATGAGAAAGACCAAGAGGAGGTTCCTGCAAGTGCCCGCAAGCGTAGAAAGGTCAAGCTCTTCAAGCCAAGGAAGTCCCAACCTTGCCAACGCACTAACACAACACAGAGAGCTCCAAGGAGAAGGATGCGCCAAGGGCATAGGGCTCTACAAGAAATCAAGTTTTATCAGAGGAACATTGAGTTGCTGATAAGAAGAGCCCCTTTCGCTCGCACAGTGAAGGAGATTCTCCAACGATATAAAACAGAGTTCCGTGTGCTAGGGATTGCCCTTGAAGCATTGCAAGAAGCCTCCGCTGAGGCTTACCTTGTTGGGCTTTTTGAAGACACCAACCTCCTTGCAATACATGCAAAGAGGATTACCATATCTTCCAAGGACATGCAACTAGCTCGGCGCATTTGAGGCGAGCGAGACACGATCTAGAGATCTTAGATGTTAAACTTTTTTTTTTGAAGCAACTCTTTTGTTTCAAACCCCTCTTTGTAACAAGCCTATCTGGCTTTCATTTGTAACCTTCTGATAATTAAAATTTTAAGTTTCTCTTACAATGTCTCGGTGTCATCATGTTTGTTTAACATGGAGTGTCTATCATGTGCCAGTTTATCACCCAAGGCATCAGAAATGCTCCTGGAGGACAGAGGAAGCTGTGCCAGTGCTAATTTGGCCTCTGCAAACGGTGATGTAGGCCCAAATTCGCACTGTTCTAGCACTTCTCCCCTAGCCACTCACAGGATCATTTCTGATGCATTTATAATGAAGTTGAGCACACTAATTTGTGAGAAACAGTAGTTTATAAGATAAAAACACCTTTAATCATGTGTAAAAATATAGTGTTTATCATCCAATGCATCAGAATTGCTCCTAGAGGACTGGGGAAGCTATGCCAGAACAGTGCAAATTTAGGCTCTACAGCGGCGCTGCAGGCTTAAAATTCGCACTGTTCTGGCACTGCTCCCCCAGCCACTCAGGATCATTTCTGATGCATTTATAATGAAGTTGAGTATACTAATTGTGAGAAACAATAGTTTATAAGATAAAAACAACTTTAATCATGTGTAAAATTACATTGTTTATCATCCAATGCATCAGAATTGCTCCTGGAGGACTAGGGAAGCTATGCCAGAACAGTGTGAATTCAGGCTCAGCAGCGGTGGTGCAGGCTCAAAATTCGCACTATTCTAGCACTGCTCCCCCAGCCACTCAGGATCATTTCTGATGCATTTATAATGAAGTTGAGTACACTAATTGTGAGGCGGTGCAAGCTCAAAATTCGCACTGTTCTAGCACTACTCCCCCAGCCACTCAGGATCATTTCTGATGCATTTATAATGAAGTTGAGTACACTAATTGCGAGAAACAATAGTTTATAAGATAAAAACAGCTTTAATCATGTGTAAAATTACATTGTTTGTCATTCAATGCATCAGAATTGCTCCTGGAGGATTGGGGAAGTTATGCCAGAACAGTGCAAATTTAGGCTCTACAACGGCGGTGTAAGCTCAAAATTCACATTGTTCTAGCACTGCTCTCCTAGCCACTCAAATTATAAAAACAGTAATTTATAAAATAAAAATACCTTTAATCATGTATAAAAATATATTATTTGTCATCCAATGTATCAGAATTGCTCCTGGAGGACTGGGGAAGCTATGCCAAAACAGTGCAAATTTGGGCTCTACAACAGCGGTGCAGGCTTAAAATTCGCACTGTTCTGGCACTGCTCCTCCAGCCACTCAGAATCATTTTTGATGCATTTATAATCAAGTTGAGTACATTGATTATGAGAAACAGTAATTTACAAGATAAAAATACCTTTAATCATGTGTAAAAATACATTATTTGTCATCCAATACATCAGAATTGCTCCTGAAGGGCTGGGGAAGCTGTGCCAAAACAATGCGAATTTGGGCTCTACAACAGTGGTGCAGGCTCAAAATTCGCACTGTTCTGGCACTGCTCCCCCAGGCTCCCAGGGTCATTTTTGATGCATTCACAAAAACATTGATGGTACAAACTAGAAAAAACAATGATATACTTGATGAAAATAAGTTTGTAAAAATTGTATTGTATTCATAATAAGAAGTGATACATCATCTTTACAAAAGCTTTCTTACAATATTGAGCTTCCTTCTCTTCATGTGCACAAAAACATGTAAAGGACAAAACCAATTTAGCCCTACTGACCTAGATGCCTTTGAAAACTTGAGTGATGTCTTGATATCACTTACCATCTTAAACTTTAAGCATAAGATGGTCCAAGCATCAGTAGGTTTGGGCCATTCAGGATTGTTAAGAGGGGGGTTGGGGATCTCTTTTAGCTTGCCAAATAAACCTGGTTTTTTATCTACAAAATATGAGTGAGAAAAGAAAAAGATATTGTTCTGTACAAGATCACTTGGGCTTTGAGATACAAACATTGCCTCTCCAATGGATGCATGCATAGAATAGAAAACTCCAGTGAGGCTTTGGAGTGGTTGTTCCTCAACATAATTAGAGGGAAAAATATCTGCAAAGAGAGACATAAGAAAATGGAGAATCATAAGAGAATTTGAAACAAAAAATCCAATATTAACATGTTGTTAAAGGTGTGTTTATGTTACACTGACAATTTGAAGGAAACCTTGGTCGTTGGCCTTGAATGTACAGGTCTCCAAGGGCATACACATGTTGCACTATGGCAACCAATCCTTCCTTCTTAGTATGCTTGAAGCCTTGTAGCCGCCCCTTCCAATGATGTAGCATATTCCCCAGTTGACGCACTCGATGTGGTCCCTTAGAGCTTGGCTGCATGTAGACCCAAGCCCCAACCCTGAATCTTGTTGGAGCCCAAACTCCATTCTCATCTCTTGTGTTATGCAGCACAAGCTCTCCCACCTTCTCCCTAGGTCTTCTCACATTACTAGAAGAGGCCATGGTGGTAAGAAAAGAGAAGAAGGGAAAAGAAAAGCTTGTTTTACAACAGAGGAGTGGAAAGGAGAGAAAGTTCAGGGTTTTCAGTGCAGCAATGGAAAGCTTAAAAGAGGGTTAGAGTTTGAGAATAGGCTTCCTGAACCTAGAGTAGACTAAAGAGGGATAGAGTTTCTGCAGCAATGGAGAGGGAGGGAGCTTGAGAGAGAGAGAGAGAGAGAGAGAGGGAGAGAGAGAGAGGGAGATTGAGAGGGAGGGAGCTTGAGAGGAGGGCGAGCTTGAGAGGGATGGAGTTTCTGCAGCAATGGAGAGCTTAGAAAAGGAAGAAAGAGGGAGAGGGAGCTTGAGACTGAGGGAGCTTGACAAGGAGGGAGAGCTTGAGAGGTATGGAGTTTCTGTAGCAGCAGCCATGGAGTTTCTGTAGTAGCAGCCATGGAGAGAGGAAGAAAGAGGTTCAAAATGATCTTTCCAAACCTAGAGTATGTTGGGGGGAAGTTTGAGAGAGAAAACACACTTTTGGAAAAAAAATTAAAAATTTTTAATTTTTAGTGCGCGATTCTAGGTGGGGGGACCTCTAAGTTTGGGCCCAAGAGGTAGGGGGACAAGAGTAGTAATTAGGCCCCATTAGCAAACCAAAGCCTAGGCCCCCTAGGGTCAAAGAAGTCAAAAATGTGCACCTAGTCCTCTTCCTATTGGTCTATTCCTAATTAAAAGTTAATCCAAGAGGCCCTCTTTGGGTCCAAAAAATTCCTAATGACATAATTGTTTTGCTGCCAACTTGCTACTTTTTATGTCACTGTGATTCTTAGCAACATTCTTCTAAAAAGGGACTTGGTTTACCACAATAAAAGCAATCCTTTGAACCTGATCCCGATTGATATCTTTGCTGATTTCCTCAGTCTTTGTGGCTTTCCCTGCCTTGAGACTAGTCTCTTTCACTTGTGTGTGTGTTTCTCTACAAATCATTGGATTGCTGCTGTCCATAATTTTGGTTTCTAAACCAACCACCACCTTGGCCTTGACTTATGACCTCTACCTCTACCGAAAATTTTATAAGTGGCCTATTCTAAAGTGTTCTTATTTTGGGAGGAAGAGTCTTGACCCAAATACTTTTCTTCTATGATTAACAGAGACACCACCTTGGTTGGCGCGAAGACTGCAACTACTGCGAGACCCCTACCTCTACTTGAATTTGAGTGGAAGGCATGTTTAAAGTGTTCTTATTTTAAGAGGAAGATTATTAACCCAAATACTTTTCTTCTATGATTAATATAGATACCAAATCCCAAAAGTTGGGAACATTCTCTCTTATAGTAATAGAGGTCTTGAATGGCTTGTATTCTCTCTTGGATTTTTCTCCCAAAAGTTGGGAACATTATCTCTTATAGTAATAGAGATCTTGAATGGCTTGTATTATTTTCCAAGTCCATTCAAATAGATGCTCACCAAGTAATTGTCTTCTAGTGAGACATTGATAGATTCAAGGGATTCAACAATACCCTTGATCTTTAATACATACTCATTGATGGACATGTTCTTCTTCTCAATTGTATGTGGCTCCTATTTTAGCTACAATTTCCTTGCCTTTGTGATTATCTAGAACATCTTCACCAAGTTTTGTCATGTAACTACTGGAGTGTTGGCATCCTATATATGTTCTACCATATTATCTATCACATTGATTGAAAGATAATACATGACTTTTCTTACACTTGGTTTCAGTCTTTGAACACCTTTATCTCTACTAGAGTTGCGTTCTCTTCAGGCAATTTTGGAGGCTCCTTATTGTCTCCTTCAACATTTTTCATAAAGAAATTGGTCATTATATTTCTTTAGTACAAATTACTATGTACCAAACATGTATCTTCGCACCTACGAAGACAACTCCTCAATTAGAGACATTTAGCTCCCAGGGTGTCATACTAAAATAAGACGAGAAAGAGATGACGATGCTCTTACTCGTGTACTACTTCCTTTGCCTTCATAGCTTTCTTTTCTTGCCACTAATAAGCTTCTTAGCCTGAACCAGGCTCTGATACCAAGAAAAGATTGGGGGAGGAGAGAGAGCTCAAGCTCTTAAAAGCACACACACACTCACACAACAATGGTGGATAAGACACATAGAGAGATGGAAGGCTGAAATCTTGTTCTTCTTGTTTCTCTCAAAAGAGGACTACAAAAGATAAGTGAAAACTAACACAAGTACTAGAGTACTATATACAAGCGGTTCATAATATGAATATGCTCACATATGATAAGTAAAAACCAATAGAAGTACTAGAGTACTATGTACAAGTGGTCCTTAATGTGAACACGATAAGTAGGTGAGATAACAAGATAAGCATTGCGCCATAACTCTATTGGATTAGGTAGGTATATACCAGCTATAGAATCATTGGTGACAAGAGCCTTTATGTCACCAAACATGCCAGTGGTGTGGTCACCCAAGCACATCATGAGTGTCAACTCTTGTTGAGCTTGACATCTCAACCATTGTATAGGTCAACTGGGGTGGTTGTGAACATCAGTGGGATTAGTCGTGGATGATCAGTTATGTTGGATATGTTTGACTAGTAGGTCTATACACCCCCTTCCTAGTTCTTTTCTCCTTTTGGACTAGGCATGTATGGAGGTTTAGGCCCCTAATTTGGCTTAATAGGAGTGTGTTCCATTGGTTCTTGGACTGCCCTCAAAATAGTCCTGGGTCTCCATGCACCCACCACTGATAGAATGCCAAGCTTCTCATCAGGGATCCCATTAGAGTCACCATCCCTTTGCATGTAATACACGTCTAGCACCTACCATGAGATGATACATTTAGATTCCTTGCATTCATCCTCAACATTTAGATTCCTTGCATTCTACTATAACATATAAAGGTCGGTCCAATCTAGTGTTAGTCACCCTTCTTTGATTTGTCTTTGCTACTTTGTCAAATCCTACTTGGCTCTTTAGGAGTTATCTTCATCTTCTTCACGGTTCTTCTTCTTGTTTTGAGCTCTTTTTATTGCATCTCCCTTGCCTTTATCTCTACCCTCCTTCCTTGTCTTCTCTCCCACTAGCTTTTTTTTAGCCTTTGTCTTTTGAGCCCTTTCCTAGCTTTGGGACTTGGCTTGGTTCTTCTCCCCCTCTTGTTCCAAAGCCACTTGCTAACCAAGTTCTTTCTCTTAGAAATGATCCCCCCTTGGGATTGTACCCTCTCACCAATCTAAATGCCAGGGCTCCTCATTTGTGACCTTGTTGGGTGCACAAATGTTGAAGCATGATGAAAAGTAAGGAACAAGATTCAATTAGAAGAGGTAATGAGGAGACAATAAGAGAGAACATTAACACAAGCATGAGTCACATCATCATATATTCACATAAGGTTACCTTCTTGTTCAAGCCCCTTCTCGATAACAATATTGGCATACTAAAATGTCGTGTCTCACATGGATAATCACCACACATATGTATTATACATCGCAATAAGGAAGCCCTAATAACATGGAAATTTTGGTGTTACATCTCGCCTGGACCAAAATAGAGCCCTATCCTCAAATTTCGATAGCATGTCACCATTAAGATCTGTTAGAATTTCGTGGTGCTCATGCTAGATCAAATATGTGGAGGAGAGAGACTCACAAAATACAAGAAAAGATCTTGCTTATTAAGTTGCTCAAAATACAACTAAGCTTCATGCTCTATACAATGCCTTCTAGCTCCACCTTTAAATAGGTGAGCTAGTGGACCATAAGTCCATTCACACACACACCCTTCTCCTCCCCTTTTACAAAACCTTACTCTTAATACCCCCCCTCAATACCAACTATGAAAGAAAATTGGAATAGGTGGTATTGGACATAGGTTGCCTTTATAACATTAGGCGTACAAGGTAGGAATATAGGTGTGGTTGCATTGAGATTTAAAACAATTTCTCAGTGGATTTAGAGGTTGATACAAAGTTAGCCTCTAACTCTTTGTTAGGACATTTAGAAGTGATATGTCCCGTTTGTTTACACTTGTTACATTTCATTTTGTTGGGATATTTGATCCAATAATTATTTGTCAAATGACCCACCTTTTTGCAATGGACACATCTTACTTTGATCACTTGATGTGACAAAGCTTGTTCGATATTCGATGAAGTTGTTGCATTTGAAGATTTAGCTCCTCCCTTTGGCCTCTTTTCTTCATCAGACAAGATTGAATGACTCCTTCAAGGGTGGGATTAGGTATGTTCTTCAGGGTGGTAACTAAGATGGAGTACACCTTCTTGATTGCTTTTCGCAAAACAGTCCACTACATCATCTTCATCCATTCTCGCATTCACTGATGCAAGTTGAGCCATAAGGCCCTTCAAGTGAGAGATGAAAGCTCCAATGACGTCTCCCTCTTTGAGTTTCAAGCTGAAAAATTCAATTTTAAGTGAGATCTTGGAATTCTTACCACGAGCTCCATAGAGCTTATCAAGCTCATCCCATTTCTCCTTTGCAGTCGGAAGCTGGTCTACATGGTGATTGAATGAGAGCCTTATCAAGATGAAGCATGATGATGGCTTGTTCCCTCTCATCATCTTCAATACCTTCATCCTTAGTTTGATCAATAACCTTAGTGTCGGAGATGAATGGCCAAAAACCTTTGGACATCATCTTGTACTTGTGACAAGAACTTGCCAAGTGTGGAAGCCCTCTCCTGAAAACTTCTTAATTTGGGTGTTGTCCTTTGACATTGGGTATTGAAGGAAATTACTAGAGAGTACTGGGCTGATTTATGAAGAAGAAAAAAACCAAAAATTTTGATATTTTGGCTTGGTAGCTGTTGGGGTGTCAGGCAAGCAAACAATCCACGGTTTTGAATCCTGATTAAGACTTAATACGCTTTGATTAAGGCTCTCTTCACTCTTCTCTTCATGTTTTCAACCTGAGGCTTTAAATGGGTCTCCATTAACAAGATTAGAAAGCTAATCCTAGCCTAGCAACCAAAAATCAAAGGATTGAAGCAAAAGCAAAAGCATGTACAACACTCAAAATCAAGCGCTATTTGCCTTCTTATGCAGCAGCTCACTTGATTTTTTTCAACTTTTTTCTGCTCCACATCAAGCCTAAACACAAAATCAAAGCATAAACACCAAAAACAACTCAAAATCAACACAAACAACACAGACAAAACTTCCAAATCCGAACAATTTTTGTGGTGTACCACTACTCCATGTTAGATGGAAAAAGGGCTTCTTCTTCTTACAAGGATAAACATCACTTGAAGAACAATAAAATTCCAATACATAAAACAAAATAAGTGATTTTGGAGCAAAACTATGCATGGATAATGACATATAAAGAACATTGATTCTACTCATCATGGCTGACTCAAATTAGGCAAGAGCAGACACAAGTATATCACATGGTTATCCATAAACATAGACAAAGCCAAAGAACACCAATGCTTGAGAAAGTAGGGTAGGTGCATTATAATTGGAGATTGTGTGGCTTTGCCTTGTGATTGGAAACACTCAATTTAATCGCTTCTTTTTTCGAACGGAGAATTGCCCCACGGTTTGCGTTTCATAAAGATGATCTTTACATTATCTAACATCTTCTCAATCTGGTCATACACGCAGGATGACAACATGAGCTTTGCACTGTACTGTAACTCATCAATACTGCAATGCTTTAAAATTTTATTGAACATGATTAAAACAAGTGTTGAAACATTAAATAAATATCATCACTAGTAAACAGGCTCAGGAATACAACTAGCTTCCTTAGAAATTTAAATTCAAATTATCAAAGAAAGTGTGACCATTAATGAGAACCGTTCTTTTGAGACTATCTTTCATGTAGGGAGATCAACACAACCTGACCTTGACTGGCAGGAGTACCTCAATTCTGCAAGAGTCCCACAGCGCAGCTGCTAGCAGGAAACCTGACCATCCTCAAAGGTTCAACATCCGCGCATGCAGCAACAAGAAAGCTTGTTGCAGGAGAAGATCCTGCACACAGTGCACATGCAGCAGCATCACAACAGCCCTATATAATGTGCTACACAAGCATGCATTCACGCACTAGAGCTGCATAAAAACTTGCTATAGCAGTGTACAGCATGATACAACAGGCCTTGAGCCAAATGTGTAGAAAGGGTTACCTGTTTAAGAAAATGTGTGTATGGTCTTTCTATCTTCTATCATTGGACTGTAAAGTGTATGCCACCTGACACAACAAGAAGGTCATCGTTCTTTCACATAGCCTCATATACTTTCTAACTTCTAAGATTGTGGAGTGTAAAGTGTACACTGCCTGACAAAACAAGAAAAGTATCATAGCCTCAAATAGCCTCCTACGCTTATTGCTTTCTGTGGGATCACGTGCCTGCCATAGCCAAGCACGAGCCCCAAGAAGAAGACTTGACAAGAATAGGGCACCTCTCCACCCGACCACTGGATATAGGAACCCTAGGAGACTCACCTCCCAACCGCCGGTTATAGAGACCTAGCTGTGCTATATTTAGCACCGACCATCCACACTTGCCCGGACACCCCTGAACCCCCCCACACTCTTAGTGTGCTAGCGTTTCTCGTCCTAACCCACTCCTACCCTTGTCCTGATGCTTTCTCTGCATCCTGTTCCAGATTGCATGCAGCATAAATACTTGAGAGCATAATGTAAGGTATAAATTCTTTCATATCTGCTTCAAGCAAATGATTTGTTGAAAATTCTCCCCCTTGTATGTCTGCCATAGTCTTACAGGCACCAAGCAAACTGGTCCATGTCACTGGTGTAGGCTTAAATGGCATCTTTTCAATCAGGTCTTCTGCTTTATTCATCTGCCCCGCCCTCCCCAAGAGGTCTATTATACAATCATAATGACCCACAGTTGTTGTGAGACCATGGTGTGCATCCATTAACCCTAAGAAGTAACAACCCTCATCCACTAGACCAGAATGGCTACATGCAGAAAAGAGGTACAGAAAGGTTACGTCATCTGGAATAACTCCTCCGTGCTGCATCTTCTCAAAGAGTATAATAGCTTCTGTTCCCTTTCCATGCTGAGCATAAGCTGCAATCATGGCATTCCATAACTTTAAGTTGCATTCACAACACTGGTAAAACAGAACCTCGGCCCTCTGCAGGCTGCCACACTCCGCATACATGTGAACAAGAGCATTTCTCACTTCATTGTTGAACTCCACACTTGAGTAGAGGATGCTGATATGTAGCTGCTTACCTTTGGTCAGGGTGGACTGGCAACTGCATACAGAAAGGCAGCTGACGAAAGTGCCACAGTTTGGAATCACTCCTTCATTTTGCATTTGGTCAAAGAGTTGAAGAGCCTGGTAACTATCATCATGCTTGACGTGTGCTGCAATGACAACATTCCACAAAACATCATCTCGCTCAAGCATTCTGTCGAACAGCATCTCAGCATCCTTTAAGCTGCCACACTTGCTATACGTGTTAATCAACTCAGCTGCGATCACCATATCCAAATCAAAGCCCTTACATATGATCAGGGAATGACACTTTCTACATTCACTTAGGTTAGCTTTTTGGGCAAATACAGTAAGGATACTGGCAAAGGTAACACTGTCGGGGATGGCTTTATCTACCTGCATTTGACTAAAAAGGTCGAGAGCCTTCTCACCACACCCATTCTGAGCGTATGCTGTAATCATGGAATTCCAAGATATCACGTTCCGTTCAGGCATTCCATCAAACAGCTTCTGTGCTTCACCCAGATTCTTGCTCTTGCTGTACATGTCAACAAGGGCATTGCAAACTACAACATCCGATTTGAACTCAGTCTGCAAAACATAATGATGCACTACCTTGCCTTCGAATAAGGCTGACTGACTTGCACATATGTTAAGAATGTTGACAAAAGTAAACTTATCGAGGCTTATCCCTTGCTTCTGCATATGGCTAAAAAGCTGAATGCCCTCCATCTTTTGACCATGCTTCATGCATGCTGAAATCATAGCATTCCAAGAGACAGTGTTTTTCTCAGCTAACATGTTAAACATTTGATGTGCATCCACTATACTACCACATTTACCATACATGTGTGTGAGGGCAGTAGATACAACAGGGTCTGACTCAAAGCCGCCGGGCAAGATCTGTGCATGTATCCGCTTGCCTGCTAATAAAGCTTCCTTGCTGTCGCATGCAGAGAGTGTACAAACGAAGGTAACTTGATTTGGGAGTATTCCATGCTGCTGCATCTGAGTAAATGCTTGAAGTGCCTCCTTAGTGTGTCCATGTTGGGCATATGCTGTTAGCATGGCAGTCCATGAGATTACACAATGCTCATGCATATCATCAAAGATCCTGCAAGCCTTCTCCACGCTGCCACACTTGCCATACATACTAACAAGGGCAGCTGCCATTATAACATCCAATTCGAAGCCCCTGTGTGTAACTTGGATGTGTGCAAATTTTCTCTCTGCTATGGTTGCCTCACAGGCACAAGCAGAAACAATGCTAACAAAAGTAACCTTGTTTGGTATCAGCCCTTCCTGCTGCATAAGGCCAAACAACTGAATGGCTTCTTTCCCATTGTTGTTCTGGACACTCGCAGCAATTATGGCATTCCAGGAAACCACATTCTTCTCAGGCATTCTATCAAACATAATCCTTGCATCTTGAAGGCTCTTGCATCTGCTATACATACTCACTAGTGCAGTACCAACAACCACATCGAACTCACAACCGCTGCACTTGAGCTGGACATGTACTCGCTTGCCTCGGGGGAGGGCATCCTGGTCAGCACAACAAGAAAGAATACAAAGTAAGGTAGATATGTCAGGGATAACATTACAATTTAACATCTGCTGGAACAGTTGAAGAGCAATTTTTCCCTTCTTATTATGTTCAAGATGCATGCCAATCATGAAATTCCACATGGAAATGCTCCTTTCAGCCATGTTATCAAAGCAGTAATGTGCATCACTAGCGAGCCCACATCGGCCATACATCCTTGCAAGATCATCAAATGAAGGGGGGTTTCTTTCAAGCCCAGATGCGACAATGTGATGGTGGATGGACATACCGTGTGCGAGGTTTCTTGCATTTGCACAAAAAGCCAAGAGGGGGACAAGCATGGAAGGGTTCTCTTGAAGGTCTGGTGGATTCATGGCCACCTTCCATGGTGCGGAGATGCTCTTTGCAAGGGTTTGAGCTCGGGGGTTAACACTGTGAACTGGTTTGGAGAAGATCTCTCTTAGCACATCAAACTCATCCTGAGGTGCCAACACGTGCCCTTTGTCAAGGAGGATGCTTGTGGATGCATCTCTCTGATGAGAACCCATCTGCCACTGCTCTCCCTGAGGCATTCTGACTGCTGTTGTTGCACACCCACAAGGCCAACGGTGGAGTAGCTTGCCTTCGGACATAAGAAACAGCTCTGGGTGGTGGGTTACTCTTCATCTCCAGCGATCAGTTTAGAGTGCAGAGATGACTCTCTGAACACGATGTATCATCCTCGGTCCCGTGTAGGGGTTAATATACGTACATACACAATACATTTACCGTGTCTACATATTGTGTTTGTGTGCGCGTGTGAGAGAGAGAGAGAGAGAGAAAAGGGCGCCCGCCCATCCTACCTGATGGATGGGCAGGATCCATTACACACAAAGACCTTGGGCGGCTAGTGTATTTAATATATAGCCTGCGGGGGTCCCTCCTCGTTCAGCACATCCATGTTATCGTATTGGTTGAGCACACTTTTCTAGAGCATGGGGCCCTTGGTTCAACCCTTGGGCGGGACTCTGTAGTCTTGGACAAGGGAGGTTGGCAAGCCAACTTTTTGTCCAGCCCGCTTTTAGCGGATGCAATAAACTGCCGCCCAGTGTGGCGGCCAACTCAATACATGCTCGTGCTGCCCAAGTTTGGGCAGCCGGTGTGTAAAGAGTCTTATATTAAATGTCTTCAAAACACCTAGTGGGCCTATGAGACCAAAAGTAATACAATGGTACCATGGAAAATTAAAAGAAAAGTAAAATGAGCCATGGAAAATTAAAAGAAAAGTAAAATGAAAACATTTGATAGTACATGTGATCAACAGATGATCCTGTGTAGAGTGAGATATACTCTGATCAGCTAATGACGATACCCGCCTCGGCCAGAACCGATCTAATGGTGGAGGAATGTTAGGCCTCTGTGAATGGGAGCGTGTAATGTCGACGAAGAACCTCACGAATCTGTCTCTGTGTGGCGGAGGGACCTGATGCTCTAGGTCAGGGACATTTGGCTCGCAGAATGGATCGAGCTCTCTCGCTAAGAACTCATCTAGGGCGTGAAGCTGGAGCGTGGGTACGGGTGGTGGGCTCTGATGTCGTAGTAGAGGAACTGTTGTGGGCAGTGGATTCTGATGTGGATGTGTGTACCACAAAGAAATCTGTGATGGCTCTCTTTAAGGTGTCCGGGGCTGTCTCTTAGCATGCTGCCTCAACACTACATCCCTGTGTCGTCTGAGCTCCATCAAGTAAATGCCCAAGCACCTCTGATCCCCAAACTATATCACCCGTGTGAGTGGTCTGAATCCCTCTCAGAAGAGGCAGTGGAATCTCCCCCATATCTCGTAGTAAGCCGGTCAATTGAACATATAATGGGCCTCATCCTCTACTGCCCCTGTGGTGCACACAGAGAGAGAGAGAGAGAGAGAGAGAGAGAGAGAGAGAGAGAGAGAGGGTGCATTGTATACACACACAATTTCATGTTCTTTGCGTTTGAATGCTTATGTTTTGTGTCCACACTCACTCTTTTCATGTCATATGTGGTTGAATACGAACCCATCACAACCGTCCATGAGCACTTCCAAACCAACCTTAACATGCAACCCATGTCGGTGGATACGGGACTAGATCGCAGGATCTAGGCCATGGGTCACGATGATTGTTCACAACACGGCCTCATTTTTCAAGGTGGACCACCAACTCGTGGACAAAATCCTTTCATAGCCTCATGTAGTGTCTCATATCCGGACATGAGCATGAGACATGCGACATGAGACGACATGAGACGACATGAGATAGTGTCTCATGTCCAGAGAAAGTCCTTTCCTAGCCTTATATAGTGTCTCATGTCATCCAAACATGAGTGTGAACACTGCCAATCACACATTGTCCATGCCTAACTACATCCAATTCAAGGGTGGTGTAATTGATTTTTATGACAAGGATTTTGCTAGCCATAAAGAAGTTCCTAAAGTGCATGTAAACCTAAACTTTTCAATTGGCAATGCTTCTTAGATAGGTGTTTGCTAATGGAGGCATGACCTTGTCAAAATCATATTTCTCAATTTTCCTATTTAGCATTAGGGTTCTTGTTACTTTATATGAGGAGAAAGCATGATTAGTGTGAGCAATAATAATATAATGCAAATTTTATGGTTAAACATGTTGTGTTGGATAAAGTTTAGTTGATATAGATGCGCATACTATGGATTTTAGACAATAATCACATATGCTTCTTGGTCCATCTATGACATTATCTAGTTGTGGAGAGTTGCACATTTCCTTCTCTTGGAAAATTATGAAATCCAAGAATGGGCCCTTCTTTTATATGATGTGATGTATTAATTTTTAAAGAAGTTTAAAGCAGATGACAATCTCAATGTGATGTATCATGTAACACATACGTAGTTGTGTATAGTCTTGTTCCCATGGATAAATTTATTGGAGAGATATCCTCCCCCACCATCTAACCTTAGGCATTTTATGTGCATGGCTTTATCTTTCGCTACCATGGCTTTAAAGCTCTGAAAGGAGTAAACACTTCACTCTTATCTTTCATGAAATACAGCCACACTTTCCTAGTGTGATCATTAAATCGGATGAGAGTCACATAATATTGGCATCCTTTGATTGATGCCGACTCAGTTTGTTGGTTCCCAAACATCTGAGTGTACCACATCCAAAGGTCTTTGACTTACATTCTTATCATTTGAAAATGTATGCGTAGCCTGATTACCCAATCAACATTTGGTCCACTTTGAACTTTGGCAAACCTGTAACATTACTTTGGGCCTACATATTTTTCGTGTGTTGACAGCCTCTGAATATTGACATGTCCAATGCATTTATGCCAAATATTAATGTCTTTAATCACACACTTGTACCATGTGCAAGCATTGCAGTGTTCACTTCAGGTATGCTTACATCTGTTCACTTTAGGTATGCTTACATCCGTTCACTTCAGGTATGCTTACCATGTGCAAGCATTGCAGTGTTCACTTCAGGTATGCTTACATCCGTTGAAGGAAACACTCGACTAACTCTGGTTTTCTTTGTAACCAAGTAGCACTAATTATTGGAGTCTTCCACATAACATTCATGATGAGGGTTAAACCTCCTTGTAGACCTTGCTTAATCATTCGACCAACAAAAACTAGGTTCTCATTTTTGGCATATGAAGCACATCAGTAAGATACTTCATTTTTCCATCCTGCACATGGGCAAAGGAACTTTGCCAACATGCGCAACATGGTGTGATCACCCATTTCTACATAACCTAGCTTTTCCAAATCCCTCATTTCTCTGAACCACTCATTATGGCTAGTCATGTGGTTAGAGGCACCAAAATCAACATACCATACATCTCCTCCTAAGTTTGGTGCATCTGCAATTGTGGAACTAAGAATATCATGCATCACAAACAACTTCTAAGATGTATAGTTTCTTTGCTGTAACTTCCCACTTTTTATGTCATTTTGCATTTTACCTTTCCTATATGCCATGGCTTGCCACCATAATAATAGCATTCTATACTATTTCCACTTTGATTTCTTTCCCATCCACCTCGATCTCTTTGGATCCCCTTGCCTCTAGAGTGGCCTCTTCCATTTGTTTGTGACTGAGAGTCTTATTGTTATTGTTATTGTCCATGATTCCTATTTCTATACCGAACTTTACCTCAGCCTCTATATGAAGGTCTATCTCTACCTTTACATGTCTCAATAGAAGTCCTACTCTTCCATTTGTTTGTGACTGAGAGTCTTATTGTTATTGTCCATGATTCCTATTTCTATACCGAACTTTACCTCAGCCTCTATATGAAGGTCTATCTGTACCTTTACATGTCTCAATAGAAGTCCTACTCTTGCATATTCCTCGAAGACTCTTGGAAGATAATTCATCTATAAATTTTCCCGAGTTAGGATAGAATTCCAAAAAACTTCTCATAATCTTTTCTAAGTCTATTCATTAATGAGAGGGACAACAAGTCATCATCATCATCTAGTGCTCCAATAGAACTAAGGGAATTATTAAGCCCTTTAATCTTTAATGAATAATCATTTATACATGGCTTTCTATTCGTTAGCTCCTACTTTAGTTGTTGCATCTTTCTATCTTTAGTTCTTATGCTTTTCATGCCCAAAAACATGGCCCGAAATGACTCCGAATAGTATACACTATCCTCTTTCTTCAAGGAAGAGAGCTCCCCAAGATAAGACAGTGCCCCTTCTTGCTCTGTAACTATTGTTATTTCCCTTGACTAGCAACTACATGCAAACATTTTCTTGGGAATCAAAGGAAAAGAGATAAAATTACCCTTACCCATGTACTGCTTCCTTTTCTTGAGCTCTTCACACAAACTAACACATTGATACCATGAGAAGAATATGGGGGAGAGGGTGAGCTTGAGCTCCTTGTAGGAAAACTTCTTCACACACACACACACAAGTAGACTGATCACACAAGAAAGAGATGGATGGCTAAATTTCTTTCTATCTTTTTACTTCTTTACAACCATAATATAAAGAAAAAAGTACATAGTATAAGGGAGAGTGCTATCAGAGATTTCACTTACGTAACTATAAGGGAGAGTGCTATCATAGTATAAGGGAGAGTGCTATCATAGATTTCACTGATGTAATTACAAACACATTGATTAACAATGGTGCTTGAAATTAACGTTAATAACATTGTATTAACATTCTCGGTATTTGACTTGGAGCTCACATAAAGCCCACCGGGCTTTTGTTATTTCTTGTCGAGCTTTAGTTATTTCCCACCGGGCTCGCTGAGATTTTTATTTTTCCTAATAGGCCTGGCGGGAAATAGAAAAAGCCAGGTGGGCTATTATTAAAATCTATAAAGTTCCCAGATGGTGTCATATCTCATGCTTAAATAGTAACAACACACTAGAGGGTGCTTCTCTTGGATAGGTAGCCCTTGTTTAGGCAACTTGGGTAGGTGCTATCCCCGAGAAAATCCTTGTGTTACTTGTGGATTGGGCTATTAGTCCTATTATTGGATTGTTTTTGGCCCTTGATACAGATAGCTCAGCCTGTGTTTCGCATACAGAGTACAGTGTACGAATTGGACATCTTGTCCTTGATTGGACAGTGGTTGTCCTTGATTTACATTTGTACGCTATTTTTGCGCTTTTTAGTTTAGACTTAGGGTTAGGGTCCAGGGACTACTTTGCACTTTAGCTTGGACTAGTAGTCCTTTATTGGGCAGCGTTAATCCTTGCTATATAGAGAAATATTATTTTGTATGTTAGTGTTTGGACAATTTGTCCTACTATTGGATAGTTGTGGTCCTTTTTAGCACTGCATCCCTTGCCCATAGGATAGAAAACGTGATCGATTGGACCATTTTTCTTACTATTGGGCAGCATTGGTCCTTTTGTCTTTTGTTATGAAGTGTAAGCCATTGGAGTATTGATCCTTCAGTGGGTTGTACTACTCCCTTGGTGTAAGCTACTTATTTGATATGGCTTTCTTATTTTAGAGTGTAGTTTGGTCTATGAGTCCTTTGTTGGGTTGTAGTGGTCCTTGCTAGTGGTGATTCACGTCTTCTTAATCTTTTTTTGAGGTATGTTCTCAAATTTTATATGTAATTGGTGGACATGTATGATATGCTTTTAAATTATATTGTCTTACATCTTGGTTATATTGTGCTAAAAGGTTGTTTTTAATTTTAATCAGCGAAGAGCATGTAGTATATTTATGGAAGTCTTTTAAAGTTATAAATGTTAAAAGTGATTTTTAAACACAACTTACAAGATTAGTGTGTAAAATGTCATTTGAATCTTGTTCTTATATTTATAACATGCAGATTTTTAGTAAACCTCGTACCAATTTGCAAACGTGAGCACATATATTGAGCAAAAAATGGATTGTAACACCTTAGATCCACATGTGTCGCAATGTGAGGCTTCTCCAACTGAAATACCTGCCTGTCCAATGATACATGGAACATCTACTCAGATGCACAACACTGGAAATAAAAAAAAGTCTGGACCCAAGTGGCAATTTTATAAGAATTTATGTGGTAAATTTATGGAGTGGGAATGCAATTATTGTCATGTATGTAAATCAAGAGGCTCCGCACGATTAGGGATCATTTCTTTGGCAGTATTAAGAAATCGTGTAGAAAATGTGATCATCCAGCTGTAGTAGGTTAATCAAAATACAATTGATAGAGGAGAGTGACAAGGGCAAAAGACTCAAAGTGTCCTTTGCAAATACTCATCCTCTTTCACATGCACAGTAAGGTGGTATTTCTTAGGAAACTATAGCGTAAGGTGAGTAGGTTCCAATGTTTTTTCAATTTTAGCCCCATTATGAGGTTTGTTTTGTGTATAGAGATTTGTACACTTGGGGGTCTATAGCAACTTTGGTCCTTTTTTTGTCAAGAGATTTTTGCCTCAAGGTGTGCCCTTCATTTTTCATTTTATTTTTGTGTGGATTTGATAGAGCATATCCTAGGTGAGAGGAATAGTAGTGTGGATTTGATAGAGCAAGTCCTAGGTGAGAGGAATAGTAGTGTTTCACCTTGCTACCATTAAAATAACTTTCCATCTCAGCTACATCCAGGGTCTTTATCTTTATTGTACCTTGAGGAGAAGTGACTTGGTATAGGGACCTTTATACTTAAGTTTTCCTTTGGTGTTCTTAACACTATACATGAGTACATGTCTTCTATCTTCATGCATTTGTCCTTTAGTTGGTCATTAAACCACTACTTATGATGATGTAGTTTTCCAATCATCAACCTGTAAAGTAGATCACAATCTTTGCTTACTCATTAGTTTCTCTAAGGTAGCTAACCTCTTTCTGAGGGGGTTTCATGTCTCACTACAACTTGAAGGCTTGGAACTAAGCGTTCAATTGGCATGACTATGTTAAGCCTAAAATACAAGATGGAAAGGTGTGTTATTGATAGCCATCTTGTAGGCAATAAGATAGGCCCATAGAGTAAAGTACAGCTTATGCTCCTAATGGCTTTTTGATGTCTCTATTTTCTTGGTGAAAATAGAGATAGGCCCATAGACCAGAGTGTAGCTTATGCTTCTAATCACTTTTGGATGTCTCTATTTTCTTAGTGACAATAGTGTATAATGTCTTGTTTGTCCTCTTAGTTTGGCTATTCGCTTAGGTGGTGTGGACTTTTTGTGTGCATCACCACAAATAATTCTTGTGAGAAAGAAAGAACACCACTTTGTTTATAAAATGTGTACTCACTATATTAAGCATGAACATAAAGGTTATTTCCATTCTTTCCATCCGGCCTTCCTACAAGCCTTGTTCTTCCAAGTTTTTATGGAAGAGTGTTCTTTCCATTTGCCAAGACATGAATCTAGTCCTCATCAAAAAGTTTATAAAATGTGTACTCAAGCATCAAAAAGTTTATAAAATGTGTACTCACTTAAGCATGAACATAAAGGTTATGCTTACTGCTCTTTTGCACCATTCCGCCTCTACGCTTCGAATTGAAGCAAATGCTCTTAGCGAAGCTTAGAGCATAGTCTAAGATTTCTACAGCTTGAATCTTCTGAGCATTGATGCACTGTACGACCCGGGAGAGCTAAAAAACCAGTTGCCACTAATCTGCAAAAATTCACCTTTTTTCGTGTTGTTTGAGCTCATTGGCCTAGTCAGTACTTTGCTCCTAGCTAAGGGAAAGAAGCCTTGCTAAAAACCCCCTTCAATGGTAGCTTCCACAAGCTCAATTGAAGCCTCCAAAAAATGAGACTACTAATCATCATGATTAAGAACTAATTACCATCATTAATGCTGTATTACCGAAAATTGAGCTGAACCAAATGCAAAATTGAAAAATTAGAGTGCTATTCCACTGTGGGAAACTTTTTGTGGCATCAAAATTCATCTCAATCATTTCATTGCTCAAACTTAAGTGATTTTTCACCGCATTGTTTATCTCTAGTTGTTGCAAATCACTTGTAAAAGGGTTAGACACTGCCTGAGCACTAAAATCAAGGCGAGTAAAGTACAGCTTATGCTCCTAATGGCTTTTTGATGTCTCTATTTTCTTGGTGAAAATAGAGATAGGCCCATAGACTAGAGTGTAGCTTATGCTCCTAATCACTTTTGGATGTCTCTATTTTCTTGGTGACAATAGTGTATAATGTCTTGTTTGTGCTCTTAGTTTGGCTATTTGCTTAAGTGGTGTGGACTTTTTGTGTGCATCACCACAAATAATTCTTGTGAGAAAGAAAGAACACCACTTCGTTTATAAAATGTGTACTCACTATTAAGCATGAACATAAAGGTTATTTCCATTCTTTCCATTCGACCTTACTACAAACCTTTCCATCCGACCTTACTACAAACCTTGTTCTTCCAAGTTTTTATGGAAGAGTGTTCTTTCCATTTGCCAAGACATGAATTTAGTCCTCAAAAAGTTTTAGGCTCTAGAAGAGGCTCATAGTCTGAGTTCTCATCTGTACTATCCTACAAAATTTGCAAAAAAGCAGTCTCTGTAGACAGTTGTGTCAACTCCTTTGGTGAGAATGCCTCGATCCATTAGATGAGTCTTCCTTGTTTTTAAGTCTAGATTCAACAAGGATTGACTACCCTTACATATGTAAATGTGATTGGTTTCTCAATCATGAAATAGCCTTATGTCTAGCATGTAAGGCCTGTTGAAATGACTGATGGTAGAGTGCCAAGTCACCTAGCCAAGATTATCCCACATGAGCTATCATAGCTTTGTTGTACTTTCCTCATATAAAAGGAGGACATTTGAAGCATTGAAATACAAGCACAACATCTCAAGTCTTTCTATGAGTACAAGTTTCCATCTTGTAACCTAACTGAACTTGAGTCCAAACTTAATCAGCTCACACTCATCACCATGAGTATTGTTCATTTTTATCCACCTTAGATTAGTGTTGTTGTTAGTATAGGATTAGATTAGGATTAAGATCTAATTAGGTAGTTGATTAGGGAGCTTGATCCATGATTTCAACATGGTATCAGAGCTTGGTTTAAGCTCCCTATAGCTTAGCATTCATCTTCACTAACTCCACATTAGTCTAATCTCTACACAAATCACCTCATTAGCCACTAATCTCTACACAAATCACCTCATTAGCCACTAATCACATTCTTATCTTCTCTTCTACTTGTGGTCCAAATTTTGCAAGCTTTCCATTGATCATTCTCTTCACCATTTTCAAACCCTTCTAGCCAAGTGTTGACCTCACATAGCTATTAACTTTGACCAGAGGAATTAGATAGATTTGACGCTGCTGCCCGAAAATCGCTAGAAACCGCCGATTGCTCTTTTCACCATTCCGCCTCTACGCTTCAAATTGAAGCAAATGATCTTATCCAAGCTTAGAGCATAGTCTAAGCTTCCTACAGCTTGAATCTTGTGAGCATTGATTCATTGTACGACCCGGGAGAGCTCAAAAACCAGTTGCCCCACTAATATGCAAAATTCACCTTCTTTCGTGTTGTTTTAGCTCATTGGCCTAGTCAGTACTTTTCTCTTAGCCAAGGGAAAGAAACCTTGCTAAAAACCCACTTCAATGGTAGCTTCCACAAGCTCAATTGAAGCCTCCAAAAAATCGGGCTACTAAGCACTAATTACCATCATTAGTACTGTATTACCAAAAATTGAGCTAAACCAAATGCAAAATTGAAAAATTAGAGTGCTTTTCCATTGTGGGAAATTTTTGTTACATCAAAATTCATCTCAATCATTTTCATTGCTCAAACTTAAGTGATTTTTCACCGCATTGTTTATCTCTAGTTGCAAGTCACTTGTAAAAGGGTTAGACACTGCCTGAGCACTAGTAAGACCCCCTTCTTATCACATGGAGCATGTAGAAGTCATCTCAAGATTTAATGGTGATGGTTTTTTCACATGGTCAAGTAAGACCATGTACTTGCTTTTGCGTAAGGGGCTTTGGCACCTTATTGAGGATGAAGAAGTGGAGGTTAAGCCACTTCAAAACAACAAAGCATTGGGCCTCATTGCTCAAAATCTTGGTGATTATGTGACTAGTCACATTACTGGAATCAAGGATGCCAAGTTGGCATGGCAGGAGCGTAACAAAATTTTCGGCATCGACTTAAAGAGCTCAAAGATCAACCTTCTCATAAGTCATTGAGGAAGATGAATCTATTGCTGTATTGCTAAAAAGTGTTGACAAAGAACCTTATGAATCAATTGTTGCTACACTTAAAAATGTGCCTAACATTAAACTTCAAGATGTAGAATCATCTCTACTTGAACAAGAATCCTTCAAAACACATTTAAGTGAGCAAGCTCTGTACACAAAGGGTGGGAGATTTCAAAGGACAAATCAATCAACATCTCAACTTCCAAGATGCTATCGTTGTGGAAAACTTGGTCATACCAAGACTGAATGTTGCAATAAAGATAAACCAAAGCTTGTTTGTGTGACTTGTGTGGAAAAATTGGTCACCTAGAAGAAGATTGCTATGAAAAAAAGAAGCAGGCAAACTACATCGAGGCCAAAGTTGTCCCAGCTGAAGATGTGCTCTTCTAGGAGAAAGAACCATCGTACTTTTCACCCCTCTTGTCTCTACAAAAAGTGTGTTGTAAAATTAGCCTTTGAGGCCATATGATGCACTCAAGCTGAAATTTATAGCCAAAGTAGCTATAATGCCAAAGTAGCATAAAGGCCAAAGTAGCCTAGCACAAGGGGAGAGAGAGAGGAAGAATGAAAGCCTAGAAATTGTACCCAATCTAGCATCAAGGGGGGGTGTTGAAATGAGTGATGCTAGAGTGCCAAGTCACCTAGCCAAGATTATCCCACATGAGCTATCATAGATTTGTTGTACTTTCCTCATATAAAAGGAGGACATTTAAAGCATTGAAATACAAGCACAACATCTCAAGTCTTTCTATGAGTACAATTTTCCATCTTGTAAACTAACCGAACTGGAGTCCAAACTTAATCAGCTCACACTCATCACCATGAGTATTGTTCATTTTTATCCACCTTGGATTAGTGTTGTCGTTAGTATAGGATTTAGATCTAATTAGGTAGTTGATTAGGGAGCTTGATCCATGATTTCAACAAGGCCTTCTGAGGATCATAGTGTATGAGACCCTCTTCTTTAGAAATCCATCACCCAAAAATGAAGGTTAGCCATACGAGACCGTCTTCTTTAGAAATCCATCACCCTAAAATGAAGGTTAGTGTACGAGACCCTCTTCTTTAGAAATCCATCACCCTAAAATGAAGGTTAGTCCAAAGGTCTTGATATTTATGTTCTAAAGGACACATCCTAAAGGGACCCTAATGGTTTTGTTGTTGGCAAGATTGACCATGAGATGTGCTTACTATGAGTGGTGGGATTTCTTAGGCCTACTAATAATCCTTGGTGATTATGATGTTGACACCAGCACCACCACATCTAAGATTGCAAAGATTATCTTTACCTTATACACAACAAGAAACATGGCATTCATTTCATTGCTTTCGATATAGTGTGTCCCAACTTGTTCATGGGCACTTTAGGCTATTCTTTGGTCTTGTGGTCTTGGGTATGGAAGCACTCAATGTGTCATGGATCATCCTTATCATCTTGAAGTTCATCTATATGGGACCTTTGATTTCCATTATCTAATAGGACTAGTCTCTCCAAAGTTGAGAGTTTCCTTACAAAAGAACTTATTGTCTTAGCCTTCCAAGGAACTTATCAGGACTCAAACTTCCAAGGGGGGCAAGAAGGTGTGAGGCTTGTTATGTCCTGTGTGGATGATATTCGCACTCACTCACAGATAGGCTTGGACCTGCCATCATATAGGGGATATACACTAAATTTTTTGTAGGAGGTGGTGCTGCCTATGAAGTGTTAAAATAAGGCTTAGAGAAAATATCATGGAAGGTCAACTTTTGCCTTATCCTATTTCATTGTATCTTGTAATGTGAGGTTTGGTTCAAGAGGGAAAGGCTTTGGAGATAGCTCTTTTTGAGGCCATTTGATAAGAATCTCTATACCCAATGCCTTTCATTAGGGCCAAAAACGTCTCAAAATGGGCTGTGTAAGGAATTTCGCTAACTTGCTAATTATTAGTAGAATGTTGACGGTCAAAACGGCTCCAAATTTGGTCGTTTTGGATATTTAAAGCGTATCTATGTAATTGAACACGTATCTAAGTACATATTTTAAAATCTAAAAAAATATATCGTTTTCATGCTACTCTTTAATGGCTCGTCTCGAAATTTGTCCTCTTTTAGTGACTTCGCGGCAAATACTTATTTCTCTTACTTTTGAATGACCATTCCCTCCGAACGCGCTCTCATCCATTCTCCAAAAAATTTCACTCCTCTGCTTCTCTAAGAATTTCACAAGCTACATCTCATTCTCATTCTTCTGCGTCTCTCATGTTCTAATAGCTCTGCTAATATTTTTAGCTCTGTTAGTAATAAGTGATACATCTAATCGTAAGTTTCATTTGAATATCAAGCTCAACCAAGAGTATGCAACTACACGGAGTGTCTACCAAAGACCCCTTTCATGTGCGAATGAAGCTCAACATCTTCGCAACGAAGGAAAGAAGCATATTGACCTATGGACAGATGGAAGTCTATATCCACCGGATCCCAGAACAGGACGGTATCCTTCTTTTCACACACCACATGATTTGATTAGATTTGTTGGTGATGGGGTGGATGGCTTACTTGGTTATAGTTCAAGACTATCTCAATCACATGCAGAATATATTACATATCTTCAAAATACTTTATCTTTGAATGCAACAAAAATTATAGAACTTGAAAACAAAACAGTGTCTTTGAAACAAGAAAATGATCAATTGAAAACCTTAAAAGAAACTCCAATAGGGTTAAGAGTAAAACGAATGCGGGATGTAGTTAACTTGACAGAGAGATCTGGACAAAGGAAAAAAAGGTTAAAACTTGTAAGAGATCATGTTACTACCCTTCTAGGATTTGACATGTCTAATGCTCAGGAAAGGGTAAGATTTTTGAATGAGCTTATGAATAGGTCGGATATCTTGAAACTTTTGAAACTTCCTGAAAATCAAACTAAAAAAAAACTAGTCTTTCAACATCTACTAAAAGATATGGACTTATTGGTCCAGCCTTCCCAAATGCAAGAAGTTTGTGACACAGTGGGAGTGAGTAGAAAGGGATACAGAGCCATCTCTAAAACCTGGTTCAGGGTCCTTAAGTATTACAAAATCAAAGCTTTTGGGTTGCCTAGATCTCACAATGTTGGAAAATATAGAACTCTGTTAAATGAGGAAATTTCCAAACATTTCGGAGAGTATTTCTATATTGAGGGAACAATGCCATATGAGAGACAAAAAAAAATCGTCGTTTGAATACAACGTTTATAATAATATTTGGATGAACATTAGAAAAGTCCAATCTTTTATGGTGAGATATTACAACATTCGAGAAATAGATTGTGAAGGAAAACTTGTATTTGTTATAAAATTAGATGAAGCTCAAATCCAAAAATGTCAAAAAATGGAAAGAATATCTATATCCCTAATGAATACAGCATTGGACTATAGTCAAGGTAAGCTTGATTCTCCATACCACAAAACTCAATCAGAAATGGAGCTATGGTGGATTGGATCAGCTCATGTGCCAGTAGAGAGTCATGAAACATTAAAGTGGCTCTTCTCACAAACAGACATTCCTTCAGTTATTCAGAGCCAAAATGCAGGTGAACACCTTCATGTAGACGACATAGGTGATTTCATTGTGGAATGGCATTTGAGTGCCGACCTCAAGGCGTTGAAGTTTATGTTTGGTGTATGTGGAGGAGCAAATACCAAATATCCATGTCTTTATTGCATGGCAAGCACAGGGACAAGAGAATGGCTTGCAGAAAATGAGATTGAAAAACCACCATCCAGAAATAATGTGAATGTTGTCGATTATCCAACTTCTGTTAAAATTTGGGATCCAATTCTACCAATACATTTAAAAAATGTGCATATATGTACATTGCATGCAGAGATAAGAATCTTGGACAAATTGCTCAGACTTCATGTGGACTATGCATATTCTATTAAGCTGACTAAACTTGTAGATGAGTGCATAGAAAAATGCGAAGCCTTGCTCTCCCAAATGGGTTTCCATGGTGGCGAAGTGCATCTTAAAAAAGATCCTGTTCTTTCTGGAGGTACAGGTGATGTTCTGCAAGATGTTTCAATGGGAGGAGCAAAAGCAAGAAGATTTTTGAGCAACCATGACACCAAACAAGTCAATGCAATGTGGAACTGCTGGAAACATCTATGTGTCATCACCACAAATGTCAAAAGTAGACCAGATGTAGCCAACAAACGTATGGAAGTTTGGAAAAAACTCGACAATTTTTTCAAAGTCCTAAGACAACAAGTTGGTTCAAATACTTATGCAGATGATTTCAAAAAAGCAATAAAGTTTTTAATAAAAGCTATCATAGATGCCTGGGGAGAAAAAGACATAACTTATTACTTGGTGAGTGTTCAGACTTATCAAAACAGTTAAAATTAAAGTGTAATTTCTTAAATTTACTAACAAAGAATTGTCTTTGTAGCATATTCTTTACTTGCATGGACCATATTTTGCTACAGAAGGACCCCTTGCAACATGGAACACACAAGGAATGGAAAAGTCTCACTATCAAGCGAGAACTTCCTTTTTCAGATGTACCAGAAGAGGAGGTGGTCAAAGAAGAAGCAATGCACTTAAAGAATTATTCAATTGGTTCTACAGGAGGCAATTACAAAGGATGAGATCAAAGAACCAGCAATCTGAAACTACACAAACACCTCAAGATAGAGACTAATGATTTACTAACACATTTGTACCTCTTACAAAATATTTGCAAAATATTGTGTGTACATTAGTTTTTGATTCTCTTGGGACTATTTGGCATGTCACCTCTGTATCTCAAAAATTTTCTCCTTCTATAACCTCCAAGAAGATTGATATCTGACTCCTCAGCTACTGCAGCTGCATAGCTAGAGTAGCAAAGAAAGTATCCTGCTCTTGAGGCATTGAAACCTGCAGCATATCCAAAGATTCTAAAAGCAGCAGCTCTCTCTAGAAGCAAGACCTTGTTAGCATTTATTTGAAGGGGAGTGTATCCCATGAACCTTGATAACACCTTCAAGGCAAATATTGGCAACTTAGCATCTTCAAAGAAGTTCATGTGGAATGCAGAGAACACAGCCTTATCCAATGTAGGTAAGTAGTGCATGAGAGCAGATGAAGGCCTTCTTGACCTAGTCTCTGTAGCTTTCACTCTGCTGCCTTTAGCTCTTCCTAGAAAATCATCCTTATCAAGCAATTCAATCTGCAAGACAAAAACCTCACTTTAAAAAAATTACAATCACAATAACATTTTGCAAAAGATTAAATGGAATTTATCTTCTGCAACTCATCCTCAATTACTACTATCTTTCATCAAGTTTCATGAGCCAACCCTTTCCACTTTATCAGAATCTGCCTGAAGCTTGAAATCTCTGCCAAAAGACTCTACACCTAACTCAATAAGCCTGTTCTGAAAATCCTCATCTCTAAGTAAAGGTTTCTCCTCATCCACTCTTTTAAGGCACAAGGCAAGTGCATTAGGAGCAGGGATAAATGGTCAGATGTTTGCAAATCAAGTGCCAAAAACTCTTCCTTTGACTCTACTTCTATATCAATAAAGTCTTTGGTCACCTCACAAGCTTCTGAAATTGCTGCAATATAGTAGTCTTCCCTGATATTGAAGAGACATTGAAGATAGGACAAAGGAATAAAATCTTTCTCATTGATATAGAAGAAAGGAAGGCTTGGAACAGTAACAGAGGATTCAGATATGCTTGCTTCCTCTGAGGGCTCTTCAGTAACAGTGAAAGCCCTAAATTTAGCAACATCAAGATTGGCACTTTCTTTCTCCTCAGCTTGAACATCAATTTCTTCCTCTTCTAAAATCTCACTTTTCTCTAGCTTTGAGACTGTGGTGACATTTAAGTTTTCTTCCTCCTTCTCTGCATCAATTTCTGATTGTTGCTCTTTATCTTGTATTTCTGCTTTTAAAAATAGAAAGAAAAGAAAGGAGACATCCTTGGGGACAAGGTTACAAAGCTTTTTATGAATTGGACAAGAAATGGATGAAGGGCATGTGAAAGAGATTCTATTTGAAAATCTACTGAACCTCTTTGTAACTTTGGCTTTCTCCACTGATAGCTGAGTAAAATCGATAAGGTGACAAAAATCATTATCTCCGATATGAAAACAATGAGCTTTAATGGACATTTCAAATTGTTTGTACTCCTCTTCAAGAATGTCCTTAAGCTTCATCAAAACATCTGAAAGAACAAACCTTGGATTGAATATCTCCACTGCATCTACGTATACCTTCATGTCATGACCATCTTGCAAAATAGCATTCAAGAGTCTTTCACTTGGGCTTTCTTCAACAAGTTCATGTCGTCCCTCAACGCTTTTACTCATTGTGATATTTGAGAAAAACGCTGGAATAATTCTGAAGAAGGCTTAGAAGTCTTGATATGAAAGAGCCCGAACGAAGCGAAAATAAGTGGTCCAAAAGTTTTGGAATGCTTCTATTGCTTGGTGCAGGCTTTGGCAATTTGAAGGTTCAAAAAAAAAACAGAGGGTTTTGCAAAATAGGGATTGGAAGTCACTATATGGCACAGCTTGACTAAGCGAAAATAAGTGGTCCAAAAGTTGAGAAAAAATTTGAGAGAGAGTTTTTGAGAATATCCGATGGAGCACGTGGAGCGTGGCAAAACACCTTAAATAGTGACCGTTCGTGCCCCGTGGCAAAAATGATTGCATGACACGTGTATCCAATGGTCCTTTGTACGATGGATTCGAGGTATAAAAAGTTAATTTTCTTGAAAACATTTCTATTTTTCACCGACACGGTATCAAGCGAGATCACTCCTCCCAATTTCTCGGAATCTCCTTTTACCCTTCTCACCCATATCAAGCGATAGATCTCATCCCCTATCACTTGGCCATACGGAAAAGCTAGCACCAAGCGATTGCACATTTCCAATACTTCTGGAAGCCTTCAATCGCTTAGTTCCATCTCTATTTGTCATTGCCCGAATTAAGCGATAAAGCTTATCCAACCACTTTGGATCTGCCCCATCGCTTCGTTCGGGATCTTCCCTTTCACTTGGCCATACCGAATCAAGCTAGAACCAAGCGATTGCACATTTCCAATACTTTTGGAAGCCTTCAATCGCTTAGTTCCATCTCTTTTTGTCATTGTCCGAATCAAGCAATAGTGCTTATCCAACCACTTTGGATCCGCCCCATCGCTTCGTTCGGGCCACTGTAAGTTTTTTTCATCTCAACACACAAATCACCTCGTTCGGGTCTCTTTTTTTTCTTTAACTTCAATGGCGAGGACAAAACAGACTGCAAGGAAAGTCTACCCCCCTTTGGAGACTGAAAAAGCTGAAGACAAACCAGGATCTTCCAAAAAGCCAATTGGCGATGAAAAATAAGAAAAGCCTCCTCCAAAGCCTCGTGCTAGGGCAACAGCAAGAAAGAGATTAAACTATCAGGTGGTCATTAAGAGAGATCAGAGCGGCACAGAAATCTACTAGTCTTCTCATCCCTCGACTACCATTTATTCGGGTTGTCAGGGACATATCAGAAAGGTTAGTTGGCAAAATGAGAAACACAAATCTTGATAAAGTCCGATGGGAGTCACAGGCCCTTATGTGTCTTCAAGAGGCTGCTGAAGATTTTTTAATCGACTTCATGAATGATGGATACATTGCTGCTGCATTTGCTCATAGGATCACTCTTATGAGCAAAGATTTTGTGCTTGTGTCCAGACTTAGATACAAGTTTGACAAAGCCTTGGATTCCATTCCAAGTCAAGATATGAGGGCTTTTGAAATTCTTAATATTCCTCCAGCAAGACAACCCAAACAATCAGTTGTTATTGAAGATATTTCTCATACTTTTAGTACAAGAAAAGCTCAGGATATTAAAGAAGAAGTGGAGAAAGAGAGAGAGCAGGAGAAGATTACAGAGGATGCCATTCTTTCTCAGCAAAACACCATATTGGGGAATATGGGAATTTCCCACAAGTTTGGGACACGTGGTCAAAAGTTTGGATTAACCATAACTTGAACACCACTAATTATAGCTATTTAGATTCCATTTTTCAAGCGCTTTCCAACGATAGGTCATATGATAGGGTTTTGAGAAACTTATAAACATGTTATCCATGTCCCCTTTTTTAAGTATTCAATAATGGGAATTGGGAAATTCCCAAATTCACTAATATGGTGTTGCAAGCTGAAATTCTTCATGCATCCAATTCAGAGCTTTACCAGAATGTAACAGGTCAAATGATAGTAGATGTCTCCATGCATGGAGAGGATGAGGTTTATTGTGACATTGCCCCTGAAGACACAAGTATGCTTGTGAATCACAATATTGAGATATCTAACACAGTCCTCTTCATCTGTCTGAGGTTTGTGTGGATTTCATTTTGCTTTCTTGATGAATTTCTCAGATTCCATATTTTGTTGATATGTTTTGTTTATGTCTCCAGATGTCTAATGAGGGATCTTCCTGACTCAATGGCTTTGCAAGTGACCATTCTTGATCCCCTTGTTACACAGTGCATTTTCAATAGGCAAGGGGATCTTGCAAGTTTTCTCAAAAACTTTGATATGCTGACATGCAATTACATTGTATACCCTTATGTTGAAGTGTAAGACTCACACTCAATTATCTTTTGTCCATCATTACAATATTCACAACTAATTGCAGTATTCATCTTATCATAGAGGCCATTGGAGTCTTATTATGAGATGTAATCTTTATGAATTCTTTAGCATCCATTCATGGGAGAAGTAAAATGTAAGAATCAACTTTACCATGGTTTATGTTCTAGAGCAATATTTTGTATGTTTTCAATTGTTTGGTTGACCCTCAATATTTTATGCTTGCAGTGCTGCCAAACTTATCTTGAGTTTTCTAGGTTCCACCTATGAAGACTACAAACTTGAAGATTTTAAGTACTACAATCAAGAAGTTCCTTTGCAGAAAGACTCAACATCTTGTGGATGGATGGTGCTTGCTAATGCTTGGAGATATCTTGAGTCAAGATTTAGAATGACAACACTTATTGTAAGTTCATGTAATAATAGCATTGATTGATTTGGTCAATACATTTAGTGACTTTGTCATATTAAGAAATTTTCTTATTTTCTTTTGCCTTAGTTACATGAATATCCAGATTCTTGGGTGAGTTGGGTAAGGGAGAAGACAGTGTCTATGGTTTTGGACAGATCTATCAATCTAGTTGATCCTGATTCCCCCTTTCCACCTAATAAAGGAGCCAAGGGTACAACTTCAAAGAAAAGAAAAAAGGAGGAGAAGGAAAGCCATGTCAAGGATGGCTCATCCAAAAAGAAAAAGACCTCTGCCAAAGAGAAGAAGAAAAGAAAGAAGAGCCCTACTAAGAGCAGATCTTCCAAGGGAAAAAAGAGCCATTCTAAAGAGAAGACCCATTCTAAAGGAAAGAGCCCTCAGGCTACAGAGAAGAGCCCTAGCCCTCAGGCTACAGAGAAGAGCCCTAGCCCTCCTGCTAAAGAGAAGAGCCCTAGCCCTCTTGCTAAAGAGAAGAGCCCTAGCCCTCTTGCTAAAGAGAAGACCCCTAGCCCTCCTGCCAAAGAGAAGAGCTCTTCACCAGCTCAAGAGAAGACTCCTATCAAAGAGAAGACCCCTGTCAAAGAGAAAACCCCAAGCAAAGAGAAGACTCCTATCAAAGAGAAGACCCTATCAAAGAGAAGACTCCTATCAAAGAGAAGACCCCTGTCAAAGAGAAAACCCCTGTCAAAGAGAAAACCCCAAGCAAAGAGAAGACCCCTGTCTCAAAGAGAAGAGTGCTACTAAAGGTCTTCCTTTTCACTCACCAGTGAATTTTAATTTAAAAGCGTCATTCATCCAACAAAGAAAGTAAGAGGGCAAATGTTGGCTCTCCATTCAATTTCTTTTTCATGTTCCCCAAGAAGATTGCCAAGTCTCCAAAGCCAACCTCCAAAGAACCTTCTCCAAAACCAGACCCCACTGCCAAATCTCCCTCGCCAACACCTAAAGATCTCTGAGAAGAGCCCAACTTACCACCAGTTGAGGAATCCACTGCAAAGTCTTCGTTTCCAACACCTCAAGAGCTCAAAACTCCAGAACTTGAACCTCAATCAGCCAAATTTGATCGAAGCAAACAGAAGAGAGAAAGATTCTCTAAAGAACCAGGGTCATCCCATGCTAAAAGAAAAGTTGATTTTGTTGAGTGATTCCACAAATTGGCTTTTGTTTTGTTCATTTTGATTTTGGATTTGAAGCTTGTTATGGTATTTGGATTAGGAACTTCCCATTCCAGTGACATTAATGTGGGAATAGGTATGTCATATAATTCTCCATGAACACCTTCTCTTGATGGAACCCTGTATTCTGCAAAATACACAAATATATCCACTGATTTGTAAAATGAAGGTGGTTTGTCTGCATACATTACATCTGCAATTCCCTTGTGAATTGCTTTGAATGTGCCACTTAAGCTCTCAACAGGCTGCCACTCCACAGCTGTTGATGGAAAGATAACTGAAATTAAACAAACAACAAATATATCAGAAGGAGAAATATTGTGTTGTATCAAATAGATAAAGTTTTGTTAAATTACAGTAAGAATGGAGAATTGGATGTTCATCCAAGTTCAATACCATGTCTTTGGCCATGTAGACATGTTGAACTTTTGCAAGCCAGCCATTGTCGGTCACTTTGAAGGCAAGAACACGACCTTTCCAATGGGATTTCACTTCATTTCGCTTGGTTCTTTTCACCCTGTGGGCACCTTTGCAAGAGGGAAGCATTGTTATCCAATCATTCACACGAAAAGACATGGGTTTCCAAACACCATCCTCTCTGGTGTTATGAAAATCACAAGAAGTTATATTATGAGAAGGACGACGTGAGGACGCCATAGAAGCTCAAGATGAGAGAAAAATAGTGAGTCTTTTAAAAATGCAAAGAAAGGAGAATAAGCCATATGCCAAAATGGAGGGAAGGTGGAAAAGGGAATGAGCCATACCAAAATGGAGGGAAGGTGGAAAGTAGACGTTTGAAAAAATTAGGTGATTTGTCATTAATAGCGTTGTTTTCAGAGCCTGAAAAGAGAAGATTTCATATCTTCCTGCTTGATTTTTTGAAATATAAAATGGAACAAGATGTCACTATTTTGGACCCAAACTTTAATGTTAGCCATCGTAAACGTCTAAATTAAGCCGTTTAAGCCATTCGCCACTAAAATAGAACCATGAAGAAGACATTTAGAGGAGACAAGAATGCCATACTTTTGTATACGTGTCAATTCACAATTGGACAATTTCTTAATCCTTAGATTAACAAACAGTTCTTTTCTAGCCGTTTTTGGCCCTAATGTGTGAAGATGTGAGCTACTTGATCCTCTATGTTAACATACACCAAATTTACATCACGTGCTAGAACTTTCTCCCTCTCACAAAGTGATAATGCACCTATGTGTGCTTTGCCCTAGCATGATACATTGGGTTACTAGCGAATGTTGTCACAATGATAAATGATAACATTCCTATCCATGGGATTCTACAAACCAAGCTACCACACATGTTACCATAGCAGTGTCCCTGTACTGAGCCTCTGTACAAAGTAATCGTTGCTTGCTTCTTGTTGTTCTAGCTTCTACTAATAGCAACACACCTAAAAGAAAACATGAAGCCACTAGTAGATCTCAGGTCTGAGACACTACCAGGCTAATCTTCATCTATATGTACATGTACATATACCTTTACTCTAGCATTATATAGAAATCAATAGTGTATTGTATACAACCAAACTACCTCACATGCTTCCATTGCAATGCGCCCTTATACTTAGCCTCTATACTTGACAAAGAAATTGTTGTTTTCTTCTTATTACTCCATCTAACAACATCGCTCCCAAAAGAGAACATGAAGTTGCTAGTAGATCTCATATTTAAGACACTACCAACCTAATCTACATTTGTATATCTTCTACTCTAGCCTTATATAAAAATCCATAGTGTACTATGGACTTTATATACCTCAGTATCCTCCTAGCCAAATCTAAGTGTAGCTTCCTTGGGCCTTACATAAAAACTAAGTGTAGCTTCCTTGGGCCTTACATAAAAACTAACTCACCAACCCAACAATATAGCTCAAATCTATCTTGTGGTGATAGTCATGTAAACAAAATTCCTTATAATTCACCTATATATAGACGGGTCCTTTAAAACATCACATGTATTAGTAGCCAATTTTGTGTTTTGCTCTAATGGCACTGAAATTGGCTTACAACCTGTCATCCCTCATACTTGGACATAGTAAAGCATACTGGCTCTATAAATGACCGAACCCCATCATGTGATCTTATCACCTTTATACACATGAAGTATCATAGCTCACCTAGATTCTTCATTTCAAACTTTCTCTTAAGAAGTATCTTCACCTCATGAATGTCACTATCATTTTTCCTTGTGAGACAATCAAGTCCTCAACATAGACAACAACTAGAATAATTCCCCTATGAGTATTTTTTAGATAAAGCAAAAAATATGTTGTAGATGTGTGAACTCTAATTGTGTCAAGATACTCTCCTATCTTGTCTGACCATGCTCTAAGTGCTTATTTCAAGCCATGTACAAGACTTTATACAACCTGGAAAAAAACTCTAGGTGTGCATGGTTCTCATATCCTGGCGGCTACACCATATAGACCTCCTCTTGTAAATCACCATCTAAAAATGCATTCTTTACATCCATCTGATGTAAAGATCATTTCTTAGCTGTTGTAACCATAGCAATGACTACTCTCACTATTACAACTCGGACTGAAAATCTTCTTCTAGTCAATCCCATATGTCTACACATATCCCTTGTCTAACTAATCTTGCCTTGTATGCTCATTGACCCATTTGAATTTTGCTTTACTTTATAGACCCACTTGCATCCAATTACATTCTTCTCCTTAGGTAGAGGCACTAACTCCCACATCGCATTTGCATATAATGCATCTATCTCTTGATCCATGACAACTTACCAATATTTATGTCCAACTGCCTCCTCAAAACATGTGGGCTCTATCTCTTGTATTTCTTTGACCATATAAGCATAATGATGGGTTGTATACCCATCATATCTCAACCTGTCTTTTTATTATCTTACCCTTGTAGACCTATGTACACCTAGATTAGTGCAAAGTGTTCTTAACAGTGCTTTGGCTCTTTGTACACCTAGTGTAACAATAGTCGTGATCCTAAACTCCTTATCAAGGATTTGTTTTGAACCACTATCCCCATCAATAATGACCTATAGAAACATCATATATTATGAAAGGTTGATCCATTTTCTCTTTTCCCTTTCATGATATATGTGAATTTGATAAATTTTCACCACTTGTAGTACCACTAAACGATGTGTTAGAAGTCATGGCATTCTACCCCAACCTTCGTGACTAAGGTCTAACAATAGACCTACTACTAAAGGACTTCCAGGTCCACTAAGCACATGTGATTGTTGCTCTCCATTAATTGTTATAGCCACATTATTGTTTACATCAGCCTCTATGGAATCTTTTACTGGTGTACACCAACACAACTACTCATCTTGTGAAAATTAACATCTTTGCTCACTGCCATCTTAGGAGTAGTGGGGTTATAACATCTATACCCTTCTTCTCAAGGGAGTATCCAATAAAGATATATTTTTTTGCCTTGGGATCTAGATTACTTCTCACATCATCTAGGATATGTACATAGGCAATGCAGCCAAACACTTTTGTCTTCCAAATCTGGTTTTCTACCCCCAGTAAACTTTTGTTCAAGTGTCATGCCATAAGTTACTTTGTAGTAGGGGTTCTGTTCAAAATGTAAATTGTAGAGTTGCTATTGCTTCAGCCCAAAATTCATAAGGCATCCCTTTCTAAGTCTCATCAATGCATGGCCACCATTTGCAAGATGCATGTTCTTCCTTTTTGGCAACCCCATTTTGTAGGCCGCACGTGAAATGCCTCTTTATCCCATGAATTTATTGGATAAATATGTATGTTCTTCCTTTCTACAACCCCATTTTGCTGCATTGTGTACATGAATTGCCTCTTTATCCCATGAATTTATTCTACTCCACCATTTGATCTTAGGTATTTTTATGTACATGGTTTTTTCTTTCTCAACCATTTCCTTGAAACTTTGCAAGTGCCTAAACCCATATCTTCCTATTGTGGTCATCAATGAATGATACATATTGTCGCATCTATTGATTGATGCCATTTTTAAAGACCCAAACATGAGAAGGCACCATATCCATGGTCTTTAACTCACATTCCTATCATGTGAAAATGTATGCTTACTAATTGGCATGCTTCACATCCTTTGTGTATTACATCAACTTTGAACTTTGGTAAACTTGTAACAATGCTTCGGGCCTGAATATTTTTCAACTCACTGAATATTGATATGACCAATGTGTTTATGCCAAATGTTATTGTATGTAATCACACTATACCATGTGTAAACATTGCAACCTTCACTTCAGGCATGTTTATGTCCAATGTAAACATTTTGCCAATTATATTGCCCTTTGTAACCACGTAACACTCGTTATTGAAATCTTCTACATAACATCCACCACCACGAGAGAAGTAATTCTCACTTGTTTGTTGCGGACCCTGCTTAACCATTTGTCTAACTGGAACTAGATTCTTTGTAATGTTTGAAACATGAATTACATTAGCCAAGTACTTTATTTTTCTATTTAGATAGTGAGGGGCACCTTACCAACATACGTAATATGATGCATAGTATCATCAACCATTTCTATATACCCTAGTTTTTCCATTTTTTTTGCATATATGTAAACCACTCTCCATGACTAGTCATATGGTTAGAAACTATTATTAGTCTAACATGTAACACTAAAAGGTAAGACTAGGAAATATTATTTATATGTAAAAGGTTTCATATAAATAAATCTTTCTATGACTGGCCGCGTCGCTTCCTATCCTATTCATACCGGTGGCCACGTTGCTTCCTATCCTATTCATACCGGTGGCCGCCCAATACACTTGACACACACGGTGGACTTGAGAACTCACATTAATTTTTTCTTGATGATGAAAATGTAATGTGGGTTCCCGAGTTCAACGTGCATGCCAAGTGTACTCGGTGGTCGCCGGTATGAATAGGATAGGACGCGACGCAGTCAGTCATAGTGAAACATCATGCGATGCATGTAGACTCTGCTATATAACTGTAAAGAAGAAGAACATAATACAATGTGTCTTTATTGAGCAATCATCTGTGTGTGTTTTTGAAGAAATTTGCTTTGTTCTCCAATCTTATGCAGATAGTTGTCTTGTGTGCAGTGTTTATCATTCGTCTACGTAATTGCTCTAACATCTGTAATTCCATAAATGGGGATGGAGAAATAGAAATAAATAGATAAGTAGATACAACTTTTTACTATTTATCTATTTATCTTTTAAATGTTTGTTTCTACTCATCCCTCTTTCTAGTTATTATTCAAGTAACCAATTAAATTTGGTTATACAATAATTGAGAAAACCCCTTAAATTAGTAAAAAATTAGTAAAGTGCCTCACTTTATTCTTCTAATTACTAATACAGATGTTAGAGCGATTATGTAGACGAATGATAAACACTACACAAGACAACTATCTGCATAAGATTGGAGAATAAAGCATTCTTCAAAAACACACATAGATGATTGCTCGATAAAGACACATTGTATTATGTTCTTCTTCTTTACAGTTATATAGCAGAGTTTGCATGCATCGCATGACGTTTCACTATGACTAGTTGCGTCGCTTCCTATCTTATTCATACCGGGCCACCCAATACACCTGGCACGCATCATTAGGAAAACATTATTGGACATCTCTGATTTTCCCTCAACAGCATGACTTCAGATTGTAAATCATGTTACTCTGTGCTCCAATGCAGCTGCATGTTCCCTCATCAGTTCTAACTGCGGATTCAAACTAGTACCCCCACTAGAGCTAAATAATATTTCCAAGGCAACGACCTCATCATGCAAATCATAGCCGACATAACTTCCATCGGCTTCTTTCCTTTATCCCGTACACCCGATCTACAGACCGCTCGGCTCCTGCATCTGCCATGAATCTTGTCCGGGTTGGTACTGCCTGTTCCACTGTTGTTGGCGCTGAGGTAGCTTGGGTAGC
Organism: Cibotium barometz; assembly: GCF_041138505.1. Taxonomy (NCBI): domain Eukaryota; kingdom Viridiplantae; phylum Streptophyta; class Polypodiopsida; order Cyatheales; family Cibotiaceae; genus Cibotium; species Cibotium barometz. Next base: position 16,243,781 of record NC_141086.1, on the reverse strand, counting down.
TTTCCTTAATGTAGTTACCCGACCCTGCTGGCTTCCCAACCCCTCTCGATCATCATCATCCTTGTTTGAATGTGGGTTTATAGGAGGTCTGCATAGTAGTTGCACAGCCAAGGTCTGCATAGTAGTTGCACAGCCAAGGTCCATCTTTGAATATGTCGCTGCCATTCTTCCCTAACTTCTTCTGTCTCAACACCACAAGCAGCCCATCCAATTGATCCATATTTATTGTAACTGCATCAGAAGTCAAAGTTTGCATCATGAGTATCGCAGAGGAGAGTGCATTTTGCACTAAAAAATTTATAATTTCTTGAGTAATTCCTATAGCAAGCATTTCTTGTGTGGTTTGCGTTGATAACAGGTCGACTCGAGAAGTCCACAAAGCTTGCGCTCTGTCATTCTAAACATCCTGCAATCTCGCATTCTCAGCCCATACACGAGCCATCTCTGCTTCTAACTCTTGAATTCTTCTATTGACTACCATTATAGACCATTGTTCAGTTGGCTATGGGTGAGGAACTGGACACATGCCCGCAGCTGTTCTAGTTGAACTACAAAATCAGGGGCTTCCCAAGGCATTCCCCCTATCAGCCTTTTGACTACTTGCTCTTACTGTGCCAAAGCCACTTCTGCATATTGTGGAGGCTCCACCACACTGGCTGAACAATCGGTGAAAGGGCTACCATGGGCACCGGCACAGGCCACACCACTTCCCTCCATCTCTTGTAGGCAGACCCACTTGCCTAAGATCCACTATGTTTGCTCAAAGTCACTCCTGAAGTGAAGGTCCATGAGGTCGAGCGCCTGGCGCGAAGATAGCCCCCTCTAGGTCTAGGCCATTTACTGGCTCCTGTTGCTCCTGCCGCCTTAGCAACTTAGTGTGCTGGTTGACCCTTGTTGGTTCCTGAAAAGATGCAGGGGAGAAGAGAGCTTGAGCTCTTGCAAGCACACACACACACACTCACAAAACCCTAAAAGAGAACACACAAGGTGAGAGGCTGAAAATCTTCTTCTTCTTCTTCTTCACACAACACTCAACACACCATATACAAAGATAAGAGTACACACATATGAAAAGGTACTCAACGAAATACATACTAGGGTTCTCTATAGTGTGAACCCAACTAAATGAGCTGGCGCTATAACTATGCCAGTCTCTAGAATGGCTGTCACATAGCCTGTCATCCCACTGGCCGCATATCATCCATGATCTCACCAACCATGCCAGTGGTGTAAGTGTGGGGCCTATCCCCCAGGCGGGTCATCAATGTCCACCGCCTCACTAGATGAGCTCGATATCTCAACACGCCTCCTCGAGCTCTATCTCATGTACACCAAGCGAAGCCCTGAATCTGCGGAGCTTCTCTGTACCCAATGCTTTGGTGAAAATGTCAGCGACCTGATCCTGTGTGGTGCTGACATAAACAAGGTCAATGTCTCATGTCCCCAAAACCTTCTCTCTGACAAAATGGTAGTGGACCTCTATATGCTTCATGCGAGCATGAAAAACTGGGTTCCTGGCCAACTGTATACTGCTAATGTTGTCACAGAAAATGACAACTTGTCTATCCACTGATAGACCTAAATCCGCAAGTAGTTTCCTCAACCAAGCTACCTCACATGTTGCCATAGCAGCACCTCTGTACTCGGCCTCTGTATAGTACTGGGTAGAGCAACCGTAGGCTACTTCTTGTTGCTCCAAGTCACAGCAGCACTCCCCAAAGAAAACATGAAGCCACTAGTAGATCTTCTATCTGAGATACTACGAGCCCAATCAGCATCTGTGTACCCATGTACACATATCTCTGTCCCAGTTTCATAAAACAGTCCACAATGCAAAGTAGACCTCACATACCTCAGTATGCATCTCAATAAATCCAAATGCGGCTTCTGTGGAACCTACATAAATTGACTCACCAACCCAACAATATAGCTCAAATCTAGCCTGGTGATTGTCATGTAGATCAAGCTTCCTACTATGCGTCTATACATAGTAGGATCCTCCAAAAAGTCTCTCTTGAATCTGCACTCAACTTGCCATTATAATCCAATGGCACTGAGATAGGCTTACAGCCTGTCATACCATACTTGGACAACATGTCCAAGCCATACTTTCTCTGCAGTAATCCAATACCATGTGGTGACCTAATCACCTCAATGCCCAAGAAATATCTGAGCTCCCCCAGATCCTTCATCTCAAACTTCTGTCTAAGCAAGATCTTTACATCAAAGATCTCTGCATCATGGTCCCCCGTAATGATCAGGTCATCTACATAGATGACAACAAGCACAACCCCTCTATCACTGTGTCTCACATACAGCGAGAAATCTGCATTGGCTACATGAATATCACATAATACCTGCAGCCTCCCATAGACATGGTCTTCGTAGGACCCCATACATCTGAATGCACATCTAGTGCATTTCTGCTCACATTTTTGTCACGTGGAAATACATGCTTTGTTTGCTTTCCAAATTGGCATGCTTCACATATTTTCTGCATGTCTTCAACTTTAAACTTTGGTAGCCCTGTCATTCCTTTAGTCTGCATAGACTTCATTCTCTACACATTCACATGTCCAATTCTTTTATGACAAATGTCTGTGTCTGCAACAATTCCTAAACCATTTGCAAACATCACAGCACTCACTTCAGGCATGTTTACATTTAATGTAAACATTCTGCCCACTCTGTTGCCTTTTGCAACCAAACTGCACTTGTCTTTAAAGTCTTCAACATAACAACCACCATCAAGGTTAAACCGAACCTGCAAACCCTGCTCAATCATCTGGCCAACTGAAACCAGATTCTTTGTTATGTTCGGAACATGAAGTATATCTGCAAGGTACTTCACTTTGCCATCCTGCATAGACAATGGCACATCTCCAACATGGGCAATTGGATGAGCAGTGTCATCCACAAAACCTGGTCTTTCAAGGTTTTTCATCTCCTTGAACCACTCCCCATGACTTGTCATGTGGTTCGAAGCACCTGAATCAACGTACCATACATCATCTTTATGCGCTGCTTCAACATTTTTAGACATGGCATTCACGACATGCTGCATAACAAACAACCTTTCATTATCTTCATTGTTTCTGCTCGAGGATGCAAAGTTGTTTTGCTGCAATTTTCCATTTTGCATGTCAGCCTGCTTCTTATAACAATCTACCTACACATGTCCAGGCTTACCACAATAAAAGTATCCACGTCTATCATTATACTGCCTTTGCCAATTTCCACAACCTCTTTGACTCCCCCTGCCTCTGAATTGGCCTCTTCCACCTGTGTTGTTGTTGTTGTGAATTCTGGGACTGTTGTTGTGCTGCTGTTGGCCATAATTCTGATTACCTGTTCGGCCACCTCCTTGGTCAGGTATCCTCGACCTTACCCAAAATCAAGATATGGCTACCTTTGCTTTTGAGCATATTCTCTCCTTCGCCAGGACTTGATTGAGTAGAGCAAATCTTGCTAATCATTTCCAAGAGCTATATTTTCCAGACCCAGTGGAGAGACGATAGCATATGTGGTTCTCAGGGCAATATATCCATGCCTGTTTTGCAATCAGCGCGACGATAGAGGCTAAGACAGAACTTCTCTTTAGCTTTGGTTTATGATAAGACTAGGGGTGGTTCGTGTTGTTATACGTTATCACCCCACGCCTTGAGATTTTAGGGTCACTTGTAATATTTTCAGGCTTCTCAGTCATTTTATCCTGAGGAGTAGGATTGTAGCACCAATGGCCGGTGAGGGCACACTTGCATTGCAGCATGTCCACATCGCAGTATCGCCACTTCATGCGTATGCAATTGAGGCATTGACTTTTGGAGCCATGTTGCTCTATGTATATATTATAAACCTTATGAAAATAAAGAATGTTTTGTAAAAATTCTAGTTGTCTAAGTGATTGTGAGCACTAGATATTGAGTTTAAAGGAATAAGTTTTATTTCTCGGACGTATGTCGAGGGTCGATAGTGGAACGATTACCTTAAAGGAATTATTTTCGAACTTCTTAAGTCGTAAAAATCTTCAAATGAAGACAAAAAGAAAATTTAATGATGTATCATTTTGGCAAAATCATGAGATGTGCGCAACGTGGTAGACAGCCAGATCCTCACATGGATGAGGATGAGCTTGACCCTGATGTTTGTAAAGCTCTACACAAATCTCAGCCAGATCCCTTCAAGGGTGAAGGAGAACACTTAGGTGAGGTCATAGAAAAGTGGATCGAAGCTATGGAGAAGTACTTCGATGTCATAGGTTACAACGAAAAAAGTAAGGTGGCTCTTGCCAGGCGCTGAAGATCGTAGAGACAGCCAGAGTAGCATGGAGGAACCATTCCGAGACAAACCGCTTGGATTGGAACACCCAGACATGGGATGATCTCAAAGCATATCTCAGAAAGAGATTCTGTCCTCCATGCTTCTTTGGAAACAAAGATGAACGAGTTCCTGGAGTTAACCGAGGGAAGCCAAACCATAGAGGAATATCACCAGGCATTCAATCTCCTCCTCAAATACTCGCCAACCTTTGGATGAAGAATAGCTGATGGTGGCCAAGTTCATTCGGGGAATGAACGAACCTTTGGATACCTTGGTGAAGAATGCTAAGCCAGTTTTTATGACCGAATTAGTGCGGATGGCGAAGGATTTTGCCAAGGCCTTTGTTGTCAAGGTCCCGTCGAAGCGAGCACCCTCGTCCTTTAAAAGATTCCAAACTCCAAGAAGTACTTCCAACTTTCTGCCTCCTAAGAGACAACAAGGTCCTAATAATCAAACCTAGGAGACGGGAAGTTTCAGAATGGAAGGAAGGCCTTTTCCTCGGAGCACATTCTCTTGAACTCTGGCTCTTTCCAGGATGCAGAAGGAAGAGCTTCGAAGTGAGAACAAATGTTTTGGCTGTCAAGGTTTTGGGCACCAGCTCAAGGACTATCGAACTCCTTCTATGTCAATGGGCCAGGGAAGCCAAGGTCCTAGAATGCCGAGATTGACTCCTTGGTATCAATCTAATCAAGGTCCCTCTCGCCAAAATCAAGGCAACCCTAGAGGAATGCCAGCTCAGCCTACAGCCACAATCCAAAGTAGTCTCAGGTCCCCCTCTCAGAATTGGGGAAACCAAAGAGAGAGAGTTCCACCCCAAACAGCAGTAGTAGCCAGAGCTGCCACAATAGCAGATGTAGTGGAGGAAGAAAGAGGACGGATTTATGCTGCCATTGAACATCAAGGGCAAAATCATCAGTTCTTCTCGGTCATTCACACTCCAGCAGAGCACAAGGGTAAGCGCTTTAAGCTTTTGTATTGATTCAGAGAGTACGCATTCTTTTATTTCCCCAGGATGTTTGCGTAAGTTAGTCCTAGATTAGAAAACAGGGAAACCTATGCAAGTAGAATTGGCCAGTTGGGAAGATTCTTTTCACACACTGTGAGATCCCACTGCCCCCTCCGCACACCGGATTCTCGGTATAGCTGGCACAGTGGAAGTATCTCCCTCATGCGCGGGGCAGGGTTTCCTAGTCAGGGCCTCGCCCTCGAATGTTTGAGCACGAGACTAAGCTGGCGGTCATTCCGAAAACCGAAACCGAGAAAATTTTCCATGCTCGAAAAACGGGGACGATTCCACCATTTTGAATTTCTTAACGAACTTTTCTAACGAGGTCAAGATATTGAACTAAACTTCATCTGATTAAACTAGATAGAAAGAAAACTATTACAAACTTATCTTGAAGGAATCAACGCTTTTTTCTTAATTGAATAAGGCACAGCCGTTGATCTATTCATTTGAGAAGTTTTCAGGTTATTATTTAACTATTCAAAATAGTATCACTCTGGACTCTCTGTTGAGACCAGCTGGTCAGCAACGAGATCCAGTAACAGATTACAATAATTTTTCGTCATCATACATATATATCTTCCACGACATACGCATAGGTGTCCTAAGCACCGCGAGCCGTGCATCGCCTAGTCAGAACCCTCTAGGATCCTCCTTAGGTGTCCAGGCACTTCACTCAGGGACTGCTTTGTCGGCCCTCACCCATCGTATCGGAAGTACACCATTTTTCACCATACCAAGACTGGTCAAGACCTGGGTAGGTTTTTGCCGCGTGAGCCGTCCCCTTTGAACACTCCCCGCCGCCAGCTGTTGTGCAACCGAACTTCCCTTAGAAAAACACATATACCAAATGCTCCCTCCAGCATTCTGGCATATAAGACAATCCTTTAAGAAAATAGGGTTTCTATGCAAGTTTTCAGTTTTGAGTTTCTTTTGAATACAATGAGTATATCTTAAATCCATATCCTAAGACTTTCTGATCGTCGCAGGTCTGAATTCCAAACAGAATTCCTCGAATTCTATAACCTTGATCCTCATATCAAAATCAAAGGGTCTCAACTTAGTTTCAGATTCGGTGGGTGATTTGAGTGAATTTTTCTGAACTGGTCACATCGTCTTTTCTTGAAACTGACGAAGGAGTTATGTCTTGGTCATAGATTGATTCAAGGTTTGAGTCTGGAAAGGTTCTCCCTGAACTATCTTTCTCGAAGGGTAATATTTCAATTACTACTTTACTGAATTTCATTCATTGAGTATTTGCTTAACTGAATTCAAAACTAATCACGAATTCCTATGAGGAATAAATTAATCATTTATCTAAAATTTTGACTTCGATAGTTTTTTTGAATTTTCTCATTACCATCCTAGAGAATATGAAACAGTAGAATTTTCTCTCACAGAGTATTTACTTATTTATTTACTAATATTCATGGGATTTAAACATAGGATTAAAGAGAACTCTTATTTTAATATAAAAATTATGTATGCATAAAATCAATTTTGATGAAAGTAACACTTTTATAATTAAAAAAATTTCTTTTATACATCTATTTATGCATAAAAATCCATTTTGATGAAAGTAACACTTTTATAATTAAAAAAAATCTTTTATGCATCTAAATTTTTATGCATAAAAATCAATTTTGATGAAAGTAACACTTTATAATTAAAAAAATCTTTTATGCATCTATTTATGCATAAAAAAACAATTTTGATGAAAGTAACACTTTTATAATAAGAAAACTCTTTTATGCATCTATTTATGTATAAAAATCAACTTTGATGAAAGTAACGCTTTTATAATTAAAAAAATTCTTTTATGCATCTATTTATGCATAAAAATCCATTTTGATGAAAGTAACACTTTTATAATAATAAAAAAATCTTTTATGCATAAAAATTAATTTTGATGAAAGTAACACTTTTAGAATTAAAAAAAATTCTCCAATATGCATCTTTCTATGCATAGAAATTAATTCTAATGGAAATAACACTTTTATAATAAAAATATTTCTAATATACATTTTTTATGTATAGAATGAAAATAACACTTTTAGAATACACAAACGGTGGGGATTACTCTTTTTGAATAATGAAAGATAAAACTTAATTCACAAAATTTAAGAAAATTTTTCCATAACCTCCTTTGTATGGCTGACCATTTTTCAATTTTTTTCATTCTCAAGTTACTTAGAAATTATCCTAAATGGTTTAAAGCATTCTAAACTAATCAAATTCCACTTTTTAAAGAGAAACAATATGAAAATTTTAATTCTAAGAATTCGATTACATATCTAGGATAAAGAAAGGCTGAATTCAAGAGTGAAGAGAGGGGGAAAGCCTTTCCAACAAGGCATAACATCATTTTTCATTTTAAAGAAAACAAAAATTAGAGAACCATTAAATGGAATAAAGAAAAAGTAGGATTTCTAGCTTACATGAATTTTTGTGAACTTTCCTTTGGCTTGATTGTTTGAGGGATCTACTCTTGTTTGTAACAAGAGTGGCCACCAATTCTTTTGAAGAGGAAATGGTCAAAAACTAATGAATTATCAATATATTCACTGTTTTTGGCTTTGGAGAGGAGTAGAGTAACAGTGCATAAAACACTATTAAGCTTCTACAAAGAAGGAGGCTTCTATTTACAGAAAAAAGTGAGTTTCTAACCAAGCAAACTGATTCTAGAATTTTCCAGATCAGTTTGGGCCATTTTTGGGTCAGTTTAGTTCACTTTTTGGATCCAGTTTTGAATTAGGAGAGAGGAGAGATGAAATATCTAATTTTATTGATTTAAAATTCAAAAGCAATGATGGGAAAAAGGTGCCTACTTCATGAGGGGGAATCCCCACTCTGAGGTGTCAAAAATTCATATTTAGTATTTCCTTTGGTCCTTAGTCCACTCTTCATCTTATGTGAGTATTTACTCATTTTTGGGAGGATTTTCTTTATTTCTTCAATTTACCTCCTCCCTACATTTGGATTAATCTTATTGGTCCATAGGAACCTTAATTTAAAATTTTCAAAAAATATGGACCCTAGGATAAGGCCTATTGAATAGATTATAATTTATTTCTAATGCACCTGAAATTCTTTTTGAACTTCTGTTTTAGGGAAATTTATTTTAATAAGATGAGATATTTTTCCATCCAAAAATATTTAAAAATTGAATCACCTCTCTCTAGAAGATTTTCTCTCTCTAGGCCAAAACAGCAGATAGAAACAAGATCTTTTATATTTTTGAAGAGGGATTTGATTACAGGGGAAGATAGTGGACTTCTTGAGAGGCTGGGGAGGAATCTTACACACCATGAGACAGATCGTATTCAGTTTAATCTAGATCGGAATGTAATAGACTACCAGTTCAGAGTCTTACCTTTGGGAATTTATGACCGAATCCTTGGAATAGATTGGATCCATAAGAATCAGGCTGACATTCACTCTCAAACGAGGGAACCATCTCTTTCCTTGATCTTCATAAGAATAAAGTTCAAGGAACTGGAATTTTCGGATCCCCAGTTCTGCAAAATTAGTCAAAGCTTCTAAGTTGCTGAAAGGACTCGGAAAGAAGCAAGTTGTCGATGTCGTTAATGAATCCAGTAGACAGAAAGTCCAAGGCTAAGGAACCGGAGTGGTTAAGTGAATATGCTGATGTATTCCCAGAAGAGCTGATTGAGATGCCTTCAACTCGTGAAGTAGATGATGAGATAGAGCTAACCCCCGGAGCTCAGTCAATAGCCCAGCGTGCATGCAAGATGCCAGTCCCAGAGGCCATAAAACTTAAGGACCAGTTAAGACAATTGTTAGAGCAAGGATTTGTAAGACCCAGTGTTTCACCTTGGGGTGCGCCTGTTCTCTTTCAGAAAAAGAAAGATGGAACATTAAGGCTTTGTATTGATTACAGAGGATTAAATCAGTTAACAATCAAAAATAAATATCATATCCCTAGGATTGATGAACTTTTGGATCGGTTAAGTGGAACCCAAATGTTCACAAAGATAAATCTCAAATCTGGATATTACCAGATCAGAATCAAGGATCAAGATATCCCCAAGACAGCCCATCAATACTCGCTATGGGCATTATGAAGTTACAGTCATGCTGCTCACACCCCTAGCATGGTACCCATGTAATTGTCTACTAGGTAACATAATATTTGTTTAGGGGAGATTTGTTGGTAATGTTCACCAAATATCCGTACTCATTTATACATGTAAGGGTAATTAGTCTAAGGTTAAAATTCTATGTAACATTGAGCATTTAAATCTTTACTGGTCCATGGATTCACCCCAAAAATCCACAAGTTGTACTAGGAGCTAGAAACATTGAATGAGTATGGTGGGTTGACTTTTGGGGGCCTAGATTCAGGGGAAAGAATGTAGGATATGTGATTGAGGAGTTGTATGATTTCATTAATAATGTGATTGAGGAGTTGTTTCATTAATAATGTATCCTATATAAGAGGCACTCTCTAATGAAAAAATACACTACATTTGCTACTCTAATGCTACTCGAGTTATATTAGACTCCTTAATTACTTCTCTAATCATTACATGTGTTCTAATTATATCTTTAATCAAGATTATATGTCTCCTTTGATCCACCATGATTATGTTGCTCTTTCTCATGCTTTAGCCCTCAAATCCTCTTTAGCTACTAACAGATTACTCATTTTGGTTGCCCATTAAAAATAGTTAGTTATTGCAGAGAGCAGGCGAACATGGTACACATTTTATCAACAAATTTATGGAGTTCTTACTCAAATTCCCACTAGAAATAGTTAACAATTATCTCGCATTATACATTTTATAAATGAAATGATGGAGTTGTTGCTCAAAGAGTTCCTTGTGATGCATAGAAAGTCAACACCTTAGTACCCACAAGCAAACAACCAAGTTAAAAGCACACATGAGGCTTGGGAAACACATAATCTGGATCTCTAAAAGAGGCTAAGGACCAGGACCCTCATTGTTAAGTACCCCATAGCATGGGCCCTCACCTTTTTATCTTTGTTTATACTAGGAGGCAATATACTATTTCACACCCATAGCATGGTACGTAGGTAATTGAACATGATACTTGTTACCAAGGGGAGATTTGTTGGTAATGTTCACCAAATATCCCTAGTCATTTATGCATGTAAGGTTCATTAGTCTAAGATCAAAATTCTCTGTAACATTGAACATTTACATCTTTCCTAGTCCATGGATTCACCCAAGGAATCCATGGGTTGTGCTAGGAGCTAGTGTTGCGCCTAGCAGCTCAGTGGTGGCAGAAGCCACAATCAACCCACTCCACATGTCGTGAGAACCACCTCGGTATCGCACGTGTGGAGGTGGCGAGTGAACTATAACCACCAGAGAGTCATTGCCAAGAAGTCTCAGCTTAAAAGGGCGATTGATTACTACAGATAGAGACACAGGGAAATATGGAGATAGATAGATAGAAAGAGAGAGAGAGACAAGACACTCTGATAGAATAGACATATGAAGGATGCAGTTATTGTATGCTCTCAACCGTGGTGGATAGTCTGTGACATGAAGCTTGTTATAGAGATAGCACTTAGGAAGTGATAGCTTGTGTTGAATTGCTCTGTAATAGTCCGTGATACTTTTGGAAAGTAGTCAAGGTAGTGTTGCCATTTCATCATGCTTCTGTGTTACTCTCTGCTGCACTGTGCTGATTAAGCTTGACGTGTCTCTATTTTAATGAACATGCTGTGTATGTGTGAGAGAGTGAGTGAGAGATGTAGTGGAGAGTTGAGGAGTGTGAACTGATAGAGTGTGACTGAAGGTTTGCTCAGTAGAGTGGTGTTCTGTGTGTCCCCACCATGACTATTTGAGAGTTGGTGTTTGTACGCGAAAACTTTGGTGGGTGAGTGCACATATCCCATGACATTGCCTGATTGGTATGTCATCCCAGACTACTGTCTTGCCATTCTGCTCTAAGAGGGAAGAGATTAGAAATAGCTAGGAAATTGGTCCCAAGTGTTTGAATTGCTGCAACAAAGAGCATAACCTCAAGGGACACAGTCATGCCAATGGAACACTTGGTTCCAAGCCTTCAAATTTCATCAAGGAATAACCTCAAGAGAAACCCTCTCACAAAGAGATTAGTTACCTTAGACCAACTCACCAAGCAAATATTATAATCCACTTATGGAGATTGATGGTGGTTAAAAAACTATGACACAAGTAGTGGTTTGATACCCAACTCAAGGACAAGCTCATGGAAGTAGGAGACATGATGCTTATGTATAGTGTTAAGAACACTAGACAAAACTCAAGTACAAAGCACAAGGTCCCTACCCAATCACAAAAATTTCTCCTCAAGGCATAGAAAAGATCAAGACCTTGGATTGGGCTGAGGTGGAAGGCTATTTCAATGGTAGCAAGCTGAAGCATAACTATGGACCTCTCACCCAAGACATGCTCTTCCAAATCCATAAGAAGAAAGAGGAGAAATGAGAGGTTGATATGAAAAAACAGAGGGCATGCCTCAAAGAAAATGAAAGAGGCCAAAGACCCCAAGCATATAGATCTATGTACATGGAGTCGACCTCCGTGATTTGACCAAAACAAAAACACTAGAGTACAACCTACTTGCCTTAAGCTAGAGTTCCTCTAGATAAACCAATTGAATGTGTGGCTAGTATTAGCTAACACACTGGGGCTAGCCATAATACTTTATCTTGGGAGATGTGAACCTAATTAGGTGACCCACTCCTCACACGACAAAAACCACATTACCGTGGTGTATAATTCCCAATCTATGACCATCTTTTCAAGAAAATTTTTCCATTGGATCTACACCTACATTGTGTAATTTTTAAAGCGGAGTTTTTCATTGGATCTAAAATTTTACATTATGCAAGTTTTAAAGTGAGTTTCTCATTGATCGTGCAAGTTTTGTATTGCCCCTATAGATGCAATGAGAGAAATCATCATCCTCAAAAGGGGATGGATTATGACAACACTAATCCATCCTTGAAAGGGGATGGATTATGGTGAAAGGCTATGGATTATGGTAATAATGGTGGTTACCATAACTTTGGTAAACACATACCTAGCCACTGTGCAGGATCTCACTTTCTAAGGCAACTTCTACAACCACCTAGATACACCCTTCGACATGGCCAAAATTAACCTGCTGGTGAATCAACACATGGATCACCTATTTTCCCAATGAAAGATTTCCATCTTCTTGTGGCACACCACATGAGGCTCGCAATTTATTGATCCTAGGGACTACCCATGTAGAGGAAGTCATATAGGAGTCCAACCTCAGTGGTGCATGCCCTATCTCCTAAGTGATCACACTAAATGTGATCGCACCCACAAAATTACGCATCATTGACCCCAAGTTCAAAATAAGGTACTTGGATATGGTGCAACTTTATGTGCACGGAAGGAAAGGCTTGCCTACAAATTCCCATACATTGATGGCTCCACACCCCTCACCACCACGGAGATGTGGCTCTAAATGAAGAACTTTAATGACCTCCACACCCCTCACCACCACGGAGATGTGGCTCTAAATGAAGAACTTTAATGACCTCTACTACACCAAGTTCCCCAACCTCGCTATAGTTAACCACATGCTAGTTCTTATAGAAACTCAACATTCTCATGAAGAGGTGCCCAAGAATGGACAAAAGTAAAAGAGTGGCAACTCAATGAAGATCTCAACTTCCACCAACAAATAGATATTTACAACATGTGTCACAGCCATATATTGGTCACTTTTAAGAGAAAGATATGCTAGATACTTGGTTTTGGAAGCCCCTTGAGATCATGGGCCGATCTGGTCAAAAATTTCATGCAAAAAGTTTATCACATTTTTATGAGCGCATCGATATCTTTGGAATCAATGCGGGTTAGTAAGTCTCACCCCATGTCGCGCCCTATTTGTCTACTTCTTTCCAAATTCTTTATGGGCCTAAATTTTCTTTAAAAAACCGTTGTTCTTAGGGTTTCACTCATAGAAGTATCTTGAATTTAGAGTCAAATAAAGCAACGTGTTGGAGATTTCAATGGAAGGAGCTTTTATACAGTACACCTTTAGCCCCATGCCCATGCATGACACCTTTAATCCCATGCCCATGCATGAAACCTACAATATATACATGGGATTTACATGTAATCGACACATGGACAACACTCTTTTAAGAACTTATATTAAGATTCATTGACATCCGTCCCACCAGGTACATTTCCATATTAGGTTGGCCCATGGCATGACCCATCACCTGAATCCTCCTTAAATCACCAAGGACGTCCAATCACCTCATCTTTGACCACATCAACTCTTGGTGCACCTAGCCTCTATCCTTATTTCTCTTTAACACCAAATTCCTTGAGCCATAGAGGCCACCCAGCACCATTGTAGCTATAGGAAAAGCCATATTCACTGCATCATTAATTTAAAAAAATGTCAAAGAAAGCAACAAAGAGAGTCAAAGAAAGTAGCAAAAAGAGTCAAAGAAAGAAATTGAATTGGAGAAATCTTTGTGTTGGAGGCATGCGCACACAAGGGCACATGTTTAGCCAGTTGCCCATGCATGTCACCTGCATACTTCACTATGGGCATCACATTCTTTTTTCACATCTCACACTTAGCTGTATGCACACACACGTGCACTTGCAACTAACTTTGTCAATTCAAACCCTCCATCATGGGCAGGTGCAAGCCTGGCCCATGGTATGACCTATCTCCCTAGAGAATAGGGGCACACCTTTAGCCCATTGCCCATGCATGTCACCTACATACTTCACTATAGGCACATGACATTCTTTTCTCACATCTCACACCTAGTGGTATTATGCACACATACATGCACCTGCAAGGATTGATCCACCGAATGTAAGGCATAAGCTTTAGGAAGCCTTGATGTGGTAGGCAGATCTTATTTTGGTAGCATGAAAGGTATAGGATGTAGAAGTTCTTTATATGCAAGGCCTCCTTCTGTTGTGGAAATGGTGGGAACCCTTTAATATTTAGTAGCTAGTAGAAGTGGTCCATACCATGTGAGTGGTGGAATGAGCACTAGGACTAGGCTCCTAATTATTTACATCAGTATATGGTAGTCTAGGACAACTTGGCATGATAGGATTATACCTAAACCTCACAACATGATAGGACAACTTGGCATGATAGGATTATACCTAAACCTCACAACATGATGCTTAGAGATTAGGATTCTATGCAATGAGGCTAGTTAGAGGTACCTACAAGGTTGAGGGTTCTTGAGGGCGATAGGTTTTACCATGGGCCAAGCTTGCACTCATCCATGATGGAGGGTTGGAATTGACAAGGTTAGTTCCAAACCAAACCACTTAACCTCACATGCCAACTTCATAACATATCTTGGATCATCCTATATCGCCCTATACCTTTCATGCCACCTCGACAAGATGCCTACCATCAGGGCTATGCAAACCTTATCACTAATATGCCTACCATTAGGGCTATGCAAACCTTATCACTAATATGCCTTGCATTCAATGAATCTTTCCCAAACCATATCACTTAATATTGCATGTCTCTTGCCTTTGTAAGTTCAAATCTTTCAGTCTATACTATGCTAAGGGTCACGTAAATCATTCTCCAAGGGTTGTAGAGTTGGGTTCTACTTTCTTGCCATGAAAGTCTAAAGCATATCCCTCAAGGGATATGACATCTTGGATGGTACATATCCCTTTAGTAGACAAGAAATAAGATGATCGAGGTGTTGTAATTGTTGATGGGGAAAACAGGGTAGTAACAACTTTACTCCAATGTATATTTTTGCATCTCAATGAATTCCCTATCTATGAAGGCCTTCTAGACCAATGCAGATATTGTAGCACTTTTTTCCATTAGTATCAATTTGCTTGTGTATGATGGATAGCCAAGAATCTTACCATGCACATGTCCAAATAATATTTCCCAATGTTGTAGCTACCATTTACCAAATGAGCATGTTTGAAACTTTGTACATATTGCTGCTCTACCATAAGCACCCAAGGCTATTCCTATGTAAGAAAAGTATGCAGAAATGTTACTTTTCTTACCAAGACATGATAATGAATATTATGAGCATGTAGTCCACCATATATTTTTTCGTTAAATAGACTCTCCCGTATCTTATAAGTGTCAATGCGTTTTTATGATACTTTGTCTTCCATAACAATACCTCCATTATCTATGACATAAAACCATCAATCTTTGTTTTTGACCATATTAAAAGTGGTAAGAAAAACTAAATATATATCATAAGAATGGATTGCACAATTAGAAGCCACACATGAAGAGGCCAAGTAGATAATTACTCTAATAAATCCAATTTTCCTTGACCATTCACTAGCATGAAGAGGCCAAGTAGATAATTACTCTAATAAATCCAATTTTCCTTGACCATTCACTAGCATCTTGATGAGACACATTCCATTCACAATTAGAAGCCACACATGAAGAGGCCAAGTAGATAATTACTCTAATAAATCCAATTTTCCTTGACCATTCACTAGCATCTTGATGAGACACATTCCATCCTAATGAATATCCCAAGTGCTGAACAATGTAAATGGCATCTCAGTGAGACACATTCCATCCTAATAGATATCCCAAGTGCTGAACAATGTCAGGGGCAGATGAATCTAGATCCTGGCCATAATATGTCATGCCAATCCGCTTCCTTAAAGGGTAATAATTTTGATTTCCTGAAGTTTATGAATAGCCTTATAGCCTCACCAAAAAAATCAAGTGCTTGCATAAGTACACTGACATTGTGAGACCCCTACCCTCTCTCTGCATCAAACTCTGGGGTGCTAGCAGCACAAGTAGCAACCTCTTGCATAGGGCAGAGCTTCCCACTCGAGGCCTCGCCCACGAATGTCCATACAAGGGACTAGTCCGGCGGGTCTTCCAAAACCGAGATCGGAAAAACTTTGCTCGCCCAGAAAGCACGGGCGATTCCTCCAGGAAAATCTTCTAACGAAAATGTATCTAACGGGATCAAGAGCCTTAACTGTCATTTTCATTCCGACTAAACCCGTGGTCACACAGCCGAATCAAGCAGGGACTTGCACTTGGTTCATAGAGATCATCGCTTTTTTCCCTTGAAGTGAGGCACAACCGCCATTGATTCTTTCCCATAGAGTAAGAATTACCCTGCTACTTACTTCAACTATCGTAACTTAAACTTAACTGAACTTTGTTGTAGGAATCCACCGATACAGCCTAACCGGCCCATGGGTTAGCCAACCACCCAACCACTGTATTGGTGGGATCCCTTTTTATAAAAATTTGGTTGTGTTTTGTCCCGGGTACTAGGGAAAAGAGTTCCCAGGCCCCCTAGCCAGCACTCATGCAAAATATTAAATAGACACACCACTTACGCACCTAATATGAAATTTCCTTTTCTCATATTCAACTATTTTCAAGACAAAACTGTAATAAAACCATAGTGTTTCCATCATCATTAATTCATTTAAACAGCATAAATCAATAAGGCATGGTTTTAAGAAGAAACAATGAATTAGAATGCTTCCTAAGCATGTAGAGAGGTTGGGAAGAAGATTACCATCCAAGAATAGAGTAAAACATCATTGTTTTAGGCTTAACCTTGGTTTTTGGCTTGATTCTTTAAGGAAATGTGTAGCCCTCAAGGAAGAGGCTTGGCCACCAAGAAAAGAGGGTAATCTCCAAGAGAAGAAGAGGTTTAGAGAAGCACCAAAGCTTCACAATGGAGAGGCAAGGTAGAGGGATAATGGAATTACACTAAAATGAAAATTTCACTAGCATCATATAAATACACTAAGATGAAAATACAAAGGAATGGGGTTCTATTTATAGGTGAGGGAGGCCACCAACCAAGTCCAACTGGGATCTAGAGGCTTCCAGCTTCAGTTTGATCCAATTTGGATAAGTTTTGGACTAGTTAAACCCATTTTTCTGATCTAGTATGGAAGAGGAGAGATGAAATATCGTATTTTTTTAAAATTAAAAATTGGGGAGATGATGAGGATTCTAGGCGCCTCCTTTATGGCCTCTTTCCTCCCCCCCTGAGGTGTCACAAGGCCTCCCAAAAGTCTCCTTTAAATATCTGAAACTCATGATTATGGAACCTTCACCTTATGTGAGCCTTTCTTTATTATTTTCTTGTGGATAATTCTAAATTTTTTCATTTTCTTTAATTCTTATTTTCCAACCTTAATGGATAAGGATATCACATTTTTAAATTTAAAAGAATTTAATAAGGCTTAGAACTTTGAACTAGGGGACTCCTTGGCTCACACATTGTCCAAATCTAATGCAACTTAGAAATTTCTGATTAAAATTCTGTTTCAGGGGATCACTTCCTATTGACTGGAAGAAAATACTTATCCAAAAATATTTCAATTTTTTGTTACCTCTCTCTAGAATATTTTCTCTCTCTAGGCCAAAAACAAGGGGAAATAATGTTTTTTTTGTAAGGGGACTGAAAGGAGAACTTATACATCTTTAGGGGCTGAGGAGAAACCTTACATCCTCTCCCACTCAAAAAATGCGAGATGTCCTCATCTCGCAAAGTGGGGGTAATCCTTTACCAGTTGATCTTCTTTTTCCCAAGTGGCGTCCTCTAAAGGGTAGAACTTCCACTTGACCAAAAATTCTCTAAGGACTCTGTTCCTAAGAGCCTTCTCTCGAACATCTAGGATTTCTTCAGGTTGGAGTTCCATCTGACCTTGAGTCGAAAAAGTCAACTGCTCATCATCTAGCACATGACTCAGGCTAGGTACATACTTTTTAAGCAAACTGACATGGAACACATTATGTACCTTCAGATGGGGAGGTAGAAGACGTTCATAGGCTAGATCTCCTACTTTCTTAGTAACGGCGTACGGTCCACGGTATCTAGGAGATAGTTTTTTGTACTTTCCTAGAGATAAAGAACTTCTCTTGGGTCGTACTACACGAATGAAGACCATATCTGATTCTTTAAACACTCTCTCCATTAATTTTCTTATCAGCATACTGCTTTTGTCTATCCTAGGTAGCTTTAATATCTTTGCGGATTGATTGCATTTGCTACTCCTCCATATCATCAAGCATCTATCTGGACATCTCGACCTTCCTCAATGGGTTGAACCAAGTTAATGGTGTGAGGCAATCTTGTCCGTACAGAGCTTTGAAAGGGCTCATCTTGCTACTTTGGTGATAAGAGGCATTATAAGCAAACTCAACTAGATGTAAGTAGCTTAACCACTTCCTAGGTTCTCTACCACAGCATGACCAAAGGACATCTTCTATTACTTGGTTCACTCTTTCTGTCTAGCCATCTGTCTCGGGGTGATAGATTGTACTGAGATCTAAGAAAGTTCCCACTGCTTCGAAGAATGCAGTCCAGAACCTTGACGTAAACTTAGGATCTCTATCGCTCACTATCCTCTTGGGTAAGCCATGCAACCTGAAAATATCCTTGAGGAAGACTCTGGCAACATCCACTATAGTGTAGGTTTTTTTTACTGGAATCAAATGGGCAACCTTGGTTCATCTGTCAACTACCACAAAAATAGAGTTGTAACCTGATTGCATTGACGGTAGTCCAGTAACAAAATCCATACTAACACATTCCCACTTCATCTGTGGAATGTCTAAGGGATGCAGCTTTCCTGGCATCTTAACTCTTTCTGCCTTGACTCTTTGACATATTAAAGTCTCACGCACATGATTAAGTACATCCTTTTTGAGTCCTGGCCAGAAGAATCTCTTCTTTATAGACATGTAGGTCTTTATGAACCCTTGGATGTCCAGCTATCGGGCTATCATGGGCTTCTCTCAGAATTTTTCTCTTTGTTCTCTCATCATTGGGAGTGCATAGCCGATTATGGTAATACATGCATCCTTCGTCCAATTTGTACCCAAGAACTCTACTCATTTCCCGAGGAGTCTTGCTTTCCTGCATGAGTAGGGTAGCAATAGGGGCAAAGAATTTGTCCTGCATGATCTTCTCTCTTGCTTCACTTGATCAACGGATTTGACACCAATGTTATTGCAAGCAAGGAGGCTTTCCTACTGAGCACATCTACTACCACATTTTCTTTCCCTGGCTGATAATCTCAAAATCAAATTCCTGCAAGGTATGCATCCACCTTCTTTGACGCATGTTGAGATCCTTTGGGTGAAGATCCACTTTCGACTTTGATGATCTGTATTAAGGTGAATCTTTGTCCCAAGAGATAATGTCTCCACAACTTTAGAGCAGAAACTACTAAGAGTAACTCTAAGTCATGGACATCATAATTTCTCTCATGTGTTCTGAGTTTTCTAGATTCATAGGCTACTGCACGACCTTCCTGCATAAGTGCACCTCCTAGGGCAAAACCACTAGCATTTGTTACTACTTCAAAGGGTATGGAAAAATCTGGCAATTTTAGAACAGGGTTGGTTACTAAGGCGGCTTCAGCTTATCAAAAGCACTTTGACACTTAGCGGTCCAATGAAATAGGGTACTCTTCTTGAGAAGGTTAGTCAAATGAGGGGATGCTATCTGAGCATACCTGGGTATAAAGATTCAATACCACCAGGTTAATCCTAAGAATCCTCTAACTTCTTTCACTATCTTGGGCTCTGGCTAATCTATGACTGCTTGGATTTTAGCAGGGTCAGGAGAAATCCCATCCTTAGATACTATAAATCCCAAGTATTCTACATGGTCAGCAGAGAAAGTACACTTGCTCTTTTTTGCAAAGAGTTGGAGCTTTCTTAGGATCTCCAGGACTTTACACACATGATCTTTGTGATCTGCTGCATTTTTATAGTATACCAGGATGTCATTGAACGAAGAAGACAAGAACAAATTCATCCAAGTATTCTCTAAGAATGTCTTGCATGAGGCGATTAAACGTTGTTGGGGCATTGTCTCCTAATATAAACAAAGATAAAAAGTTGACGACCCATGCTATAGGGTGTTCGATGATGAGGGTCATGGTCCTTAGCCTCTTTTAGAGAGCCCAATTAATCCCAAGCCTCATGTGTGCTTTTAGCTTGGTTATTTGCTTTTGGATAGTAACGTGTTGACTTTTTGTGCAGCATCACAAGGAACTCTTTGAGCAAGAACTCCATCATTTCATTTATAAAATGTATACCATGAGACAATTGCTAACTATTTCTAGTGGGAATTTGAGCAGCACCACAAGGAACTCCATTGCTTCATTTATAAAATGTATACTATGAGAAAATTGCTAAGTATTTCTAGTGGGAATTTGAGCAACAACTCCATCACTTTGTTTATAAAATGTGTACCATGATTGCTTGCTACAATCATACTCGAGAATCACTAACTAGTTTTAATGGGCAACCAAAATGAGTAATCTGTTAACTAAAGAGGATTTGAGGGCTAAAGCATGAGAAAGAGAAACATAATCATGGTGGATCAAGGAGACATATAAGCTTGATTAGAGATATGATTAGCATACATGTAATGTTTAGAGAAGTAATTAAGGAGTTTAATGTAACCCGAGTAGCATTAGAGTGGAAAATCTAGTGTATTTATTCTCATTAGAGAGTGCCTTTTATATAGGCTGAATATACAAGCATAAAAAATACATCATTGATGAATTAATACACCCCCTCAATCATCTCCTACATTCTCTCCCCTAAATCTAGGCTCAAAAGTCAAGCCACCATACTCATTCAATGTTTTTGGCACAATTCATGGATCCCCTAGGTGTATCCATGGACTAGTAAAGATGTGCATAATGTTACATAGAATTTTAACCTTAGACTAATGACCCTTATATGCATAAATGACTAGGGATATTTAGTGAACATTACTAACAAATCCCCCCTCAACAAATATCCCATTAACTATTGGTCAGTTACCCAAGTATCATGCTATGGGTGTGAAAGTAGTCTATTGTCTCCTAGTATAAAAAGGATAAAAAAATTGAGGGCCCACACTATGGGGTAGTCGATGATAAGGATCATGGTCCTTGGCCTTTTTTAGAGAACCCAATTAAGTTTATCCAAATCCTCATGTGTGCTAATCAAGTGTATCCCGAGCCTTGTGTGCATTTTTAGCTATGATGTATGTTTATGTTAGTCAATCCCAAAGCTATTATGATAAAAGCTTTTTCATTTTTAGTGGGCCATAATGTTTCACTATCCCCCTTGGTTGTTAGTTTCTTATTTTTCCCATTTGTAATGTCCCAAAGCCCCTTTTTCATTTTTAGCGAGCCATAATGTTTCACTATCCCCCTTGGTTGTTGGTTTCTTATTTTTCCCATTTTCAATGTCCCAAATTTCCTTTTTCATCAATATAAATTTCACCTTAGTTTGCCAAGTGTGAAACCCTTTACCATCAAATTTATCAGTGTGTCCCTTGGAATCCATTGTATAGCAAGCTCTTACCTCTTACCTTATAGCTCAAGGGCAGTGTCTATTGCCTTACAAAAAAGAAAAAAATTGGTAGGTGCAATCTCAACGATCGAATGAGAAGCAGTTGAACGATTGGAGTAGAAATCAGCAATTGTTGTAAGGATTGAACGATTGGAAAAGAAATTAGACGATTAGAGATTAGTTTAGGAATTGATTGAAAGTTAGATCACGGGGCAATTGTTAAGAAGATCACATGGATCTTGTTCTCATCTATGGAGACGCTATTCTTGGAGTCAATGTGAAGATGTCATTCTTAGAGACAATGTGTCCAAGGATTACACCATATTGTTTAACGTAAAATTGACATTTGAAAAGATTCATTCTTGGAGACAATGTGTCCAAGGATTACATCATGTTGTTTAACCCAAAATTGACATTTGAGTGGGTTTAACCAGATGCAATAGAGTTTTTATCTCTTAATGACTAGCTAAAGATGAGCAAGATGCTCCTTCCACTTTAAGTGCACATATAGGAGGTTATCAATGAATATCACCATAATCTCACCAACCATGCCAGTGGTATAAGTGTGGAAGCTATCACCCAGGCGGGTCATCAATATCTATAGCACTAGTTAAGCTCGATATCTCAACACTCCCTCTTGAGCTCAACCTCACACACTACACTCCAAGTAAGCTCCTAAACAACCTGTGGAGCTTCTATGTGCGCAATGTCTTCACATGAAGATGTCAGCTACCTCTGTGCTAACATATACCAAATCTACATCATTTGAATGTGCTTCATTCTAGCATGGTATGGTGGGTTACTGGCCAACTGTATGCTACTCATGTGATCACAATAAATGACAACTGCCCTCTCCATGGGCTTACCCATATCACCAAAAGTAGCTTTTGAAACTAAGCTACCTCACATGCTGCCCATATAGCAGCACCCATATACTCTACCTCTGTACTTGATAAAGTAACTATTGGTTGTTTACTCAAACTCATAGCAACACTCCCAAATGAAAGCATAAAGCCATTGGTAGACCTCATGTTTGTGACACTACCATCCCAATCAGCATTTATGTATTCGTGTAGCTATATCTCTATACTAGCCTCTTAGAAAATTCCATAATCAACTATGGACTTTAAGTACCTAAGAATCCATCTAGCTAAATCCAAGTGTGTCTTCCTAGGGGCCTGCATAAATTGACTCACAAGTCTAACATCATAGCTCAAGTCTGGCCTAGCAGTGGTCATGTAGATCAAGCTACCCACTATGCACCTATATATAGTGGGGTCCTCAAAGCTCATTTGTATCCATGGAAAGCTTTGTATTATGCTCCAATGACACTAAAATAGGCTTACATCCTGTTATACCATACTTGGACAACATGTTCAAGCCATACTACCTTTGTAATAACAAAATGCCATGAGGTGATCTGATCATCTCTATGCCCAAGAAATACTACAGCTCACCCAAATCCTTCATCTCAAACTTCTATTTCAAAAGCCTTTTGACATCATGTATGTCAGCATCACTATCACCAGTGATAATCAAGTTATCCACATAAATGACCAATAACATGTATGTCAGCATCACTATCACCAGTGATAATCAAGTTATCCACATAAATGACCAATAACATGATCCCTCTATCTATCTTTTTCACAAAAAGTGAAAAAATCTACATTGGATATCTAAAACTCAATGGTAAAGATAATCTCGGATCTTACTTGATCGTGCCCTAGGTGCCTGCTTCAAGCCATATAGGGCTTTGTGTAACCTACACACAAAATCTAGGTGTGTCATAACCTAGTGGGCTATATTCTTCTTAAAAATCATCATGCAAGAAGGCAAAATCTAGGTGTGTCATAACCTAGTGGGCTATATTCTTCTTGAAAATCACCATGCAAGAAGGCATCCATCTGATGTAAATACCAACCCTTTACTGCAACCATAGCAATGACAACTCTCACGGTTGCCATTCTCACAAACCAAGCTAAAGGTCTCCTCTCATAGTCAATGCCATAGGTCTAAGCATAGCCCTTGGTAACCAATCTTGCCTTATTCCTGCTCATTGAACCATCTACATTATGCTTGACCTTATACACCCACTTACATACAATTAACCTCTTTTCCTTAGGCAAAGGTACTAAATCCCATGTTGAATTTGCATCCAATGCTGCCATCTCCTCATTCATGGCATCTTTCATTTTTTTATTTCCAAGTGCCTACTTAAAAACAAGTGAGCTCCAACTCTTGTATTGCTTTAACCATGTAGGCATAATGATGGGTTATATATTCATCACATCTCAACCTGTCTCATCAAAACAGGGTACCTAACCCTCATAGACCTGAGTACACCTAGATCACTGTTGCCAGGTGTCCTCAAAACAGCCCTGGTTCTCCTTACACCAAGAGTAACCATAGAGAGAATTCCAAGCTCATTATGAAGGTTTTCCTCTCATAGAGCCACTAGAGTCACCATCCACATATGAGTGACATGTTCATAGATCATGAACAAAAGATTGATCTATCTTTTCCTTCTTTTTGTGTGATACATGTATCTACATCTCTCCTCAACCTATCTGACCATGAACTAACACTGGATCCACTACTAGCAGACTCTTTTCCTTCTTTTTGTGTGATACGTGTATCTACATCTCTCCTCAACCTGCCTGACCATGAACTAACACTGGATCCACTACTAGCAAACTCTTCAGGTCCACTAAGCACTTGTGGTTTCTACTCTACATGTGGCACAACATCAATACTTTTTACATCTACATCTTATGTTGCCTTCACTTGTTGGTGCATCCTAGCTACTCATCTCATCAAAGACAATATCTCTGCTTACTCGCATATCTCATGAGTGGTAGGGTTATAGCATCTATAACCTTTCTGCTCCAAAGTATAACCAATGAAGATGCATTTCTATGCCTTTGGATCCAACTTTTTTCTCACTTTGTCGAGAACATGCACATATGCAATACACCCAAACACTTTCAAGTGAGACACATTCGATTTTATGCTTGTAAACTTCTGTTTAGGTGTCATACCATGAATAGTTGTAGTTGGGGCCTATTCATAATGCACACAACAATTGCTACTGCTTTTGCCCAAAAAAAATGTGGCATATTCTTTTCTGACATCAAGACACGTGCGACTTATGCAATGTGCCTATTTTTTCTTTCTGCATCACAATTCTGTTTGCAGAGTGTACTTGCTCAAGAAATCATTGAACTCATTAGAGAAATACTCTACCATTTGATCTCAGGCATTCTATTTATATGCATTTTTCCTTCTCAACCAAGACTTTAAATCTCTAAAAGTGAGCAAGCACCTCACTTTTCTCCTTCATGAAAAAAACCCACAGTTTCCTAGTGTGATCTCCAATGAATATAACATAATACATGCAATGTGCAATTGTTGCAGTCTTGGTCGGTCCCCATTCATCTAAATGTATAGTATCTAATGGCCTTGCACTGACATGCTTTTCATGTGGGAAAGCATGTTTGGCCTGTTACCAAGTTGGCATGCTTCACATACTTTATGCATACCATCAACCTTAAACTTTGGTAAACTTGTAATAATATTTTGGGCCTACATAGACTTCAGTCACTCTATATTCATATGACCAATGCGCTTATGCTATATGTCAATATCTGATGACACATGTTTTATGCACAAACATGGTTGCCTTTACTTGAGGCATGTTCACATCAAAAGTAAACATCTTGCCAAGGCCCCCACCACGGATGGTGTATTTGCTTTATTAGAATGATGTAAATCTGAAAACAAATACAAAAAACTTGAACTTTTTTGGCTGGAAAGTCTTGCCCTTGACCTGAATCCTTCACCCCTTTGCGTTAGCAAGCCCTTGGCTGTCTTGGCCCCTTGGTTTGCTTGAGCACTTGGTGAAAAATGAGACGAATGATGGGATTGTGGACCTCTAATATTTATACTACCCTTCAGGGGGAGTCAGCCACCAGCATAAGAGCAGGCGGCCAGCAGCATATTCCCACGACTGAGCAAAATCAGCATAAAATGCTCTAAAAATCCTAATAAATGCTGCGTAAATTCCCTAGCAAGCTGGGGAGGCTGGCGCTTGCTTCTAGAAGGCTAGGCATAGCCTTTGCCCATAATCCATGGGCTGGGCAGCCTGTATGGGCTGCCCCATACTTGCCCTAAGCCCTATGAAGGTTGTAACCTCCTGAAAATGGCCTTATTCTTGCCTTAGGGCTGTCCCACAGCCCTTCCATGGCTGGTGGGTCCAGCCTGGGCCTTACTGGCCCACATGGGGATGGTTTCACACCATTCCCATGCCCATAATAAGCTCTGGGGTAGCCCAAAGGCAAGGTAGCCAGCCCTATGGGTTGGCCCCTTGTCCTAAACATACTCTACTTAGTGATCTGGCATCCGGTACCATACCTGATACACAGAACCACTGACATCATTCTAGAGGGAGACTCACAGCGCGGATTGGCACTGTTTCATGTGCAGGACAGTGCACATCTGACCTTGGACTCATGTGCAGGACAATGCACACCTGACCTCGGACGGCTGAGATGGATCCCTAGCTGACTCGTCCTGGACTGGCTCACATGGGACCAGTTCACCATCCCAGGTCCTGCACCTTCTGTACAGAAATGTCTACGTGGCATCCAAGTGCGGGATGCATGTGACATCCCCTTCTGCTTAACTTGACGGAAGCTGCATAGCCTCCAGATAATCCGTCAATAATGCCGGATAGTCTTCGAAAAATTCTCTGTCGAGCCATACCGCTTCATAAGTTCCTCGGTCCTGAAACTTCGTGAGGAACTGGCATAGTCTTCGGCCTGAGCCATGCTTGAAACAGTGCAGAAGGATCTCTTCTGGAACCATTACTTCTGCTTCATCCACAATGTCTGGTTCCACTTCATCTTTGACCTCTGAAGGGGGTGGACCTGCATATGGCTTTAACCAACTG
Source organism: Cibotium barometz (assembly GCF_041138505.1). Classification (NCBI taxonomy): domain Eukaryota; kingdom Viridiplantae; phylum Streptophyta; class Polypodiopsida; order Cyatheales; family Cibotiaceae; genus Cibotium; species Cibotium barometz. The sequence continues at coordinate 16,217,145 of NC_141086.1, read as the reverse complement.
ACATGAAATACATCGTGCATAGTCCCAACTTGGAGATAGCTTTAACTACATAGACACCTCATTAATCTTTTTCCAGATGGGAAATGGTCCGAAGCTTCTGAAAGACAACTTTGGGCATCGCTTGCCCACCTGCTTCAATCTTTGCTTCATAAACCGAAGATACACCCAATCTCCTTCCGAAAATGTCATATCCCTTCGGTCTTTATTGGCCTATCGAGTGTAGGCCTCTTGTGCTTTAGCCAATCTATCTTTTACTGACTCTAGGATCTCCTGGTAAGACTCCGTCACTCTGTTCGCCTCCGGTACTGAAGATGAAGTCCTAGTTCACACAACGACTGGAAAGGTCTTCCAAACACTGCCTCATATGGAGTCTTGCCAATAGCTGAAGAAAAAGAGTCATTCAAAAAGGCAAAAACGATTCCCACTTACCTTGCTGACCGTGGACATAACACTTCAGCACATCAAAGGCCAACTGTTTGTATATCTCTGTCTGGCCATCTGTCTATGGGTGGAAAATGCGACGCTAGAGAGCGGGAACGCTCCTCCAAAGCCATGATCCGTGCCTTCTGCTCATCCAACTTGGTTGTCTGTTCTACGGGCGAGTGCTCGCATCATCTGCTGGAACATGTCTGTGACACTCAAGCCGGGTGCCCTAGCTGGGCTGCCTGGTGCACTCTGGTCCCATGGTTCTGGTTCTCTCTCGTTGCCGAAGCTCGCCATAGCAGGAAAATGCAATTCCTTTTCGGAACACAATCTGACCATCCACTATCTGTGTGGGAGACTTTCGGAGGCTTCCAGAGGCTAAAAACCAACCGTCCTTCGAGGGACAGGAGTCACTCCGAAAGGGGTAGTCCACCGGCGTCTAAAAACCAACCACACGAGCGAGAAATTTTTTTTGGTTTTCTTTGCTGAATCTTTGTCCTTGAATTAGGCTCTGATACCACTGTAGTATGCGGAAGCTTCGGAGAAGGATCGGTTCTTCAAAACTCAGAAATCAGCACTCTTTTCACGACAGAAATTAACGCACAAACTGAAAGGAGATGTGCAAAAAATAGAGAGAGAAGGGGGAGATGGAGAGGACACAGTATTGGGTCCCAATTACTCTCTGTAGGGCCCCCACCACGGATGGTGTATTTGCTTTATTAGAATAATGTAAATCTGAAAACAAATACAGAAAACTTGACCTTTCTTGGCTGAAAAATCCTGCCCTTGACTTGAATCCTTCACCCCTTTGCGTTAGCAAGCCCTTGGCTGTCTTGGCCCCTTGGTTTGCTTGAGCACTTGGTGAAAAATGAGATGAATGATGGGATTGTGGACCTCTACTATTTATACTACCCTTCAGGGGGAGTCGGCTAGCATAAGAGCAGGCGGCCAGCAGCATATTCCCACGACTAAGCAAAATCAACATAAAATGCTGCGTAAATTCCCTAGCAAGCTAGGGAGGCTGGCGCTTGCTTCTAGAAGGCTGGGCATAGCCTTTGCTCACAATCCATGGACTGGACAGCCCGTATGGGCTGCCCCATGCTTGCCCTACAGCCCTATGAAGGCTGTAACCTCCTAAAAATGGCCTTATTCTTGCCTTAGGGCTGACCCACAGCCCTTCCATGGCTGGTGGGTCCCAACCTAGGCCTTACTAGCCCACATGGGGATGGTTTCACACCATTCCCATGCCCATACTAAGCTCCGGGGTAGCCCTATGGGCTGGCCCCTTGTCCTAAACATACTCTACTCAGTGATCTGGCATCCGGTACCATACCTAACGCCCTTAGTCGAAAAGTTTCTTTATTAACAATAACTATGATCACCAATCTTTTTTTTTTGAGATGAAAGAGGAAATCGAGACAGATGAGTTCCTTGTCCCAATGATATCTTTGTTAATGCATGAGAGTAAGACTCCTCAGGAGTTAAGGAAGGTTCAAGGATACAAGGTTACAGATAATTGTTTATATTTTAACAATCATATGTGTAGGTCCCTCAAAGGAGTGATTTCAAAAAAGGAATCATGGTTGAAACTCACGATAGCCTTATTACTAAATATCCTGGTTATGTAAAGATGTTCATCAAGGAGTTACTTTTAGCTTGGATTGAAGAGTGTACTTTATCATGTACAATAATTCCTTACATGTTAGAAGATTAAAGTTGAAAGGGTGAAAATGCATGGGAATCTACATCCCCTTGACATTCCACCGATGAAGTGGGAATATATAAGTATGGAAATTATGACTGGTCTCTAACGATTGCAGGTTATGATTCCATATAATAGGCCAGCCAAACTTAAAATAGTTTGGTCTTCTAGTCTTAAGTAACGATGTAAAAACTGACTTATATACAAATGACTAGTTTTCACACTATGCTAACCAAACTTAAAAATGGTCTGACCTCTATTACTAGTCTTAAGCAACTATGTATACTAAGTCCTCAGACTTTCCCTATACAAATGACTAGTTCTCATACTAGGTGGGCCAAACTTAAAAATCATCTAGTCTCTATTTACTAGTCTTAAGCAACAGCTATGTACACTAAGTCTTCAGCTTTCCCTATTTGACATTGTGTGCATGGTAATGCTGCTTTATGTGCATTGATGGCATACTCCCAAAAAATCATCACTTGCAATCTCTCCATTCTTTGATGGTCTACCTTCCAAAGGGGATCCCATGTATTATTGTTCGTATCACTAGTGTATCCTCTTCTATTCATTCTCTCCAAGGTCTACCTTCCAAAAAGGGGCCTGTGTATTATTTCTTTCTCACTAGTGTGTCAAAAATCCACTCTTAATGCCATGCTCTTTAAAGTATACCGAAAGCATTGCCTTTCTAGGCAACTAAAGTGGTGTTTCCCCTTGTCGTCAGTCAAACCTACATTGCCAAACACATGGTGTCATGCCAGTGAAAGAAAATCCCATGTATACATAGAAGGTGGAAATCTCTAGGCAACTAGAGTGGTGTTTCCCCTTCCATGTATACATAAAAGGTGGAAATCTCTATATGATGGTCCCTTGCATAGGTCAAATTCTACCTAGATGTCACCTAGTGTGATATTTTAAAAGAAATGACCTTGGTCATCATTGTGAGCCCTCTTGCTACTCATAAAAACCCTTTGGTGTTGGTAGGTGTCTCTATAGCCCCTTTGTTAAATCTAATCTTAGAACTATGTCATCTACATACTGCAAGATTGAGATCAATGTGCTAACTCTACTGGGGACTACCAAGTCTCTACATGAAGTCAAAGATCTCATCTGTGTGTGTGTGTGTGTGTGTGTGTGTGTGTGTGTGTGTGTGAGAGAGAGAGAGAGAGAGAGAGAGAGAGAGAGAGAGAGAGCATCGTAATTTTCACCCTAGTCATGCTAGTAAAATGTGTAGACATGCATCATGGTGCTCTAACTCTAACTTATATAGAGCTATTACTCTTACATCATTTCCACCAGAAGGGCCAGCTCTCTTACTCTAACTCATGTAAAGCTATCACTCCTATATCATTTTCATGGATGGCTCTTGAAGGTGTCTAAAAAGATGTACCCAAGACACAGTATCAAATGCCTTATTAAAAAACAAAAAGTAATAATTATTGGCATCAATAACAGAAAATATTGACCTAGTTTAACATATTTAGGGTTCTAGTAATATTTTTATTTTCTTGTTTGAATCAATTTTAATGAATTTTTATTACAATCAAATTCACAAGCATCATGAACTTTCAAAGAGTTGCCTATATGGGAATTTAATATTTAAGACTTTCAAAAACATAAGTGCTTCAACACCTGACAATCCATCCTTGTGCATGCATGCATGCATGCATGTGTGTGTGTGTGTGTGTGTGTGTGTGAGTGTGGATGTGGGGGGGAGGGTAACAAGACCTTAAATGATTTGATCTTATATTTATAGATAACACTAGAAGAAACAATTTATAAAGCTTGCATATAGCCACTGAAGAATCCATTATCCTTTGAAGTAATGTAAATGTTCCTCCTTAAAAAATGTATGGTTCTTTACTACTTAAAAAAAGCTTGTATATATAGCATAATGAAGAATTAAATATCTTTTAAAGTAATGTATATGACCCTCACAAAAAATGTACATCTTTTACTCCAACCATCACCACTCACCTACCACCATCCAAAAGAATAAGTTAGGAAAGAGTAAATTCAATGGGAAAACAAGCTTCAAAATGATGATCGACTTGTTATTATTACCCAAAGTAAAACTAAATAAATGAACCACGAAGAACCAACACACAAGATAAACATGAATTGATAATGGTCTCATGTAAAGATATAACTCTCATTTTTTATTTTTAAAAAAAGATATAAATGATCCACAAAAAATGATATATAACTCACATTTTTTTAAAAGATATAAATGATCTACAAAAAAACATTATCCATAAAAAAGACCAAATCGCTGACCTATTATGTCCTTAGTATGTATGACTAAGAGAAGCCATGTTGTTCATTATCATTGAACCTTAGTATGACTAGTGAATGACTCAAAAGTGTATTTTGTTAATTGGAAATACATTGCAAATAATGATATAGCTCATTATATTGAGCTAAGTTGAGTATGACCAAGGACCATGACCAAGGACCACCTCAAAAAGGTAGTAAGTAATTGTACACCTTGAAAGTCTTAATTATGAACCTCACCAACATCATCATCAATAACTTGGATCTCATTTTGCATAACAATGAAGGCCTTGTTTAGCGTGGCCAACCTTCACTGCGAATAGGCATTATACACATTAGGCTTTACACATTAATCAAGCATTTGTCTAAGGCTCTAAAGCATAAGCATTAAGGTGAGCCTACAAATCAGCAGCTAAGGGCTCTTCCTACATCTTGTCAATTGTGCCTCCAATCCTTGGTGATTGTAATTGCTATCATCCTTGTTGATATTCTCGAGGTTCATTACATTGCATTGTATCATCCTGGATATCATCTCAAGCTCAACTCATGTGTTTAAACATCAATAATGCTCAAGTGTGCATCTGAGCCACATCATAGGTATCACAGTATTATTAGGTAGGTACCTTTTCCAAGTTACCTAGTACCCTTCATCTACACTTGTGAATCTCCGCATCCCCTCAAGCAATGGCCCCAAGTAAAGGTGACAAGATCCAGCTGCAGATGGAAGTCAATAAATTAAGACACCAGCAACATGATGGATATCCTCCACCACCATCCCAGGTGGTAGAGGATCTTCCCTCTAAGCATTGAAAGGCTGGGGCAACAACTGTCTGAGCAATTGCAACCAGGGGTGAGAAGATGGAAATCTCTATATGATGGTCCCTTGGAGGAAGGCAATCACAAAGTTCCCAATGGGAAGGGTCCCAAAGTGGTGGTAAATTATCAAAATATTGGTACTTCCCTTGATCTTCAGTCATTTGACGTTCACTGAATCTTCAGGAGGCCCACACTCCCTTTCCTTAGGTTATCAAAATGTTATCCATACGCTTTTATGTTATGCGCAAGCACTAACACAATCAAGTAGCTTATCATCTCATGAGGCATTACCATACGATTTCTCCAGCACTATCAAAAGTAATTTTTGTATGTGCCTCAATGCATGCAAGCACTCACTGTATGTACATCATTGCCTCAATACATACAAGCTAATCTTGACAAACAGAACACCTTCTCAGCAACCAGTGACCACCATACTTTGAAGTATAGCGAGGGGAGGTTTATGCATGATTGTAGTATAAATGCCATACTTAATGGTCACACGGAGAAGCTGAGTCTGAATATTATAGCAGGTTGTAATTATAAAGTGTGACGTAATTATGTTCACATGTGGGCTTGAAAACATTTCTGAGCAGTTGTTATCCAGCATGGCTGCTGTTGCAGCATGGAACTTATGGTATACAATGTTTCAATCGTCATATAATTTCTATTTGAAAGAACTATCCACCTATGTTGATGTGTATTGTCAAGAGCTGTCCGCCCACGTGGAGATTCAATTTTTCTTCTGGTCATCCCATCTTGGTATGGTATTTTACAGATTGATTCTGTCTACTCTTTGGAAGGAGGCAGCTAATTCGGCCCTACGTCCAAAACCTATCATTCAGAGGCTTTCCTTTCTATGCAAATCTTTCTGAGACTGAGGAACACCCAAAGGAAAATGCTGTGCAGATAGAGTGTCTGTAGATCAGTTTTGCAAACAGCAAGTAAACGCTGTTAGGAATTTACCTTTGATGAAGACAAACCTTACTTGGACAGCTTCAAAACGAGAGCAGCTTCTTAACTTCACATAATTAGATGATTTAGTTTCTCGCCTTACCTTAAGTCTTTCTTCGATGGAGCCAGGTCACATACTGTGAAATTCTCCGTCTCCAGAGCTTGTAATCTTAATCGTCATCTTATGTGCACTGTTCTTAGTGATAAAGAACCACTCTCCCTTGCCTGCAAGCTGGCTTTGGAGCTACTTTTGTCAGGACCCACAAACACTTTCCAAAAGCGGAGAGTCTCGTCTGCCGCAGCTGACACAACTGTAGCTCCCTCTGGACTCTGGAATACGAAAACATAAATAACTGTGTAAAATGAATAACCTTCTTATATTGAGGCACAAGACTAGCTGCACTGATTCTCAAAACACTTCCCTTGAGGCCAAATGCTCACACCACATCTGGTGTTTAGAACCCACGAGCAACGCAGTCTCTCTTAATGCTTGTACTGTGTGAAATGATTGTGTAGTAAGATGCACACCTGAGCAAGGTGCAGAACACGAGCAGTATGACCCGTGAGTTCTGCAATTTTGACCATGGAAGGATATCTCCAGAGGCAAAGCTGATTTTTACTGTAGCCATGGCTGCTTAGAATCTCCTTATGATGTTGGCTCCACACTAGAGCACAAACCTGAAAGTTTATTTAATGCATAGAAAGTGTTTAGAGCCAACACAGAAAATCAAACAAAGTAAACAACCTCATTTTGTCCTTGCAAGAATGGAATGTCACCTGAGATTGTGTATCAAGGCTATTTAAACAGGTTCCTTTTTGCGTATTCCATAGTTTGATACATCGATCTGCAGTCCCACCACCAGAAGCAAGTAGGTTTGTCTGAAAGGGGCACCATGCAAGAGCTTTGACTGCTGCTTGATGATCACACAATCTATAAAGATGATCTGTTGATGCCACATCCCAAATATGAAGAAGATTATCATTTCCACCACTTGCGAGTTGCTGACCAGATAGAGACCAGCTCAAACCACACACTTCCTGATTGTGACCCCTTAGAATGGAGATGATATGGTCCCGTGCACGCACTGAAAAAACAGTAGTAAATCAAATTCTCTCTCTCTCTCTCTCTCTCTCTCTCTCTCTCTCTCTCTCCAGCTTTTGTCACATCCATACATGCCTTCACCATTCCCACCTGCCTCCTTGGAGCCGAACAAGCCTATCTCTCCTTTAGGCTCAGCTTTCATCTCTACCAACATCTAACATATGTAGACCCAAATCTCCCACTAGCTGACCTCACCTCTCACTTCACCACAATCTTACACACCTCCGCAATAGCTGCATTTCCATTCACTAGCCGATCCATCGCCATACCCCCTACAGGCACCATGCCCCATAACGAGCGAGATGCTCAAAGGATTAACCAATACTCAACCAGACGTAAGAAACAAGCACATGTTAAGGGCCAATACAAGGACTTATACCTATCTCTCAAAGGTGTGAACTAAAACAAGGGCTAGAAGAAAATTTGGGAGAAACACCGACCCACACCCATCACATCTCCATCCATATGGCACACATATACACGATCCCTGTATGAAGTACCACCATCACATCCATATGGCACATATGCACAATCCCTGTATGAAGTACCACCATCACATCCACATTTTTCACACCTTCCATGGTGGCATGAGCCATCCGAAGACTCAAAAACATTCGATCACAGGACCACGAGGGCCTCTTGGCAAAGCACACCTTCCATGCGAGGGAAACTCTCCTAGCCCATATGTTCAACCAGGCTCTTTCGGAAGGCTTCCCACCCACCTGGACAGCCCATATCATCACACCTATCCATAAGGCCAAAGATCCCAAGGACCCCAACAATTACAAGACCATTATGAATGGCCACACACTGGCCAAACTTTATGGGTTAGTACTTGAGATGGAGCTTAGCACACTAGCAAAGAGACACATGCACAAAGCATCCGAGTAGGCGGCTTTCGTAGGTCATTCTCGACTTTGGATCACATCTTCACCGTCCGAGCCATCATAGAGGCTAGAGCATGACATCAACAAGTTTAATGCTGCTTTGTGGATTTCCGCAAAGCCTTTGATACGGTGCCTTGAGCTAGACTACCGCAGAGACTCCAGGATTTGGGGGTACCATAAAACATGATCTAGGGGATCATTGCATTATGTGAGTCGGTAATAGGGTGGGTGAGTTGCCTAGGAGGATTATCATAGGAGATCTCCAGTACCATTGGAGTGAAGCAAGGATGCCCCCACTGGCTCCCACTCTCTTTGGCCTCTACAATGATAAATTTCGGCCTTCGTTGATAGAGGGGGAGGAGACATATCACTACCAGGCATCCTTGTTTCCATACTACTTTATGCTGATGACATTATGCTTATTTAATTTGAGAAAGAAATTTGGTTAAGAAGGATTTCAGGAGACATGGGTGTTGCTCAGAAAGGAACGTTGTGCGGCAATCAGAGTTGCATGACGATTGAGAAGAACCTGATGTTTCATGCTCACACAAAGTACATTGAGATACATATCATAATGTGCGTGAGCTTATCATGGATGGAGAGGTGGAGATTGTCTACTACCCAACGATAGAGAATTGTGCAGAATTTTTCATAAAGGCTCTTGGGAGAGATATGCCGGAGCACCACTTCATCGACTCGACATTGGACCGAAGAGATAGTTAACCTACGGGTGGACATTGAGGAGGGGTGTTGGAAAAGCATTTGTTCAATGCTCCACCCTCGTGTTATCACTACGGGTGATGGATAAGGCCCATCTACCACATTATGTGGACTCTGCCAAGTAGGATGCATGCGTGTGCGAGTTATGTGATTGCATTTGTGAGCGTTGGATAGCAAATCGACGAGGACACATTGTTCTCAGGTTGCAATGTCCATTTGAGGGTCCTGATGGTCTGAGATGGCCGTTGTAGTCTAATATGGTCCCAGTCGGATGATATGGTCAGTTGGTCCTTTTAGACCAAGTCGTGGGTTGACCAACATGGTCGACCTACGTCCATGCCAACCCTTGGTACCATATACGGGTTAGTTTGGCAACCTTTGTTCATCATCGAGTTCATTGTGTTCAAGTGTTCCTGTAAGCAAAACATCCTCCGTCCACTATCAAAACTCCTTACCCGAAGCACAAGGGTGGGCCGACAACCATCAGTTTGCAATCAATTATCAAAGTTGTAATCAAAGTTTGCAAGCAGTAATATCATTTACTGTCCACTTCTTTTTGCAATTCAATGCTTTGTATTGTGAAGATCCTCCTGCTGCTATTGTGTTTTCTTACAAGACTAAGGTTGCACATATGGTTTGTGGCACTATGGTCACCCAAAATAAGGGGGCCACGGAGGAGTATGGGTGCCCAAGGCCAAGAGGCAAGGACCAAGTATGGGGCACCCAACCTACACACTCCTCAAGGGGGTTTATTAACCCATGACCAACCCTTGTGCATAGTTGGCCAGCCCTATAGAGCAGGATGCCCTACAGGGGGTTGGCCAGCACATCTACAGCCGCATGCCATATAAAGGGTGATTCAGTCCAAGGGACCTCTCAGCCTTGCAAGACCCAACAGCAGCACTGACATTGAACGTCTTTGTGTGCGAAAAAAAGCCAGCATGGGTGCACGCAGGTGGGCAGACAGCCATTAGTTTGTAATCAAAGTTTGCAAGCAGTATTATCATTTACTCTCCACTTCTTTCTGCACATGTCATTCAACAGGGAAAATCATGTGGTGACGTGTTGTCTCCTCACTATTTGGTTAAAGGAGTATTTGAGGATGTATGTGTGTATGTACACACATGCATGCATCTGCTTGTACATTCAAAGCATGTATATCTGCATGTCGGTATGTGACCTTGCAGAGAACAAAATTAAATTTGGATAACTGATACATGGCATTCACAGAGGAACCATGAGCTGACGTGGTCTCCTCACTATTTGGTTAGAGGAGGATTCTAGGATGTATGTGTACACGCATGCATGCATCTGGTTGTATATCTGCATGTATGTATGTGACCTTGCAGAGACAAAAATAAACTTGGATAGCTGATAGTTAGTTGAGAAGTGCCTGAATGACCTTGCACCTAGGAAAGATCTGGAATAAAAACACAGTGACACATGATCTTTGCAGTAACCAACAAATGGTTTTTAAACTCGGCCTACGATCAGAGTACAAGTAGGTGAATCAAAGCTCAACAATTCAATGCACTCCCAAGCTTAGTAGCCTTCTTGCCATCACTCCAACCACTGATACAGACAAGTATAATGTCCATCCATAGAGTTTAAAAGGATACCATCATGATTGATGATCCTGCTGTCTCGACCTCCAGATGACAAGGTAGGTCCATTCCATGCAAGGCTCCCAACTCGAGCTGAGTGACCTGCCATCCGTCGCACCTGTAAACATGACTACAATATAAGTCTTCTGATCCAAAATGGCGAACTGAAATTTACAGAGATGCACTACATGACCATGTCTTAACTAATATGCATTACAGATTCAGATTCAACACCTGGTTTCCTTTACAAGCATCCCATATCTGAACTTCAGTTGAGTTGACCCCCACTGCAATGTGCTTTCCATCTGCAGCCCAGGCAATGCTAGTAACATAATCATCATCATCCACTGTCTGCATTAACTGGTTGATTGCACCTGATTCTGCATCCCAAAGATACACAGATGTCCCTAAAGCCACCGCCAAAACATTTTTGGAACTCCAATCTAGCAGATTCAAGTAGTAGTCATCCACCAGTTCTGGTGCATCAAGAATCCGTTCTGGTGACTACATACACAAACCAAGTAGAGAAACCATAAGTAAAGAATCTGTTCTGGTGCATCAAGAATCCGTTCTGGTGACTACATACACAACCACAAGTAGAGAAACCATTCTCAAGCTCGAATGCTGGAGGAAGGAACCAGTATTACCTGAGGAATATGCCGGTACAGCTTCTGTATTGAGGATTTGACTATAGATTCTGAATAGAACTGTAGAGTGAAATCCTCATCTGTCCCCAGAGCAGGGCTCTTTTTTTTCTTGAAAGCCAGAATTTTTTTTTCTCCAGACACATTTCCATCATGCAAAAGATTCTCTGCAAGTTTCTTTCTATATTCCTCCTGCAGAATTAAGCCAAATTTGTAATGATACAAATTTACCCAACAACACTGAACTTTGAAGACAGTGGAAATACACATTCTTAATCAAAGAAAAAAGGAAAGACATAAAACCTAAAGGCAAGACATAATTCCTCAAAGGAAAGCCACAATCTGGTGCTTCTTTAAGCAAAGAAAAATAGAAAGGGAAGTAACAATTTAAAGTTTCTTTGAAGAAAGCAACAGCAAGGCCATAAAACCTAATGGAAAAACCGCCAATGAGGTGATAGCTCACGTGGTGAAGGTGTTTGTCTAAGACCAGGAGGTCTTGTGTTCAAAACCTCACAAGGTGCTTCCTCGACTAAATCGCCCGGGCAGATAAAAGCCTATGGGCAGTGGAAAATGGTAACCACCTTGGGCCTAAGGCCAGTCAGAAAAAAAACAAAACAAAAACTAACCTAATAGAAAAACCAAAGAGAAAAACAAACATACAAGGAAAGCCATGAATCCTAAAGGTAAGCCATGGGACCTTGATGGGAGAAGTGATATTTATCACTGATGAAGTGTTTTCCTTTGTCTCATGAAGGAGGTTGAAGCGAGCAATGTCCAAATCCATCGCACTACGATTAGGGATAAATCTGTCACCCTGAGATGGCCAAAAAACAAAAATCATTCAATATTCTTTCAAGGAAAGATGAAAGAAGATGTGGAAAACCACAGCACAGACAGAACAAATCACCTGATATCCATTGTAAAACCCTGTCTTACAGGATGGAGGAACGATGCTCAATGGAAAGGGCCGTCGCTTTGTCGATCTAAACCCCTCCCTTGGTGGTACTGTAGCTAACATATGTCCTGTTTCATCCAAAAGATTTTTTGACAACAGTTAAAACAAGCAGCTTTACTGTGTATTTTCTTCAGAAAAATGCATGTGTGGCATGCTATGTTTAACAGAAACCCTACAAATAAAGCAGAAAAGAACAAAGGCAAGGGACTGGAAGCTACACAATTCACGTGTCCATTTTACAGAAATGAAGTAGCAGGAAACAAAGAAAATTCTGCGGCATGGTCAGTTCGCTAGAAACCTCGAACAGTAGCATCAGGCAACACTGTACATTCCAACACAAACCCTAGGAATGTACCAGCAGGCGAGAGAGAAAGTGCATCCGTGGCATGCTAAGTTGAACAAAACCATATAGAATTGTAGCAGTAGAACGCAAGGAACAGAAACCCTAGACATGTGGCACAAAAACCCTAGACAATTGGCAGTAGGAAACAGGGAAATCGCATCTAAGGCATGAGGCATAATCAGTACAACAGAAACCTCAAAGAAGCAAAAGGTAACAGAAAAAAGGCGTCTGCCGGCATCCTCAATTAAAAGAATAACCCTAGAAACGAGGTACCAGGAAATAGATAAAATGCATCTGACGCACGCTACGATAAACAGAAAACCCTAGATGATAAGAAGAAGGCAGCAGAGAAAAGCCCCTGCGGCATGATCAGTTCAACAGAAGCCCTAAAATTGAAGCAGCAGACAACAAAAAAGAGGTAGTACTTACTTCTTCTCAAATTTGCAGGAGATCATGAAACTGCAGAACTGATAGACACAGGGATGATTCGATGGACTGATTTCTTGCAGTTTCGCTGTTGAGAAGCCAACCGATTGATTGTGTGGAAAACTGATGCCGGAGCGGCGATACAGAGCAGAAAGCAGCAGAAAATTACTGGATCTTTTGTTACAATTGAACTGTAGAGAAGGCTTGCAGCAGCCTGGCTATGGCTGTGGCTATGGTGAAGGAGCTGCAAGCCTCATCCAGGTGGAAGACGGACGGAGCAAGAAAGGAGATCCAAAGTTCGTTCATGAAGGCTTTTAACGGTAAAACAAAAACTGCAATTTCAAATTCTAAACAAAGAAAAATTGTGGATTTTATTTTTTATTTTTATTTTTTGAAATTAAAGAAAGAGGTTCTTAAAACACTTTCGATTGATCTGACATGAATCTTTCTTACCATGAATTGAAGAGGAAAAGATAAGCATTTTCTTCATAATTTCATCCAATTACTACGAGGAAAAATTTAGCATTTTCTTCATAATTTTATCCAATTACTATAGGTATGGCCAGATGGTGTCATAATGGCTAGATGGTTAGGAGGCAGCATTTTTCCTCCTAACCATCTGGCCATACTTGGCCACCATCGAGTGTCTAAACTGGGGTGCCCAAGTACTCCACAATGGCTACTCCTCATAAAGGGGGCTCCTCTCAAGATGAGGCGGATTCTTCAGAAGTTAAGCAAGCTCCAGGATAAAGAGAACCACAATATTTTCCGTTTTAGCATCAATTTGTGATGAAGATAGAAAATGAAACTATTAAAATTGTATACCCAAAATAGTGACATCCCAACTCGGAGTATGTTTTCACATTCACTCCAGTTATATTACACGATTTTAGCCAATGGTGGATAAAAGACACGTCATCATATTTGTTCCGCATTTGGACTTTCAGTTTCACAAATCGCCACATAGAAGAGCATTTGGAAATAAGTTGGGCCCATTCTGTCTACGGAAGACACACTCTCTCTCTCTCTCTCTCTCTCTCAACCCATCGACATGGATTCCCTTCAAACGGCTAGGCACCTCCTAGATCTTTAGGATATGCAATATCCTTATCCCCCTCCGTTGCCCACAATAACCAACACTATAAAAACCTCACCACCAAAGATGCAACACACAATGAAGAAGCCCCATCTCTAGTACTATCATGAGCATGGAAAACGTACATGCCTAAACCATGGAGATGAGGCCTTACATCAAAAACTTCTTCGCCAACACTATCCCACATGTAGCATCAACAAGCTTCCTACCTCAGGGACCAAAATAAATTATCTCTAACAAGCCCTAAAGCAAGTGAATCGATCCCTTGCATGCTAACTACTTAACCACACAAATAGCTTCTCCATACATCTCCATAATTAGTAGTATCCTCACCACTTGAGCTTTGTGATGTGAGGATGTGGTCACACCTTTAAGGAAGGGGGGTATGTTAACCACTTAAATAGTCTCGCTCGACCTACTTTTGTAAGGCGCTCTGCCTTCTTAGCTTTTTTTATGTGACCAAAACATATCATTTGTAAGAACTATGAGAGATGGCGTTAGAAAATATAAAGTGGCCTTACTCTATGTTTAACACCAAATGGGGGAAGCCTCAGGCTCCATGTATATACTTGCTTAGGCTTAGAAGTTATAAACTTTTTTTAAGTTATGGCCATCCAAGTGTGAGTGCCATGGACTATTTCTTTTGCATGATCTCTCTTGCACCTTGGCATGAATTCTCTTGGACCTTTGCATTGTTCGATAGATTTCTTTCACTCTCATGAGGGATCAAATCTTAAATTTTATCGTTTGTTGCATAGAGGCTCCCATTGCATGTTTGAGTAGGATTGATTATAAGCTCTCCCTTTCATGAGTTCCACACCATCTCTTGTGAGTGAGAACCACTATGGAGGAAACACTCTTCTTGCCTCCATTAAGGCAGTTGAAGCTCTTCCTCCACACCCCATTGCTATGGGTGATATTGCCAGCGGACTCAGAGAGTCTAGAACAAGAGAGCTATGAATCATATTGCTCGCTATGAATCATATGAGCAATATGATTCATATGGATATCCAGAACAACCTCCATCCATAGACTATACCTCTCTGTTTGAAGTCATGGTGCAATAAAGAGCAAGAGACCTCAATAATATGGCATGTAGGCCACCGATGAAATGTTTCCATTATAAAGGCCTACATTGTGCTGCTGAGTGTCCTCCATAGAGCCACCATCGCACCTAGTGCCCCAACTGCATCCCTGATTCCAATGCCAAACCCCAATGTCATTCCATACGGAGTGTGGATTTGAACATGCTTTCAAGGATAATGCCACAATCACCCTCATGGTAGGAGCATATATACATTATCACATATGCAGATATATATATATGTGTATACATATAGTTCACACACACACACACACACACATCATGCAATCCCCTTAATGTCATCACAAGTCTCCACACCAAATCAAGGGGAGTTGGAAACATCCAAGGCAACAAAGAAGCAGAAAGCTCCTTGAAGCCAACAACCCAAGAGCCAAAGGTGCAAGCCCCAAAACCTACAAAGCAACCCTTAAAAAGGATAATCAACCAGAACCAAAGGTCCACCTCGAAGAACATGTGGAAACATAATGCATGCTCAGTTGTCAAGGGAAACAATGTCATGACCATTAAAAGTGGTTCGGATAATAGCTCCAAAGCTACCTTTATCATGGAGACAATAAACAATCTCCCATTCAAACCAACTCTTCCCAAAGAAAATAAACCCATTGACTATGCATACCTTCCAAAGAAACTCAAGGAGTACCCCAAACCCATGTTGGACAAAGAGCAAATGAAACAAGCCCAAGAGCTTGTAAGGAAGGTGTAGGCTACACTAGAGCGAGTACTTGAACAAGTGGTCGAGTATGAACCACTGGCTCTAGCGTAGGGGCTACACTAGAGCAGTACTTGAACAAGTGGGTTGAGTACAAACCACTGACCCTACCTAAGCCTATCCCTAACCCCATCCCAGATCCAATCATAGCACGAATGAGGGAACCTTAGTGCTCGTCAAAGGCCTTGACCGAGACCATAACCATTCTAAGGAGGCCACACAAAGGTCCAAGTCTAGAGCCTATGCCTTTGGAACCAATCTAACTAGATTTTGCATTGCTAGATACAGTGTTAGTGCTGCCTTCTATGGGTCATCATATTCACCACAATATTTTCTACAATGTGATAGGTGAGGCTTTATTTTGACCCCATTAGAGGCACCGCCTCCTAGGGAAGGACCAGTGCATATCATTAGTAAGTCCACCTCTAAGTGACTACTACAAAGCTAAGTGAGCATGATTATTGCACGAGGGACATAACAAGCCTCACAATCATCTTATCCTCATAAGTCCAAGTGTCGATAAGTTCTCTTTTATAAGGAAAGTCTCAACTTTGGAGAGATTTATCCACCTGGATGAATGGAAATTTAAGACTCGACACAACTGAACTAGAATCTGAAGAGGAGGAGGATGAGTCATTGCATATGAGTGCTCTCCTTCCATACCCAAGACAAAAGGGCAGCCAAAAGTTCCCATGAACAAGCTAGAGAACTATTTTGAAAGTGATGAAATAAATGTCGTGTTACCTGCCATTTATAAAGAAATGCCGGTCTTTGCAATGTTGGATGGTGGTGTTGGTGTCAACATAATCACCAAGGGTTGTTGGGAGGATTGGGGATGTTGAGATGTCAAGCTCAACACAAGCTAACACTCATGACGTGCCTGGGTGACTGTTCCACCTTTACGCCACTAGAGCATTTGGTATAGCTTTTCTCTTCTTCATTGTCACCCCCCCCAAACAATCAAGTCATCCACATAGATGGTGATGACTACAATCCCGTTATCACTCTTTTGCACATAGAGTGATGATCAACATCTACCTTATGAAAGAAAATGGTAATAAGATACTGTGCAATTTTATCATGCCATGCTCTAGGCACCTACTTCAAGCCATATAAGGCTTTATGTAGCCTACACACATAATCTAGGTGACTTAAATCCTCATAACATCTGATGTAAAACACAACCTTTTGATGCAGACCACTGCAATAACATCTCTCACGTTTGCCATCTTGGCAACAATGGGTTTGAATGTCTCCTCATAATCAATGATGTAGGTCTGAGCATAACCTTTGGTAACTAATCTTGCCTTATACCTATTGATGCTTCCATAAGTTGTGCTTCACTTTTTACACACTTACATCCAATAGCCTTTTTACCCTCAAGTAAAGGCACCAATTCCCATGTCTTATTTGCATCTAATGCAACCATTTGTTCATCCATGGCAGCCATTTCTTCATCCATGGCTTTCTCCCAATGTCCATGCCCAACAACATCCTCAAAACATGTGGGTTCAACCTCCTGGGAAACCTTTGCCATGTATGCATAATGGTGAGCTAGATAACCATCATACATCAATCTCTGAATAAGGTTTTTGACCCTACCCAACCTGCATGGTCTTGGATCTATCCTTAGTATCCTTGCGGCTGCCTTAGTCTTTCTTGCACCAAACTAATAGCTGGAATCCCAAACTCCTCATCAAGGCTCTGTTGTGAGCCACTAGACTCTCCATTAACATATGAATGCCCTACTGAAATGTCAGGCATACCAAGAGACTCATCAACATTGTCTTTACCTTTATGTGATGCACTTGTAGGATTGATTTTTTTATGTAGCTTGCCACTGCTTGCCATTGCATGGTCTATCAATGAGATCCACTGCTAGAGGACTATCTCGGTCCACTCAATGACTGTGATTGTTGACCTATATTCTGTGCAATGACTTGCTCCTGTGCATCAGCCCTAATCGAGTATTTTATAGCATTATACCAATTTCTCATCTCATCAAAGACAACATCCCTGCTCACCCTCATCTCACGTGTGATAGGGTTGTAACATCTATACCCCTTTTGCTCAAGGGAGTAACAAATGAACACACATTTTTCAGCCTTTGGATCCAACTTACTGCGTGGCTCATCAGGAATGTGTACATATATAATGCATCCAAACACTTTCAAGTGACAAATCTAGTTTTATGTCACAGTATAGTTCTCCTTTGGAGTCACACCATGCAATGCTATTGTGGGAGTTCTATTTATAATGTAACCTACAGTCGTAAACTGCTTCAAGCCAATAACGGTGAGCAATACTCTTCTCAACCATCAATGCACGAGTAACCTCAGCAATGTGCCTATTCTTCCTCACAGAGTAACACCATTTTGTTTTTTTAGTTTACCTACATGTGAATTGCCTCTAAATTCCATACTTTCTCAAGTACTCACTGAATCGTTGGAGAAGTACTCTCCCCCTCCATTTGATCTTAGGCACTTAACCTGTAAACCTATTTGCTTTTTAGCCAATATTCTAAAATTTTGAAAGTGAGTAAACACTTCACTTTTCTTTTTCATGAAATATACCCACACCTTCCTTATGTAGTCATAAATAAAGGATACATATTAACAACATCCTCCCATTGATGTTGTCTTTGTCGGTCCCCATACGTTTGAGGGCACCACATCAAGTGCTCTCTTACTTACATTCCTATCATGTGGAAATACATCCATTTTTTGCTTTCCAAAGTGACATGCTTCACATACTTTATACGTTCCATCTACAAACTTTGGCAAATGTTGATCGCTTCGGGAAACACTGTCTCTATAGCTCCGTCTGAAGCACACCACCGTGAGAGGAAGCTAACACAAGCACCACAACCTAGCAACAACAATAACAGAGGGCTCAGATTGTCCTCTAAGGTCAGCACTAACCTCCAATGTACTTGATCTGTCAATGCAGAACCTCTCGTGTCTCTGCCTGACAAAAACCACCTCCAATTGACACAAAAATGGTCAGAACCCGCCTCCAAAGTCCTCCTCTTTGTTTCGTGTCAAAATCTTGTCCTATAGAGTCCCAAAATGTCCTCCATAGTCAGCTAACATCAAAATCTTGTCTTAAAACCTTTCAGAACTATGTAGCTGACCTCTGCCTGACAGTATTCCCTCCAGGCTGCCTCAAGCAAGTCAGAAACTCTTTGTCTTTTGCTTCTAAATTTAGATGGTTCACTCTAGTCCAAAACTAATCCTCCAATTTAATTCACCATCCTCTAACGTTCACGGACCTTGTAGCTACACTTCTTAGACTTTCCTAGATGTCCTATCGACCCTCTTCCGACTGTCTTCTGACCTCCCACCAATACCTGCAGCCTCTACTTCTGAATTCTACTACTACAGAGCTATTCTGCCTTTGAAGTCAACAACAATTCTGACACTTTCCAAAGTGTCTTTTGATAGGTATAACCGCTCATAAACTTCTCAACTAGGCAAGATATCACCTCCTAGGTTCTCTGCTGACTGCTACTAGCTCACAGCTAACCACCCAACTAGCCTAACTGACCTAGCTGGCACAGAAACTCTATCCTCTGAGTCAGCTGACACCATAGGGACCTCTAAACACTTAAACACAATCAGAACCCACCCTCAAAAACCCTCATTGGACCACCTATGTCGTGAGACTGCTAGCACAGAAAGCTTGTGAGATAACAAGTCTTCTGACTGTTATCCTCAGACAAACCCAAAACAGTTAGCTGTACCTCAGAGTCACTTCCAAACTACCCAGATAGATCATAACAAGATCCCCAGGCCCCCAGTTGATTGATATGATGCCTGGCTGACATAGAATCAAACCTGTACCCTTCCATAGTTTCTGACTAAGTTAGAACTGACTCAAAATCAATATCCAGACATCAACCAAGTATAACCCAGAGATTCATTCCCTTCAACTCACTCAAAACAATCATCATATCACAACAATACATCAAAACAAAAGTCTCTATATTATCTACTCACAACAAACACAGACCAACCTCTCAGATGTCATCAGATAGACAAAGAAACTTCAAGGTCTCAACATCCTTGAGACATGGGGATATCAACAATAAGAAACAACTAGAGCAAGGGGGGATCCACAACAAGGTCGTCCAATCTTTCAATCTTACAAAACTAGACAAGAAAAAGGCTCTACAACAACACCTACAGGCCCACGACCACGCATAGTAGAGAAAAGATATGAGCAATTTTTGGGACAGGTTCTAGTTCCAACAGAACTGCAGCACCACAGAGATCCTAGGGCACCAATCATCCTACAAGATCCTTCGTCTTCCTTGTCTTCCTTTGCACACTCTGCTTTGAACCAATCCAAATCTCCTCAAATCTAGTCTCGCGTCAATTCCCCACAAAACCAGAGAAAACCAATCAGCAAGCTATCCAAAACAAAATCTTTTGTCTCTCCTCCCCTTCTCTGATGTTCTCCTTCTTCACAATTCCTTCAATTGCAACTATCTCCCCAATTCCTCAACTCACCTCCACTCTCTCCTTCCTCGACTCTTTTTCAAATCACCAATGCAATGCGCCTATTGCTTGATTTTTGGTCAACCACCACGCCGCCATGCGCATGCAACAGTTCTCAACTTTACTTCACTACAGCTATCAACAACCATACACTTTGAGGTTGGTAGTCATGCAACATCCGTTCTAAAGTTTTCATATGTACTCTATGAGCCTTATTATTTTCATGGGGTGTGGGTAGGTGCCTCCATTGAGATCATCCTTTGGTCCACAAAAAATCCTATTAACGTGTAACAATTTCCTATTTTTGCATAGGCTTTAATCATCATTGCTTATTCACATGACCAATATGTTTGTGCCAGATACCTATATCAACCACAATACATATACCTTATGCAAACATAGTAGCTTTCACCTTAGGCATGCTTACATCATCCAAAGTAAACATTCTACCCACTTTTTTTTCCCTTTGTAACCAAACAATATTTATTGTTGAAGTTCTCAACATAGTAGCCCTCAAGGTTAAAGCATACCTGCTGCAAACCCTACTCAACCATCTGCCCAACCAAAACCAAATTCCTTGTTATGTTAGGTATAAGAGATTCAACAATACCCTTGATCTTCAACCCATACTGAATGTATACTCATTGATGGACATGTTCTTCTTCTCCACTATATGCAGCTCCTATTGTTTTAGCTGCAACTTTCTTGCCATTGTATTTGTCTGGAACCTCTTCATTAGGTTTTGCCATGCAACTGTTGGAGTGTTAGCATCATGTATGCCCTATCATAGCGTCTGTCACACTAACTAAAAGTTAATACATGACAATCCTTGCACCCTAGTTCTAGTCTTTGAACACATTTATCTCTGGCAGAGTAGCATTCTCTTCAGGCAATTCCGAAGGGGATCCTCATTATCTCTTTAAACACAGTCCCAAAATCTTTTTCCTATCAGGAAAGTGGTCATTCTAAACTTCCACACATGGAAGTTATTCTTGTTAAGCTTCTCAATGATAATTTGGTTGATGTTGTCTGACATCTTTTCTTGCAACAACCAAAAATCTACAAATAGACAATCTCTGTATGCAACTTGCAACACAATAGTATCTGTTGTTGTAATTCTTGTTAGTAGGTGGTACTTTTGCACAATATGTATGTCATAATACATGACCAGAGTACACGTCGTTAAGTGGTACTTCTGCATAATCTGTATGTCACAATACATGACCAAAGTACACGTATATACACCCAAGATCAAGAATATATGTGCAATCATTATCTGGACAGACCTAAAATAAATTGTTGTGCATTGCAATAACTAGAGTTTGACAGAGACCGTTACAAACTAAAACTTCCTAGAAGTGCTTGTAAACACCTTGCAGTGGGGATTGAGTGAAGGGAGGTCGAAATGCACCAAAAACACAAATCGAGCCATCTCGCCAAATGTCAGTACAAAGTACTATGCACCATATAGGTACCTCCCCACCTCTAAAGATAGCTCCTCAATCAGAGACGTGTAGCACCCACCAAAGCTACCCAAGGGGTGTCATACCAAAACAAGAAGGGGAAGAGATGATGATGCTCTTTCTTGTGTACCACTTTCTTTGCCTTTGTAGCTTCCTTTTCTTGTTGCTTAGCTCCTAAGTTTAAACCAGGCTTTGATACCATGAAAAGATTGGGGGAAAAGAGAGAGCTTGAGCTCTTGTAAGCACACACACACGCGCACAACAATGGATAAGACACACACCAAGTTGGAAGGCTCAAATCTTCTTCTTCTATAAAAGATAAGTGAAAATCAACATAAGTACTAGAGTACTATGTATAAGCGGTCCATAATGTGAACATGCTAAGTAGGTGAATTAGCAAGATAAGTATGCTATAACTCAATTAGACTAGGTAGGTGTAGTCCAGCTA
The DNA here is from genome assembly GCF_041138505.1 of Cibotium barometz. NCBI lineage: Eukaryota > Viridiplantae > Streptophyta > Polypodiopsida > Cyatheales > Cibotiaceae > Cibotium > Cibotium barometz. The sequence goes on along the minus strand of NC_141086.1, from coordinate 16,194,975 downwards.
TAGAATCACTAAGCGAAGATCTGTCATGCTACATAGCCCGAGGGTACAAAACCTATACAAAACCTATTTGAAGGGTGCCCATTAAAAAAAAATCTTGCTACAACCGTATAATGCAAAGGGTCTCCTCAAGAAGAAGTTTTGACATGAACGATTTAGGTGAGCTGAGATACTTTCTTGCATGAGCTAACACTCATGACGTGCGTAGGTGATCGTTCCACCTTTATGCCCATTGGTGCATTTGTAGGCTGCTGACAAGGGATGTTTGCGAGTGATTCTATACCCCTGGATGAGGTTGCTCTAAATCTATCAGCATCCCAAGCCTCGCCCGCCGCTTAGATCCATTCCCAAATCTTAGCTTGGTTAGATCCTTTCTTTACATTGGTATCAGAGCTCTTGGCTTTAATCTTGGTATTTTGATCAGGGAGTGATTAGAGAACTTAATCATTCTTAGATTAGGGTTTTTATAGATTTTAAAATTTCTTTGAGTGTTTTTTATCTTTGATAGATTGTATTTTTAATAATCATTTCTTTGAGTGTCTTTTATCCTTGATTAGAGTTGATTAGGTTAATCATTCTTGGATTCGAATTAAGAGTAGTCTACAATAGCCAAATTTTTAAGAGTAGTCTAAAATAACCAAATTTTTAAGTTTATATTAGTTCTCGATAAATATTTGCTTGATAATCTTGATAAGAAAACCTTAATCTCAAGTGATTATCGATTCTTACAAGAAATTGCGTTTCCTTAAGATAAATTATGAAAACCTTAAAAAGTTCAAAAAATATTGTAATATTTGATGCAAGAAAGCAAGATTATTGAATCTTGGTGGAAATATTACAAGATTATGGAAGTAGTTTGATGATTTAATATGATCTAAGACAGCTTAGATAGTTCTTGACCAAGAAAAGCATTAAGAGCATCTTATAAGTTCTAATCTTATGATTAGCAACTAACCTTGATTGATCTTGGCAAATCAAGCAGCTTACATTATTCTACAATAGTTTGTGATAGGTTAAACCACTTGATTAAGGTTATTTGAAAACGAGAAGTGGTTCTAGTCTCAACAATTTACTATCTTCTTGAAGTGCAGCAAGAGCATGCCCTATAGATTAATGCAAAGAAATGGTACACATTGTTGGTGGAGAATTGTATGAAAGCAAGAAAAGCATAAGAGTGGATTCATAGTGGTTTAACAGGGATTAGTGGAACAACATGTATGGATGCTAAATAAAGGTGGATTAAGCTAATAAAGGCTTAATTAAGTTGGGATTTGAGCTTTTGCAAAAAGTATTTAAGGAATTTAGTATGTACAAAATATTACCATCTTGACCAACAATGAAGGCTTTATAATAGCATAACAACTTTGTGGTTTTGGGTGAACAACCGTATTTGAAGCTTCCATTGCTCAGCATATTGTTTACAATCACTTTTTACCAAGTCATTAGGGTTATCAAGAAGTAGTATATGTAGACTGTAGAAGAAAAGAAGAAATCAAAGGAGCATGGAACACCTCTTGATATGACCAATACTAAAAGAGCTCTAAAAATCTCAACGAATTGCTAAGAAAGAAATAGCTTATGCACCTTTTGTTGTGCAATTTGTTTTGCCTTCTACTTACACTGCCAGTGACCTGAATTTGTCAGTTGAAGACACTCATATTCAAGCACCTCGTCAAAACCTTGGGCACCCCCACTCACTGGCATCATTGCTTGCAAGCGTAAGCTCAGCAAAACAAACATTTCTCTAACATTCGCAAAATGCTTACAAGCACAAGCTGAACAACAAACAGACACGTCTAATAGTGCAACTCAACTCAATCTGATGCACCCAAACAACTAGGAATTTGACCAATGAGCTATAGGTCTTGAAGGAGAACATAGCAATGGTAGAATCATTCTAGCGTAGAGCAGCAACTATATCACCATAGAGCTTTAAGTGTAGCATAATAAAGATGAAGAAAAAAAAAGTAGTACAAAAGAATAACAAGAGTACTAATGGAAGCTATGTGTTAGCATCACTCAGCTCAAAGAAGTTGTGAATGAGCAAAGCTCGTGTGAGTCAAGTTGGTCATCATAGAGCTCACTGAGTTCAGCTATTAGTTTTTGGGGGAAGAGCAAGGCAAATTTGGGCCCACCAGCATGAGGAGGAGAAGGAGAAACCTCCAGTGGTGTTGACCACCAGCATGAGGAGAAGGGAAAATCTCCAGTGGTGTTGGCGCCAACTTGCTAGCCATTTCACATTGGTGCATTTGTAGGAAGTAGGATTTTTTTTTTCAACAAATTTTGTTTAAGAAATGGGTAGTGAGATGAATTTTTAATGCGAGGCTTTTGCCGCTTCTCTTTCTTTGTTTTTTCTTGTAGCCTTCATGTTTGCCACTTATGTTTTTCTTGTAGCCTTCATGTTTGCCACTTATGTTTTTCTTGTGCACACCTACACTTGCATATTCATTTGGTTGGGATTTACTTTTCATTTTCACACACTCTAGCGTGCTCATATTGGCCTTTTTTACAATGGTTACAAATTCTTGGTGAATTTTTTTATACCAATGAAGATAATTTATTTTGGTGATACTTGTGCCGGCACACATATTCTTAACCTCTGTGTGTGTGTGTGTGTGTGTGTGTGTGTGTGTGTGTGTGTGTGTGTGTTCTGACATGGCTATGGAGTTTCTTTCTCGATAAGCTCATGCCTATAGAGTTGGCGTGAAGAAATACCTTTTCTAGTACAACTGATTGCTCTAGAGCCATGTCTCCTCTAGAGATGAGGTTAGAAGAATAGATTATTATAAGTCGGGTCATATCTCATGTAGAGGTGGGAATATCAAGGTCTAGAGGTATGGCCATAGAGCCATCTCTCTACAAATTTTAAAAAATGATGGTCACATGTTATGTTTACTCCTTGTTGGAAGTTGTAAGTGTGTGCATTTTAAAAGTAGGTCTATAAATTTTAAAAAATGATGGTCACATGTTATGTTTACTCCTAGTGCTTTAGCAAACTTTTTTAAAAACTTTAGTCTTAGGTTCCATTTGAATAAAGCCTCAACCCAAAGGCTCTAAGATCAATCTAATTAAAAAACTTTAGAAAGGAATATAAAAGTGACTTGAGGAGTCGTGTGATTTTCGATGGTTGAGGGGAAGTTGAAACTTCTTCTTCTTTATCCCTCTCCCTCACACAGTTCCTTCACTCTCCCCACTTTTTGTAGCAATATTGTGTCTCATATCATGGCTATTGCATTCTTATGCCCTTTTCTCTAGTGACTTTGGGTGTGCTTTGCCATCATATTTGGGTATCCTCTACTAGGCTTTCACTAGCTCTTGGCTTTAGAGTTACATGGCCATGGTAATGTATTAATGGCTTTGTGGCCATATCTAGCTTAGACTAGGTAGGCATGGCTCTAAAAAAAGGCTCAAGGTCCATATCTTTTAGATATCTCTAGCTCATACCTCTACAAGTGGGTGTGACAAAATGACCCTTGTGCCATATCACTTCATAGGAAAAGTGGCTCAAGGAATGGAGATATGGCCATGTAGCCATATCTTTTATGGACATATCACCCTAGAGCAATATCTTCTCTTGATCTAGTGGGTTATGGGGGGGTTATAGATTTAGAGCCACAACATAGGCTAGAAGTCTGGCCATGGGCATTACAGGTGGGTAGCTTTTAGCTTTGAGATATGCAAGTAGAGCCATATGGTTTGGAGATATCGGCCACCACGGGCCATTTCTCTCTTTTTGCCAACAAATAATTTCTCTATAGCAATATATCAAGGTCTAGAGATATGGCTATAGAGGCATTTCTCCTCATCTATACCTAGATAGGGCTTTAGAGCCACAACATGGGGCTTTAAGTCTAGCACTTGGCTCCAGAGTTCCATGGCCATCGCAAAAAAGAAATGACTCTATGGCCACATAAAGCTTAGAGTATGTAGGCATGGCTCTAAAAAGTGGCTTAAGTTCCATATCTTTTCAAGAGATTGGTAGCTCATGTCTCCAAAGGTGGGTGTGAAGAAATCACCCTTGGGCCATAGCTCTCCAAAAGGTAGGTGGCTCAACGAATAAAGATATGGCCATGCAGCCATATCTCCATGCAGCCATATCTTTTCAAGAGATTGGTAGCTCATGTCTCCAAAGGTGGGTGTGAAGAAATCACCCTTGGGCCATAGCTCTCCAAAAGGTAGGTGGCTCAACGAATAAAGATATGGCCATGCAGCCATATCTCCATGCATCCATATCTTTTATGGATATGACCCTAGAGCATTATCTCCTCTTGATCCAGTGGGTTATTGTGGCTTCAAAGCCACAACATGGACTCTAAGTCTAGCTCAAGGCATTAGAGGTCGGTAGCTCATGTCATTGAGATATGAATGTAGACCCACAACATGGACTCTAAGTCTAGCTCAAGGAATTAGTGTTAAAACCCTAAGATCTCTCTATATAATTGTTATGCATAAACATGCATAAAACATGCATAAACTCAACCACCCAACCACCCGAGCCCAAGGGATGCACACATGAATTATAAATGAAATACATCATACCTCTACCTTGATGTTCCATACCATCAAGAGGTATAACTCCAATCCAATAGCATGTAGCTATAGTGTGAAATGGTAGATGAGTAGATATGGACCTCTACACAAGAGAGCATAGCATAAGCCTCCAAGCCCCCCAAGCCTCCTTTGAGTGTGTCCCATGCCCCTATTATATAGGAGAGCCCTCAAGTGACTCTTGACTTTCCATTTCCCATGTGTGACCTTTGGATGCCTGACCCTAACCTTAACCCTTAAGGAGGTTAGTCCTAACCCATGCTCCACTAGAGCTTGTTCCCATGCTCCCATGCTCACAAGCCTAATGTGGGTTAGCCTCCTAGTATATGCACACATAATGTGCATATAACATACTTCCCCTCTCTCAAAACATTGCACTCTTGCAATGAAAAGAAGAAGAACTTCACTAAACAATATCAACCGACTCCCAAGTCGAATCCTCTATTTCCCTATCTTTCCACCTAATTTTATCCTCAGGAATTAGTCAACTACAAAGTTTGCTTTCCCTGAATTCAAGTACCTTATCAAGTTCATATGGAATATAGGATAAATAATCGACTTCAATGAGTTCTTGAGGAGTAAATGTGTTATCCTCACCTCCCAGTTTTCCTTTCAATCTATTGATATGAAAGACTGGATGAACTCTAACATGTGGAGGTAGTTTTAAGTGCAGACTCAACTGTGCCAATCCGATGTATAACTCGAAAATGGACCACAATATCTAGGAGATAAATTAGAGCATTTTCCCAGTGACAAAGTCTGAAAATCTTTAGGAACATTAAAATAAACCAACGCTCCTGGTTCAAAAGACCGAGATGAGCATCCCCTATCAGCATAAAACCGTGTCCTATCTTGAGCACTCCTGATAGAATCCCGAGCTTCGGTCAATATTTCCTACATATCTCGCAAGAAATCCCTCAATGCATCAAGTTCGATGTCCTTATTAAGACCGACATCAATAGGTGCCCTAGGTTGATACCCATACATAAGTATGCATGGACTAAAACCAATAGCCGTATATTCAAAACCGTTATAGGCAAATTCCATCATTGGAAGATATTTTTCCCAATATGATGATTTTCTAGAGACATATGCATGAAGCATATACTCTACAATCTGATTCATACGCTCTATTTTGCCCTCAAGTGACTCTTGACTTTCCATTTCCCATGTGTGACCTTTGGATGCCTGACCCTAACCTTAACCCTTAAGGTTAGTCCTAACCCATGCTCCACTAGAGCTTGTTCCCATGCTCCCATGATCACAAGCCTAATGTGGGTTAGCCTCCTAGTATATGCACACATAATGTGCATATAACAATTAGGTGTGTGTAGCTCATATTATTCATATATGAAAGTAGACTAATATAGTCTAGAGATATGGTTGAAGGGCAATTTCACCATTTTATATAATGATTTATCACTGAGACCCATGCCTTCTCTAGAGACAAAGGGTCATATCTCATGTAGAGGTGGGAATCTCAAGGTCTGGAGATGTGGCCTCAGGGTCATTTCTGATCATCATACTACATAGGTCTTTAGAGCCACAACTTGCGGCCTAAAGTATAGATCTTGTCTATAGAGTTGCTTGGCCATGGTAATGGAGAAATGGCTTTGTGGCCATATCTATCTTAGACGGTGTAGGCATGCCTCTAAAAAATGGCTCATGGCATTGAGGTATGGAGGTAGCACCATATAGTTTGGAGATATGGTCCAAGGGTCATTGCTTTCTTTTCTATAATGACTGACTTATCTCTCTAGAGCCATGCCTCCCCTAGCAATGGGGCCAGGTAAATAATTGATTCTAGGTGGTTTATATATCATGTAGAAGAGGTGGGAATATCAAGGTAAAATATTAAACTTCATAGGGCTTTATAGCTAAAACATGGGGCTTAAAGTCTAGATCTTGTCTCTAGAGTTACATGGCCATGCAATTGGAGAAATTTCTTTATGGCCATATCTAGTAGAGACTATATAGGCATGTGACTCTAAAAAATGGTTTAAGGTCTTTTCAAGAGAATGGTAGCTCATACCTCTAGAGGTAGGTGTGAAGAAATGATTCTTGTGCCATATCTCTTCCAAAGGTAGATGGCTCAAGGAATAAGGATATGGCCATGTAGCTATACCTTTTATGGATATTACCCTAGAGCACTATCTCCTCTTAATCTAGTGGGTGGGATCTAATTCTAGTTAGGGCATTAGAGGTGGATAGCTGAAAAATTGAGATATGAAAGTGGTTTGGAGATATATACCAAGGCCATTTCTCACTTTTTCCTAATAAATTATTGCTGTAGAGCCATGCCTTCTCCAGTGATGTGGCCATATAAATAGTTGATTAGAGGTGGGTCATTTTCCATGTAGAGGTGGGAATCTCTAAGTGTATATATATGGCCATAAAGCCATTTCTCCCCATGTACTAGGATAGGTCTTTAAAGCCACAACATGGGTCTTATAGTCCAACTCTCAGCTCTAGAGTTGCAGCCATAGAAGTGGAGAAATAGCTCTATGGCCACATCTAGCTTATATTGTGTAGGCATAGCTCTGGAAAATAGCTCAAGGTCTAAATATTTTCAAGAGAATGATGTGAAGAAATAACACATGGTCCATATCTATTCCAAAGGTAGGTGGCTCAAGCAATGGAGATATTGACATGTAGCCATATCTTTTATGGATATTTCCCTAGAGCAATATATCCTTGTAATCAAAGCCACAATATGGGCTCTAAGTCTATCTCAAGGTGTTAGAGGTGGTGGTGAGTAGCTCATAGCATTACGATATGGAAGTAGAGCCATATAGTTTGGATACATGGACCAAGAACCATTTCTCCCTTTTCTCTAATGACTTATTTCTCTAAATCCATACCTCCTCTAGAGATGGGACGATATAAATACTTGATTAGAGGTGGGTCATATCTCATGTAGAGGTGAGAATCTCTAGGTCTATAGATACGGCCGTAGATCCATTTCTTCCCATCTACTAGATAGGGCTTTAGAGCCACAACCTTGGGCTTGAATTGTAACCCTAAGTTCTGAAGTTGAATGGCCATGGTAGTGGATTAATGGCACTCTAGCCACATCTAGATTAGATTGTGTAGGCATGGCTCAAAAAAGTGGCTCAAGGTCCATATCTTGTCAAGATAATGGTAGTGCATTCCTCTCAAGGTGGGTGTGAAGAAATGACCCTTGGGCAATATCTCTTCCGAAGGTTAGTGGATCAAGGAATGGATATATGGCCATGTAACCATATCTTTTATTGATATTGCCCTAGAGAATATCCCTCTTAATCTAGTGGGTTATGCCTTCAGAGTCTCAACATGGGCTTTAAGTCTATCTCAAGGCATTACAAGTGGGTAGCTCATGGCATTAAAATATGGAAGTAGAGCTATATGGTTTGGAGATATGGGCGAAGGGCCATTTCTCCCTTTTTTCTAATGACTTGTCCCTATAGAGACATGCATCCTCTAGTGATGGGAAAAGATAAAAAGTTAATTAGAGGTGGTTAATATCTCATATATAGGTGGGAGACCAAGGTAGGGAAATATGGCCCAGGCGCCATATGTCCACATCTAGTGAAAAGGGAAATGAGATGCAACATAATCATCCATATTAATGAGATAGGTAGTATCAACCTTTGGGAATGCTCTAGGCATGGAGATATTGCTCATGGTCCATATCTTTCCTTGAGGTTGGTTACTCATGAATTTAGAGATGGGTGTGTAGAAATGACCCTTGGGCCATATCTCTTCCAAAGGTAGGTGACTCAAGAACTAGAGATATGGCCATGTAGCCATAGGTTTTATGGATATGGCCATGTAGCCATAGGTTTTATGGATATGGTCCTAAGGTAAAATCTCCTCAGGCTATGGATTTAAACCCACAACATGGGCTCTAAGCCTAGCTCAAGGCATTAAAGGTGGGTAACTCATGGGGCATGGAGATATAGGCCACCAAGGGCCATTTCTCCCTTTTCTCTAATGACGTGTTGGTCTATAGGCACACCTTCTTTAGATATAGAGCCAAATAAATAGTTTATTTAAGGTGAATCATATCTCATGTAGAGGTGGGAATCTCAAGGTCTAGAGATATGGCCATAGAGCCATTTATCTCCATAGAATTTTAGAGCCACAACATAGGGCTTAAAGTCTAGATCTTGGCTCTAGAGTTACATGGACATGGTAGTTTGAGGAATGGCTTTGTCAAAATATCTACCTTAGGGTGTGTAGGCATGGCCCTAAAAAATGGCTCAAGTTCTATATATTTTTAAGATAAAGAACTTGGTATCTCATATCTCTAGAGGTGGGGGTGAAGAAGGGACAATTTCTTACCTCTCTATTAACCCATTCCTAGGGTTAAAAAGAGATACTACCATTATCTTATATCAAGGAGTCAAGGTAGATACACCAAAAGGTCATACATTCAAGATATGAAGCAATGGTGTCCAAATCTACAACTTGGATGAGCACCCATAATGGTGTGACAGAGTATTTATGGCGAGTCCCACTTCAAGAGCGTGTGGTAGTAAGTTAGGATGAAGTCCTAAGTGATGTACTTCATGGATATATTATGAGAGTAGTCATTGTAATAGCATTAGGCCTCTTATGAGCCTAAAGTGCCCGGTCGGCCACAATTTAAGTGTTATGGCCATGTAATGCATGCTAGTGAGTGTGTGTGAGTGATGTGAGGTGAGAGGAGGGACGAGTACACGTAGTGCAATGGGGTAGTGTGACAACGCTCGCAGACAGGAGGTGCAGTGGAATTGCTTCTCAAGGATTTGTAGAGCTTGGAGACCTCAAGGGTTACGAGCTCGGCCATTGGAAAGATCCTCATGACAGTTGCGGTTCACTAGGTAATCTTTTCTTAGATGTGTTTTAAGGGGGATTAGGATGAGCCATAACATTTTTTGCGCCGCTCTACCGGGGAGCCATCTCTTGGCTTTTTCCATCATTTTTCTCTAATCTACGCATTATTCATTGCCCATTCTCTTGATTAATGGTTTCCCTTAAAAAAGATCTGGATTTGATAGATATTTGTGTGTGATTTTGTGAGAAATAGCTCTCTTTTTTGTTTTGTAAAAACTATTTTTTTACTTAATTTTTAGCTTAATTTGTTATTTTTGTTATTGTTAATGTGGTTTTTAATGTTCTTGGGGCTTTCAAATAGAGTTTATTAGGCTTAGTTTGCATCCCTTGCATCAAACAATGCAATAGAATACAATTTTTAGTGAATGTTAGCTCTCTTTAGAGTTAAACATAGAACTAGAATCATTGATTTTAGCTTAAATTGTGTGTTTTTTGTTGGAATTGTATGCATTAGAGTGTTAGTAAGCATGAGTAGCTTAATCATTGAAAACATTTCTCAAAAACATAAAAAAACTCTTGAAAATGACTAATCTTCCTTAATCGACTGGTTTTTATCATTAAGGGTGATTAATCCACTTCAAGAGACAAAAAATTTAGAAAATGTGTTATTCAGGGTCCAAATTGATCATGTAAGTAGCCGAAATTAGTGTTTTTAAGTGTTTTGAGAGCATCTAGATGCATCAAAACACCTCGTTACATCAATTTCTTTGTCAATTGGAGGAATTTGACTCTCTTTTGCTTAATTTTATCTTAAAAGAAAAGACTAAAATTAAGAGTCTAATTAATATCTAATTATATATTAATTTACACATTAGTTGATGCACATAGCTTAGCAATTCCTTGCTCTATTCAAAGATGTGCTCAATTGTGTGAATTAATTAGTAATTACAGGTTAATTAGAGCCCTTGATTAGTCTAAAAGAGGAAAAGATTAGTGAAAAGATTAATTCTTAATCACTTTTTTACATAACTCATTAAGGCTAATGAGTATTGAATGAGTGAGATATCCATGAGTTGTCAAATTGTCCATTTTGGGGGTCATTATGAAGGGTGTAAGGGGGTGTCATAAAAAGGTTGGCTTTTTTGATTCCCACTTGCCTTTTTGGGAAGATGCCAATATCTCCCTAATTTAAAATTCAAAAAACATCCCCTCTCCCAAACAAGGAAATTTGAATTTCCCTTGACTCCAAAAAAAAGAAATTAGCTCACGCCTTAAGGCCTCACGCGCAAAAAAAAAGGCTCATGCCTTAAGCATCTCACACCTTAAGGCCTCACGTGCAAAAATAATAATAATCGACTCATGCCTTAAGTGTCTCATGCCTTAAGGCCTCATGCATAAAAAAATAATCAAATTTAATAAAATTCGTGAAGTCTATCTCACGCCTTAAGGGTTCACAACATGAACCCTAAAGTGTCTCACGGCGTGAAATAATCCCCGTGCAAAAAAATAAAATAATTATAATAATAATTCTTTTCATGAAGTTCGTTTCACGTTGTGAACTGCACCTTGCTAGTTCACGTCATGAAAGGGGCTCCGTCGGCCCAAAAAAAAAGCCATATTTGGAGGCCTGTATCTCCTAAACTGTGAATCCGATGAAGGTACTCTAGTGCTCATCGAAAAGCCGACATCGAGCTCTTCAAAATTGGTCTTGGTGCTATCCAAGGTCAAAATCGATCGTTTTTGCCTCCAACCAGCATCCTAAATATTCGACATGAAAATCGAGGCAAAAAACGATCCTTCGGCACCAAAAATCACCCAAAACAGTACAAAAATAACTGCGAACCATATTCGGGCTATTTTTTAAGGGTCTAAACGACAAAATCATGAAAGACTCAGAGAGACAAAGTTGTAGTACTCCAAAAATACTACAACTCTCTCATACAAAGTTTTTCCGAATTTCACTTGGAACACCTTCAAAATCGGGCTGCGATACAGGAAAAATTTCCCTGAATAAAAAAATTATCTTCGGACTGTGATGGAAAATAGGTTTTGAGACCTCCTCTTCCATTTGGGATGATACTAGCATATACTTTTTTCAGAAAAATATGCCTAAGGTTTAGGTGCGTGTAGTGTCTAAGCTAATTAAGGTAAATGGACACTCGTTTGACCCAACGAAGAGTATGCCATGCCTCTTAGGCTGTAACGGGCTATGAGAAAATCTAAAAAGCAATATATATATATATATATATATATATACACACACACACATATATATATACACACACACACACATATATATATATACACACACACATATATATACACACACACATATATATATATATATATGTGTGCTTGCTCATTAAGGAGCAATTGACAGCATCGAGACATGGCAACGATAAAGAGACTACGTGGGATGACACCTTCACTGAACCCAATGGCTAACATCTTCGAGCCATTGAGATCTATGTACAAATCCCAATACCATTTGCCATGCCAACAACAAGCGTGTCATCGGGTTTTACACCCCCTGTCCCTTCAATCCCATCGGGCTTTGGTCCTTTACCTAACATTCCCACAAATCCTAAAGTTACTAACCCTTTCCAACCCCTGCATGCCCACACCTTAGACATATTGACTAGTTTAGGAAGGAGGGTTACCTAGAGACTAAGTGAGTCCCTACCCACAAGAGCACTCACATACGGCCTCAATGACTCATACAAAAATACAACAATATAGATCTCCAAAATCATGGGCAAATACGATGGAACAACTGATCTTGTTCACTTCATTCAAATGTTTGAATAGAGATGTGAAGCCTTTAGAAATCCAAACTGCCCCACCAAGGTACATGCATTGAACCTATGCTTAGTGGGAAATGCTAGTCGATGGTTCATCACATTGATGCCGGTGATCAAGACCAACTTTAGAACCTTGAAAACAACCTTTATCCACGGCTTTTCAAGACAAGGTGATCGGTGGAGTTCATCAAGTGAACTATATTCAATTGAGCATAAACCAAATGAAACCATTAGAGACTTTATCCTTCGAATAAAATTCTTGGACTCATGATGTGAGTCATGGAAGAAATTAAATGATTCTCAATTAAAGAGATGTTTCGTGATGGGCTTAAAGAATAACATCTTACACAACTTGATCATTGTATCCAATCTAGAAACATTTGATCACTGTTCTAAAGAAGCAATACTTTTAGATGACATCATGATAGAAGATGACCATGATACGAGATGTTCCTCATCTAAAGCAATTGAAGAAATGGCTAAAGAAGAATTAATCTTGGATTTATCATTCCCCGAATTTTATATAGCCTTGCTTAAAAGCTTACAACCGATATCTCTAAGGGAGGATTAGCTCCCCCAAAACCAAACATCCTTAATGCCTCTCCAAGTGATGAGCAAAATGTCTTGTGTCCCCAGTGCAATCACTACGACCATCCCAATCCCCATTGTGCATACAAGGCACCTATTTTTCTGTATTGCATATATTACAAAACCTTTGGTCATGATACCACCTAGTGTCCCAATTCCTCGAATTTTATACAGCCTTACTTAAAAGCTTACAATCGACATCTCTAAGGGACGGTGAGTTTCCCCAAAACCAAACATCCTTAATGCCTCTCCAAGTGATGAGTAAAATGCCTTGTGTCCCGTGCAATCACTACGACCATCCCAATCCCCATTGTGCATACAAGGCACCTGCTTTTCTGTACTGCATACATTACAAAACCTTTGGTCAAAATACCACCCACCAGTGTCCCAATTCATCAACAATTAACTCAAAACCTCCATCTCCCGTGCACCAAATAGAAATAGTCAAAAGGGTAGAAACCGCTCAGGAAGCAGTTAAGCAAACACTTCAGTGTTTCTATTGTTGTGGACTGTACAAAGTGGCAAACTACACAATTTGGAATACTTCCATGCCCATAGTCACTGTTACTTCGCAACCTATATGTGCACGATGTGGCATCGATAACCTATTCCAAGATTGCCCAAGGCAAGTTGCTTCACTGCAACCTGTCTCACAGAATACAATTCTAAGCATCTTAAGTGTACAAAATGGGCAATTGTCCACGGTACCCTTGAATGTGTTTACACAATTGTAAGCCAAGGCACTAGAAATGGTCAAAAAGAACGCAAAAGTAAACACTTCAAAATGGGTAGAAGAGCATGCCTTAAAGCAGAAACCAAAAGAGCAAGCAAAACCTTCTAAACCCAAGAAAAACAAGGGGAAACAAACCGTCAAAAGCAAAGCTGAAATAAGGGATAGGGAAAAAGAGCCTGTGGTGGGTGGAGGACCTACCCCCAAAAAAGCTAAAAACTACACATGATACAGAAACATCCATCTCAAAAGATACCACATAAACCAAAACACCCATATGTGCGACACAGAATACAAATGCCCGAAAGAAAATTTATTCTCGTTGCATGGGAAAACATAATGAAAACTTGACGATCCAATGAAATTTAGAAGATGAAACAAGTTCTAGTACGTTGATAAGTAAGGATGAAACAAGTTCTGATTCGGCACTAGGTGCACCTCACAGACCACAATCAAGAAACTAGAATCTACCCAACCACCCCAAATTGAAAATCATGATCACATGACATATGCAAAACACAAAAAGAAAGCTCAGGAGAGCATGCTTAGCATTGTTGAGTGTTATACAGGATCACCGGTTGTGATTGAGCCGCATAATGCCAATCCTAAAAAAGCAACCAAAATACAAGAACTTGAGGAGTATCGCTTCCCCTGTCAAGAGGAAGATGTACTCTCTATAGAAGAGTCATTAGAGACAGATTACATGAATTATGCGGTTGAAAACTTGACGATCCAATGAAATTCAGAAGATGAAACAAGTTGATAAGTAAGGATGAAACAAGTTCTGATTCGGCACTAGATGCACCTCACAGACCAATCAAGAAACTAGAATCTGCCCAACCACCCCAAATTGAAAATCATGATCACATGACATATGCAAAACCCAAAAAGCAAGCTCAGGAGAGCATGCTTAGCATTGTTGAGTGTTATACAGGATCAAATGTGATTGAACCTCATAATGCCAATCCTAAAAAAGCAACCAAAATACAAGAACTTGAGGAGTATCGCTTCCGCTGTCAAGAGGAAGACATACTCTCTATAGAAGAGTCATTAGAGATGGATTACATGAATTATGTGGTTGAAAAAGCACGTGAGGAATTCAATGAATCCCTAACAAAATTAAAGCAATCTCTCAAAACCTCATTTGGAGGAGTGCTCTTCTCTCATGTGGTGAAGCCAGCATAGCATCAGCACTTGCACCTTTAAAGGCTAAACATGAATTATTTAAAGACATCAAGAGCTACATAGAACGGGACTGTATCGCAAGTTTCCAAACAGACCTTAGTTATAATTGTCAGAGGACCAAGTGCACCATTGTACACATTGGGTACTATTGAAAAAGCCGAGAGCTAAAAAGAGGATGAGAGTGAATGGGAATATGAAATCGAAATGAGATCGGAAGCTAAAATACAAACTAAAACATCCATAGGGTTGGATCTTCCTCCTGACAGTATGGTATTGTCAAGTTTGTGTCGTTGACCATCATGATGACCCTATCGCTAGCAAAGCACAGTGGTGCTTGGGTAGTAATGGTCCATTTATACCCCAAGATCAAATCTCCTTCCAATATATACTCAACCACAAAAAACTTGCAAGTAAGGGGGCTAGTTTTAATATACATTGTATGTTCAAAGTACCCCAAACATGGCATGTTCAAGTCTTGTATAAATGGAATTCTTTCAAGATGAGCTGAGTCTTGGTTGACCTAACAAATCCCATAATCAAGGGTCATGAGATTTTTCTCTCGTGTTGGATAAAGTTATGCTTGAATTGTGGTGATTTTATCGGAAAGTTCAAATCCAACCATAATTCTTGGGATAATCTCAATAAGATATGTTGGAAGTTCCAGCTCCTCCAAGGTTTCTTCCTCCCGTAAGAGCATTTGCACAATGCATGCAAGAGTGTTCAAAGTGACTGCTTGCATGTATTTATCAAGTGAATACAATGAGCCACATATCCAAGTTCCACCTAGGATGACATCATACTCAAGGGGATCTGGGGTAACATGGAATCTAAATTCCACATCTCCACTTATTGTTTGAGTAGCATAGCTAAAGTAACCTAGAACTTCAATGTTTTGTCCATTGGCTCCTCTTGCAAGACCATTGTCTGTAGGGATGAGTTTAGGTTATCCCAATGGCACCCAAGTGTCTATTGTTAAGATGTTATGACTAGCTCGAGGGCTAATCAATGCGCGTTTGCGCTAAACATCATTGCCCGCAGGGAAATCTAACCATACCATGATAGAATCTTCAAGATGAACCATGATGCTGAACGCAAAAAGTTATAAGCCTCTTCCACGGAATCCCCTCTACAAAAATGACCTACCATCTGCATTAATGACCAACTCGGATAAAGCATCTACCCATTCCACTCCATCCTCACACCAAACAAAGTCTAATGCCAAAACCACGTAATCAACGACTATTCCTAAAGAAGATCACCAACCAAAACCATCAGAGTCTCAAAGAAGGAACTCAAGGAAAAATCCCCAGAGCAAACGCCTCTTCATTAACCAACCTTGGCAAAAAGAGGGGGATGCATGCTCAAAAGCCTCAACATCATCACCACCACTCTACAAGAGACTCAAGCTTCATCAACAACAACAACCAGGGTGCCTCAATCATCAAAGCCTCTTCCTCAACACATCACTTAAAGGCCACAGAAAAATAAAAGTACCCCACAATACCATCCACAAAAGCTTATGCGAGTTCCTCAACGAACTCCAACATCTCAATCAGTCTGGGTACCCAAAAGATTACTGCAAGCACAAGGGTACTACCAAGGAAATACAAAGTCTTAGATTTCCAAGCACATCAAAAAGTCCCCTAAGCCTGCACAAAGAGAAAAACCTCAGTACTAACAGCATCAGCCACACCAAATTATAATGTTCATCAAAGATAGGTGCATGTGCACATGCTTCAACAACAAGTATACTATGATGGTAATCCCATCATATGCTTGCCAAAATCAAACCAGGTGAAGACAACCTCACCACCAACTTTAACCCCAACAGCTTCACCTAAAGTTCGACAAGAATGGAAACCTAAGCAAAGATAGGTGCCCGTGCATGTGCTTCAACAATAAGTATACTATGATGGTAATCCCATCATATGATTGCCAAAATCAAACCAGGTGAAGACAACCTCACCACCGACTTTAACCCCAATAGCTACCTAAAGTTCGACAAGAATGGAAACCCAAGCAACACCAAGCAAGCTATTCAATAAATAAACAAGAGCTTGCATGTTCATTCAAACCCAATGGCAACCAACCAAAAGCTATACCTACTGCCTGGACAACACTTACGTCGCCAAAAGCTATACCTACCGCCTGGACAACACTTACACCAAAAGTTCAAGATTCAATTCCCACGTCTCTAACGGAGACTTATGAGTGTATCAAAGACAAACTCACAATGCTCATTTCACCCCTCTCTAGATGTGAAGCATAAGTGCAGAAGCTAGAGGTAGACATAAGCACCTATTCTCTAAAATAGGGAATAGACACAAGAACCATTGATCGCAAGGTGGTAGCAAAAAAGAAAAGAAAAAGACAAATACCAAGGAGTCACACATATGGCCTACCTAAAAATGGTAGAATGACCAAGCAACTCCCAACGATTAAATAGCCATTCCATTTTTTGTTAAGCTTATAGCTTACTATTCTTTTGGCTATATTAATGTAGCAGCTGCTCCATGAGTACATATGGAATTTCTTCTCAAGGAGGAGTTGTAGAGTTTGGAGACCTTAAGGGTTACAAGCTCGGCCATTGGAAAGATCCTCACGACAGTTGCGGTTCAACAGGTAATCTCTTGTTGGATGTGTTTCAAGGAGGGTTAGGGTAAGCCATAATACTCTCCTAGAGCTACCAAACAAAAACAACATGTTGAAATGAAGCATTTACTATATGCTTACTTTAATCTAATTTTTCCATGTGTTTTTATAAGATCCTAATTGAAATCCACATAATTTGTATAAAATTATTTTGTATTTTTGTAAATTACATTGTGAACACCAAAAACAAGATTGAATGAGGGTGGGCTACAAAAGAAGTTGAGAAGGACTAGACGACAGAGGTCGCCAAGCAAGCCATAGGACACTACACATGCCCACTATTATTCATGACATGATTAAGGAGAATAAAAGGAGGAATATTCGGTAGGCATTACATGTCTATGTGGTTGAGCTGCAAAGAATAGGAGTCTCGTTGCTCTGCTGCTAAGGAAAACGGCACCATACTACGTAAAAAAAATGGACATAGAAGGGACTCCATATATGGATTGCATGGAGAGTAGGTAAGGAAACCACACACACCCGCCGCCCACTACTCCTCTAATTCAAGGACACCACCAGCAAAAGCACAAGCATTTTTGGATCATAAAGTAGCCTTCAAATGTGAGAAAAATAATCTTCATGGATAACCTCATTCCCACATAGGTGCAACATAGGAAAATGAGCATGCCTCACAGGTGCTTGAAGCTCGTAAGGTGGGGAAGTGGGTAGTTTATAGAGATGTCAAGGTCATCATTACATACAAATGTCCCAAATAGGGACACAAGGTCTATGGGACCACACATTTGAGGATGGTAGTCTAGAATTGTAATAGGACTTTCTAGTCAAACATTAGTGGAATTTAGGGAGACTTTTTGCAAACTTTGACAGGACGACAGGACATCAACTTCTACACACAGACACACCAAAGCCAAGAGAGAGGACTACCACATGTATCAAGATACCAATGAGAGTCATCTTACTAGGGGAATCTCAAATAGCAAGAGGGGTGGGGGATGAGAGGAGTAGTGGTTTTATTCAGGACACACTTACAGGCCATGGTTAGCGTAGTCAAGAGGGATGAGGAGGCCCACTATGTTAAGATGTCAAGCTCAACATGAGCTGACACTCACGAGGTGCCTGCCTAACCGTTCGGCATTTATATCACTGGCGGGTTTAGTAGCTGACACCAACATATTTTTGCCAGAGATTCTACAGCCTGACTACTATTATGGCTCACCCTAACCCTCCTTGAAACACATCCAAAAAGAGATTACCTGGTGAACCGAACTGTCGTGTGAGGATCAATTCCAATGGCCGAGCTCATAACCCTTAAGGTCTCCAAGCTCATAACCCTTAAGGTCTCCAAGCTCTACAACTCCTTGAGAAGAAATTCCACCGCATCTCCCACGAGCGTTATCACACCGCCGCATTGCACTATGGGTCCCCGTCCCTCCTCTCACCTCACTTCACTCACACACACTCACGAGCATGCATTAGGGAGAGAGATTAGGGAGAGGATTAGGGAGAGAGATTAGAGAGAGGATTAGCAAGAGCAAGACTCAATTGCATAATGAGAGAGTATGTTGTATTATGAGAGAAATTCACTTAAATACATGGCCATAAGTGTTCACACCCACTTAAACTGTGGCCGGCCGGGCACTTTAGGCTCATAAGAGGCCTAATGCTATTATAATGACTACTCTCATAATATATCCATGAAGTACATCACTTAGGACTTCATCCTATCTTGCTACCACACGCTCTTGAGGTGAGAATCGCCATAAATACTCTGTCACACCATTACGGGCCCTCGTCCAAGTTGTAGCTTTGGACACTATTGCTTCATATCTTGAATGTATGACCCTTGCTATGACTCCTTGATGTAAGAGAATGGATGTAGCTTCATATCTTGAATGTATGATCCTTGGTGTATCTACTATAACTCCTTGATGTAAGATAATGGATGTAGCTCTTGTTAATCCTAGAATTGGATTAGCATCCCCCCCTTCCTAATGGCGATCATGTCTGTGTGATCACGTTGAAGACCTTTGTGTGGGGAGAATGAACAAGCTTTTTCGATGGCATTAATGTTGAGTGACGTTCAATGGTATTTTTTCCTCGAGAAGAAATAAGAAAAGCTAGTTAATGAATGAAGAGGTAAGAGGTTTATTGGAAATTCCTAATGGGGTCATTGGCAAGGTTATATTTGATTTTCATCAGTGGGGACACTAAGAGATGTTAATAATGGGAGAGAAGAGAGAGAAGGATCTAGAGGAACGTAGACTTAATCATCAGAATGAGATGGTGATTCTCAGTTCCTCATGATTCATTGAAGCAACATTCATCATTTGAAGTAATTGGCTTTTGATGATTTCCCTTTGTGCGACAGGATTCTTGTCAAATGTTGTTAAGAAAGGACCTGTTCCTGTCTTCTTCAGTCCATGTACTTTTTTTGTTTTAATGTATATTTAAGTGCTCTTATGAAGCAAATTTACATGAAGTACAAGAATTGAGTCATATAGACTCTTATTGAATTTACATGAAGTACAAGAATTGAGTCATATAGACTCTTATTGAACTGCTTTGTGTTGAAGTAGCTACTTGTTGGTGAGGACTGAGAGAATTACTTTGACTTACAAGGCTAATATAGATATCTTCACTAAGGATTGAAGATCATTGTTTTGTGAAGATGGTGGCTTCATTTGGAGAGGTTTGTAATTTGAAGAAAAATTCCAGGCGATGGGTTGTACCATTGACCAGACTTTTGCCCAACCATGGCCCCCCCATCTAGAGATGTACCTAGAAGTTATCAATGGTGAGGCTTTGGTGCAAATGTTCTCCAGTGCATGAGTATGGATATGTACTCATGGAGTAGCCGCTACATTGATTTCACCAAAAGAATAGTAAGTAATAAGCTTAACAAATATTTAGTATCTATTGCATGATATGGCTTAATCCGTGATGAGGCTTAAATCGTGAAAGTGTAGGTTCTTAAGCCATGAGATTTCGTGAGAAACCTAAACTCATGAGATTGCAAGTTTTTTTGCCATGAAGGGTTATTCCGTGAGATGGCCTAATTCGGTGAAGTTGCAGGTTTTAATCCCGATAGTGTTTTTTTTTATGGGTCATCTAGGTTATGACTTGCAAGCAACCGCTTCTTATGCACATATCTCACATCCAGAGGGGTGACAAGAGCATTGTTATTTTATCATTGATGCACTCATAAGTCTCCATTGCAGATGTGGATATTGATTTTGGAATTTGTTACTCGGATGTTGTCGAGACAGTAGGGAAGACTGCTGATTGGTTACCATTGGGGTTGCTTGAACACACAAGCTCTTGTGTAGCTGTTGAATGCACGAGAGTTTGTTGAGTGTTTTTCTGGTCATTGCTTGGGCCTCCATTCTTGTCGAACTTTAGGTGAAGTTGTTGCGGTTGAATTTGGTGGTGAGGTTTTCTTCACATTGTTTGATTTTGGCAACCATATGATGGAATTACCATCATAGTATCCTTGTTGTTGAAGTACATGTACATGCACCCATCTTTGATGAACATTATAAACTGGTGGCCGATGTGCTTAGTGCTAAGGTATTCTTCTTTGTGCAAGATTAGGGGACTTTGTGATGCACTTGGAAACCCAAGCTTTGGTATTTCTTTAGTAGTACCCTTGTGCCTGCAATAGTGTTTTTGGTACCCACACTTGATAACTTAGTGGAGTTTTTTGAGGAACTCGCATAGGCTTTGGTGGACTGTGTTGTGGAGGACTTTTCTTTTTCCTTGGCCTCCGAGTGCTACGTTGAGGAAGAGGCTTTGGCTGTCGAGGCACCCAAATTTGATTGGCACCTTCATAGTAGCCTTGAGCTACAAGTAGCAGCTTCTCCACCCACATTTTGATACTATTAAGATATCGTGATTGTGGGAGTCTTGGTGGAGTTTTCTTTAGGGTTAATGTGGAAGGTTTGGGGCCTTCCTTGACTTTGGTTGGCACAATAAGGCTATAGGTTTGAGACTCATTGGCATTGTTGATGATGAGGTAGAGTCTCTTGTGGAGTGGCTGTCGATGAGGAGGCCTTTGAGAATGTGGTTGTCTCCTTTGGCGAGGTTTGTCGATGAAGATGCATAGGCTCCGAGGTCTTCCCTTTGAGTTCCTTGTTAGAGATAGATGGTTTAGCTGTGGGAGCTTCTTCTGGAATAGCTGCTGATTGTGAGGTTTTGGCATCAAATTATTTCATAGGTGAGGATGGGGTTGAAGGAGTAGATGCTTTATCAAAGTCAGTCGTCGTCGTTGATGCAGATGATAGGTCATTGTGTAGAGGAGCTTTTGTGGAAGAGGCTTGTATCCATTTGCGTTCAGCATCATAGATATCCATTAAAGTTGGGTCCTCTTCCTTGCAGTATGGTATTGTCAATTTTTTATTTTTGACCATCATGAGATGACTATATCGCTCTAGCAAAGCACAATGGTGCTTGGGCAGCAATAGTCCATTTATGCCCCAAGATAAAATCTTCTTCCAACACATACTCAACCACAAAAAACTTGAAAGTGAGGGGGTTAGTTTCAATATGCATTGTATATTCAAACATGGCATGTTCAAGTCTTGTGTAAATGTAATCCTTTTAGGATGTGCCGTGAGTGTGGTTGACCTAATAAATCCCATAGCTTGAGGGTCATGAGATTGTGTTCTCGTGTTGGTGGATAAAGATGTGCTTGAGCTGTGGTGATTTTATTTGAAATTTCCAATCCCACCAAAATCCTAGGGATATTTTGGAAGTTCTAGCTCTTGCAAGGTCTCTTTCTCCCGTAATAGTAATTTTACATTGCTTGCATTAGTGTTCAAGGTGACTATTTACATGGATTCATCTATTGAATACAACGATTCACCTATCCAAGTTTCGCCAAGGATGACATCATACAAAAGGGAATCTAGGGTAACATGGAATGTAAATTCCATATCGCCATCGATTGTTTGAGTAGTGTATCTAAAGTAACCTTGAACTTCAATGTTTTGTCCATTGGGGCTCCTCTTGCAAGACTATTTCTTGTAGGGATGAGTTTAGGTTGTCCCAATGACACCCAAGTGTCTATTGTCACGATGTTATGACTAGCCTGAGGGCTAATCAATGCATGTTTATGCTTAACATCATTGCATGTAGGGAAATCCAACCATACCATGATAGAATCTTCCAAAGGAACCATGGGTGTTTTGGTTATTGTTTTAGCTTTAGATCCTGTTTCTGTTTCATATTCCCATTCACTTTCATCCTATGTTTGGGTCTCAATTTTTTCAAGAGTACCCAATGCGTACACTGGCACACTTGGCCCTCTGACAATTCTTAACTTGGAAACTTGTGAATCTTCACAGTCCTATTTTATGGAGTTCGTTATGTCCTTGTATACTCAGGTTGAGCCCTTAAAGGTACAGGTGGTGCTGATGTGATGCTAGATTTATCTCATGAGAGAAAAGCATTCCTCCAAATGAGGTCTCTTGTAAGGGAATTATCAAATTCCTCACGTGATTTCTCAAGCGTATAGTTCGTACAATCTGTTTCAAATGACTCTTCTGTAGAGAGTATGTCTTCCTCTTGAAAGGGAAAGTAGTACTCCTCTAGGCTTTCTATCTTGGTTGTTGTTTTAGGTTTGGCATTATTAGGCTCAATCACAACCGGTGACCCTGTAAGACATTCAACCAAGCTAAGCATGCTCTCTTGAGCTTGCTTTTTGTGTTTTGCATATGTCATGTGATCATTATTATCCAATTGGGGTGGTTGGGTGGGTTCTAGTTTCTTGATTGGTCTATTTGGTACACTGAGCGAAGAGTAAGAACTTGTTTTATCCTCACTTAGTGATGTACTAGAACTTGTTTCATTTTTTGACTTTCTTTGGATTGTCAGTTTTTCATTATGTTTACCCATGCGATGAGATCGAATTTTCTTTTGGGTTTTGGTATCCTGTGTTGGACATATGGGTGTCGAGGTTTGTGTGGTGGTCTTTAAGGTGGATGCTTCTGCATCATGTATAGCTTTTGGCTCTTTAGTGTTTATGTCCCCTTTTAGGTTTATGTCCTCTACAGACTCCTTTTCCTTATCTTTTAATTCAACCTTAGTTTCGACAGTTTGTTGTCCTTTGTTTTTCTTGGTTTTAGAAGGTTTTACTCCTTCTTTTGGGTTCTATTTTAAAGCATGTTCTTCTACCCATGTTGAGGTGTTGTCTTCTACATTCTTTTTTACTATTTTTCATGCCTTGGCTTGTAAATGTGTAAGCACATTCAAGGGCACCATGGACAATTGCCCGTTTTGTACCCTTAAGATGTTAAGAGTTGTATTTTGTGAGACAAATTGCATTGAAGCAACTCGTCTTGGGCAATCCTGGAACATGTGATCAATGCCACATCGTTCACACATAGGTCACAAGGTGTCAGTGACTATGTGCATGGAAGTATTCCAAACTGTGCAGTTTGCCACCTTGTGAGATCCATGACAATAAAAACACTGAAGTGTCCGATTAATTGCTTCCTAAGTAGTTTCTACCCTTTGGACTATTTCTGTTCAAAGGTTTTACAATATATGCAGTATAGAAGAACAGGTACCTTGTATGCACAATGAGGATTGGGATGGTCGTAGTGATTGCATTCAACATAAGGCATTTCATTCCTCACTTTGAGAGGCATTAAGGATGTCTAGTTTTGAAGGTTTTCATCCTCTCTTAGAGATGTTTGCTGTAAGGATTTAAGAA
Organism: Cibotium barometz; assembly: GCF_041138505.1. NCBI lineage: Eukaryota > Viridiplantae > Streptophyta > Polypodiopsida > Cyatheales > Cibotiaceae > Cibotium > Cibotium barometz. The sequence continues at coordinate 16,171,004 of NC_141086.1, read as the reverse complement.
AGGCTACATGAAATTCAGGGAATGTCAATTCCGAGATCGATCTTTCTTTTGCCATTGCTTCACTTGGTTTAGATGAGGAACACCTCGTAGCATGATCATCTTCTAGCATGTTGTCATCTAAACGTACTACTTCTTTACAACATTGATCGAATGTTTCCGGATTGGATACAATGATCAAGTTGTGTAAGTTGTTATTCTTCAAGCCCATCATGAAACATCTCTTCAATTGAATATCGTTTAATTTTTTCCATGACTCACAACGTGAGTCCAAGAGTTTTATCCGAAGGATAAAATCTCTAATGGATTCATTGGGTTGATGTTCAATTGAATAGAGTTCTATTGTTGCACTCCACCGATCACCTTGTCTGGAAAAGCCATGTATAAAGGCTGATTTCAAGGTTTTGAAGTTGGTCTTGATTGCCGACATTAATCCGATGAACCATCAACTAGATTTTCCCTCTAAGCATAAATTCAACGCATGTACCTTAGTGGGGCAGTTGGGATTTCCAAAGGCTTCACATCTCTGTTCAAACAATTGGGATTTCCAAAGGCTTCACATCTCTGTTCAAACATTTGAATAAATTGAACAGGGTCTATTGTTCCGTCATATTTGCCCATAATTTTAGAAATTTATACGGCCGTATTTCTGTATGCGTCACTGAGGCCGTATGTGAGTGCTCTTGTTGTTGGAAGAGACTTAGTGAGTCCTTAGGCCACCCCCCTTCCTAGACTAGTCAATATACCCAAGGTGTGGGCATCCAGGAAAGGGTTGGTACTTATAGGATTTGCGAGAATGTTAGGCAAAGGACCAAAGCCCGGTGGGATCGAAGTGAAAGGGGGTGTAAAACCTGATGACACGCTTGTTATAGGCATGGCCAATGGTATTGGGAGGTGAATTTTTGGCATAGATCTCAATGGCTCAAAGATGTCAGCCATTGGGTTTAGTCCTTGTGTGATCCCTGGCAATCCCTCTATTTGTGGCCATGTCAGAGTGCCTAAATGCTCCTTAATGAGCAATCACAGCTTTTTTAGGTTTTTTTTAAAGCTTTTTATACTTTCCCATGGCCCGTTTTACAGTCTCAAGAGACTTGGTGTACTCTTCGTTGGGTCAAACGGGTGTCCGTTCACCCTAATTAGCTTAGGCGCTATCGCACGGAACCTCTGAGATATTTTTCCGAAAAAAGCGTATGCTAGGAACTTCCTAGATGGAAGAGGAGGTCCTAAAACCTATTTTCCATCACTGTCTCAAGGCGAAAAAAAATTTCTGAGAATTTTTTCCTGGTTTCACAGCACGTTTTTCCAAAAGGAATTATGAAAAACTCTGTATAAGGGACTTGTAGTATTTTTGGAGTACTACAACTTTGTTTCCCTGAGTCGTCTGTGAGTTTGTCATTTAGACTCTTAAAAAGTAGCCGAATATGGCTCGTCATCGTTTTCGCACTAATTTTTACATTTTTTTGTGGTTTTTGGGCTATTTTTTTGCCTTGATTTTCGGGTCGAATTTTGAGGTTGCTGGTCAGAGGAGGCCAAAATGGTCGATTTTGACTTCGGACAACCAAGTCCAAAGTCGAAGAGCTCGATGTCAGTTTTTCGATGAGCCCTAGAGTGCCTTCATCGGATATACGGTTTAGGAGATACGGGCCTCCAAACAACACGGGTGGTTTCTAGTCTTTTTTTTTCTTTTTTTTTTCGACGGACCCCTTTTCACATCGACGGACTTCACGAGTTTTATAAATTTTGATTTTTTTCGTGTAAAACCTTAGGTTTTCACACCGTGAAACGTTCAATGTTTCATGCCGTGAAACCGGACTCCACAGAATATTAAATTCGATTTTTTTTCCCACGTGAAATCTTAGGTTTTCACATCGTGAAACGTTCAATGTTTCACGCCGTGAAACCAGACTCCATGGAATATTAAATTTGATTTTTTTTCCTACATGAAACCTTAGGTTTTCACGCCGTGAAACCGGACTCCACAGAATATTAAATTCAATTTATTTTTTTTCCATGTGAAACCTTAGGTTTTCACACCATGAAACGTTCAATGTTTCACATCGTGAAATTGGACTCCACAGAATATTAAATTCAATTTTTTTTACGTGAAACCTTAGGTTTTCACACCGTGAAACCAAACTCCATGGATTATTAAATTTGATTTTATTTTTATTTTTATTTTAGTCTGACTTTTCATGGCCTGAACTTTCACGCCGAAATTCTGTTCACACGGCCGGAATTTTCACGCTGGAATTCCATTCACGATTGGATTTTTTTTTTGGAGTCTTTTTTAGGGGAAAAATATTTTTTGAATTTAAAATGAAAGGGGTATGGGCATTTTCCCAAAAAGATAAGTGGGAATAAAAAAAGTCAACCTTTTAATGACACCCCTTACACCCTTCATAAATGACTCCCAAAATGGACAATTTTGACAACTCATGAGCATCTACTCATTGAATGCTCATTAGCTTTAATGAGTTATGTAAAAAAAGTGATTAAGAATTAATCCAAGATTAATCCTTTCACTAATCTTTCCCTCTTTTATACTAATCAAAGACTCTAATTAACCACTAATCCCTAATTTATTCACACAATTGAGTACATCATTCAATAGAGCAAGGAAATGCTAACCTTTATGCCTCAACAATTATGTAAATTAATCTAAAATAGGGAATTAATTAGACTCTTAATTATGGTCTCCTCTTTTAAGGTAAAATTAAGCAAAGAGAGTCAAATTTCTCCAATGGCTAGAGTCTCGTTCACCTTATCCACAAAAACAGAACCCCCAGAACTATCCTCGGTCGTACTAGCCTCATCTTGTTTAGCACTAGGCCCAGGTTGAGGTTGATGCTCCTCATGCACTTCTTGGGATGTAAAAGCTTGATCCCTCATGTTTTGTTTATAGACTTCTTGAGAACTAGTGGATGCACTTTTAGTTTGCTTGTTGCGGTTCTTTTTCCTCCTAGTGGTCCTTTTTCTATTGGAATGTAGGGTCTTGTCCACTAGATTTGCCTTTGCATCCCTAGTTCGAGGTGTCTCATCAGTTTGCATTTCGGCATTTCGTGTCTGTGATCTAGTCATGACTCTAAGTGGCACGACATCCTCATTCTCCGATGAAGGTGTGGCGATGGAACTGTCCCTACAAAGTTGAGTGAGACCTTTGGTTGAGAGGTGCCTTCCTCATGTGGTTTCAGTAAACAATCCTTTAGGAAGTGTTCTACACAACACCCTAGACAATATCTTTCAATTGGTGAAAACTGTGGTACTGTTGTATTGGATCGAGCGGCTTGCCTTGAGCGATGTGGACAATCACAAGCCCAATGGGGTTCTCCGCACTCATAACAAGGGCCCATTAGTTTGGCTTCTACTTTCCTTTGCTGCCATTGACCTGAGGGGCATGGAGTCCTAGGTTGGTAGCCGCCTAGCAACATCAAAGAATTTTGTTCCGCTGGTTGAGCCTCTAGTGCTTGGCTTGGATATGCGGGACTTTCAAAGAGATTTTCCTTGGATGAATATGATGCATATTCCTCCTCCACATAGCCTGGGTTTACCAAGTCTTTACACGTATTTGAATTGTCGTAGTCAACAACCCTCACAGGAGCAGTCCCAAGAGCAGGAGGTTGAGCTCCAAGAACAGGTCGTGCTTGCTCTTGCGCCATCGGTGGCTTACGTTCAAAATTAGTAATCTGTTGATGCATTTGTGGAGTCACTCCACCCCTTTGCTGCTCATGCTCCTGTCTCATTCTTGCAATGCGAGTACATTCCTGTGTGGTGTGGGTAAAGTTCCAAGCACAGGCCTGGCACCACTTCTTTGTGGGTTGGTTTGTGACTAGAGGAGAAAAGGTATTACATTCTTTGGTTTTATGGTTACCGCCACATGCTCCACAAAGATGAGGACCTATAGGTAGTACACTCCTCATTCGCTACTGCTGTTGTTGTGGCTGCATGGGTGGGCGATAGGTTTGTCCCAATCTCCTTAGTACTAGGTTAGCTATCTGGTCTGGATTTACTAGCGCACTAGACCCTGAACTTTGGTCATCACCCCAGTGATCCCTAGGTTGCACCTCAGGGCCAGAACCATCTTGGAATTTGAAGTTATCTGTGAAATCCATAGCATCATGGCAACACTCATTGAAATTTGTATGCTTCTTTGCATAGAGATGTGTATGCAGTGTTGAATTTTTGAGTCCTTTTAAGAAGAGAGAAATTAATCGACTCTGGGTGGGCTTCTCATCTTCTGGGCAACGATTAATGTACTGCTTCATCCTATTTACACAATCTCTAACACTCTCAGTCTCGCATTGCTTGAAAGAGTAGATGTTTGCTACCGTGTCATGTTGAATCCCCATCAAGGAAAAAGCAGTAATGAATCTCTCTTCCAGAACTCGTAAAGAAGATTTGTTTGAAGCCTCTAGTGCCTAAAACCAAGCAAGGGCCTTTCCCTCAAGAGTGAGCCCAAATCCTTCAATTTGCGTATGCTTGTCAGTCACTTGCTCAGCTCAAACTGCTTGCCTAAATGCTACTACATGGTCATATGGATCTCCCGACCCTTCGTACTTCTTTACCAGTTTCTGAAGAGTTGATGGCCTTACTTGTCTTGAATACTCATCATAGGGCCTACGGCCTCTCACTCTCAGTGGGAATTGTTGCTCTCTTTGGTAAGATGGTCCACATGCATCCCAAATTGGTGTGGGTCCCCTATTACTTGCCTCACCAACCCCCTCCAAAGATCTTGTTACCCGCATTTCAGGAGGTGCATTTATGGGAGGCCGAGTTGGCTCCCCTACCCTCCGATTGTCATAGTGAGAGAAACGTTGTTGTGGTGTGATCTATGGTCGTACTTTTGGTGTAGGATAATATCTTGGTGCTAGAGTTGGGCTACTTGCAGTGGTCCACTTTGATGTTGAGGGTCCCTCTCTAATGAACTCTCGTAGGGGAGGAGCAGCAGTTTCTCCAAGAAAGGCTGTCTCTCCTGGTTTAGCTGTATTTGTTGAGAACAATTCCATGAATAATGGTTGTCCTTTCCACGCGAGCTTCCGAATCTCCTTCCAATCTAAGGTTCGGTATTCATTGGCCCATTTATCAATGATTCGGTTCTTGTATTCTGCAAGCTTCTCGACTACCACCACAAGTGCTAGAGGAAGATCTAGCTCTGGCAATCTAGTTGTGGCATAATATCCTTCTAAAGAGTCCTTATAGACCTCTTGAAGTGGGTCATCCTGTAAGACCTTTGTCTGCGTACAAACTCCCATTGGTTCTCAGCCCCCTGATCCATTTTGCTCTTGCCTTTCCTATCCCTTTCCAAATTTAGATCTACAAAAAGTAAATCATCTATGGATGGCTTTGAGGACTGGGCATTGGATGGTCCAAGCATGTCCGGCTCAATGAGCCAATCATCTCTAGACTCCCTTGCTCTGGAAAGCTTTGATAAGTCTAAGAACTCGCTTTTAGAGAGCTCCCCTAATATGTCTACATTCTCTGGATGATAGGTGACTTCGTAGAGCGAACACCATCTCCACCCATGTACATGTTACCCTGGTCATTGACTAGAGGTGCTCTATCAAGCTCTGAGAAAAAGTCTGCGATCTTAACAAGATACCGTTGTTGTGGATCCCTAAAGATCTCAGCTCCTTGAGCATTCGTGTAGACATGTTGAAGTCTCACATTGAGTAGTAACCCCATGGTGTCGGCTTCAAATGGATTAAAAGATCTTGTGGGTGTCCTATTTGGGGCTAAGGGTTGACTATTTGTTAACGGCCCTAGATTGTCCATGGACAATGAGCTAGTTGTTCTGGAAAGGGTATCACATTGGGATTCGAAAAAGGTTTCAGCAATATCTGCCAAATTTCCTACCGATTGGGTCCCACTTTCCTGCGTAGGTACTCTGGACTAGGCCCTATGGCAGTGTCTATATGACGTCCCGATTGCAAGTGCATAAGGTCAAATTTTAAGGTTTTTTTTAATATATATATATATATATTTATGTATATATATATATATATATATTTAAACCCTACCTAACCACTAGCAACTAACATGAATATGTGTGTAACTATCTATTTTTTTATTTTTATTTTTTTAAATATTATTTTTTCTAAAAAACTAATTACACAAAAATACTAATTATGCAAAAAATTACAAAAATTTAAAAAAAGATGCAAAATATGCAAAAAAAAAAATATGGACTCAAAATAAAACACATAATTTACATAATTTTTCTTTTTTCTTTCTCTTTTTTTTTTTAAAAAAAAATATTTTTATTATTTTATTATTTTTTTAAAAAAATGCAAAAAAAATAAAAATTAACAAAAAATAAAAAATAAAAAATAAAAAATAAAAAAATACTAACCTTATGTGCCTTATCGCCTCCGGATCGTGCGCCGTTCGCTCCTCCTTCGGCCACCTTATCTACTGCGGCGGGCTGTGTGGATGCCGTCGCACCAACCTCTTCGCCGCCCTCCTTCGCTTCCTCGCCCTTGCTTCCACACCGGCCTCTCTAGCCTTCTTTTCCTTCTTGCTCTCTCTTCTGCTATAGCCAACCGCCTTTGGCTGCAGCCGCTTCCTCGCCTTCTGGCGTCTTCGACTTCTCTGCCGGCCAGTTGGCTCCTCCGCCTCCTTCACCTCGCTTACAGCCAGCCGCCGCCTTGCCTTCTTCGCAGCTGCTGTGGCTGCTTGCCTTCTGGCCCCGCCGTCGGCCACCTCAGCATCTGGCGCCCTGCTTCTTTGCTTTTAGCCTTCAGCGGACGCTCGGCTTCTTCACCACTTTTCGCCCGAACAGGCCAGGTCGTAGGCGCTGACAGTGGCGAGTGCTCCCCCGAGGCTGTGGCCAGTCACCGTGATACTGAGCTCCATCGCATCATCCTTGTAGAGATCTAGCAGCCTGCGGATCTCTTGCCTTAGCTGCTCTCTGGCGCTAAAGCGGTTCAAACGGGAAGCCACTTCGGCCAGCCTTCTTGTTGCGGGCGGCCGCCTTCGTCTGCTTCACACCTCTACTGCTGCGGGTAGAGCATTATGCATTATGTAATATTGCATTAAGCACAAGTTTAATGCATAATAAATAAGCTCCCACATAATGCTTTGAGCTTAATGTATTATGCAAATTTCGTTTCTAAGAACAATATCTCTCTAACTATTGCCACCACCCTCTCTCTCCTTCTCCCACCCTCTTCCCTCCCCCTCTCTCTATTCCCTCCCTTTCACTCTCCCACCCTCCCTCTCTCACTCTCTCTATCCTTGTCTCTCTTTGCTAACTATCTCTCTCTCTCTCTCTCTCTCTCTCTCTCTCTCTCTCTCTCTCTCTATCTATCTATCTATCTATCTATCTATTACCATCCTCCCTTCCTCTCCCTCCCTCCCTTTCACTCTCCCACCCTCCCTCCCTCTCCTTCTCCCACCTTCTTCCCTCCCCCTCTCTCATTGTCCTTCATCTCCCTCTCTTTCACTTTCCCCCTCTCACTCTCTCTATCCTTCTCTTTACTCACTCTCTCTATCCCCCCTATTTCACTCTCTCTATTCTTCTCTTTACTCTCTCTATCCCCTCTTGCTCTCTCCTTCATTTCCCTCTCCCTCCCTCCCTTTCACTCTCCCACGCTCCTCTCTCTCTCTCTCTCTCTCTCTCTCTCTCTTACCTCCTATCCTCCTTCCCTCTCTCGCTCTCTATATCCTCCTCTCCCTCTCTATCCTTCTCTTACTTCTTATCCTCCTTCCCTCTCTCACTCTCTCTCTCTCTCTCTCTCTCTCTCTCTATCCATCCCTTTGCTCACTCTCTCTATCCTTCTATTTACTCTCTCTCTCTCTATCCTCCCCCCTCTCTCTCTATCATTCTCTTCGCTCTCACTCTCTATCTCTATCCCTCTCTTTGCTAACTCTCTCTATCCTTCTCTCTTTTGTAGCTCTCTCTGTCCTCTCCCTGTCTCACACTCTCTATCATTCTCTTTACTCACTCTCTCTATCCTCTCCTTATCTCTCTCTCTACCCTTCTCTTTGCTCTCTCTTTTTCTCACCCTTTTTTTCCTTCTCTTTGCTCACTCTCGCCTCCCTCCCTCTCTCTCTCTAGCATTCTCTTTGCTCTCTCTCTCTCTCACACACACACACACTCTCTCTTTTTCAATCCTTTTCTTTGCTCACTCTCTCTATCCTCCCTCCCTCCCTCCCTCTCTCTCTCTCTCTCTCTCTCTCTCTCTCTCTCTCTCTCACACACACACACACACACACACACAAACATAATCTTTCTCTCCTTCTCTTTGCTCACTCTCGTCTTCTTCTCTCTCTCTCTACCCTTCTCTTTGCTCTCTCTCTCTCTCTCTCTCTCTCACACACACACACACACACACTCACACTTCAGCCCTTTTCTTTGCTTGCTCCTCTACCCTTCTCTTTCCTCTCTCTCTCTCTCTCTCTCTCTCTCTCTCTCTCTCTCACACACACACACACACACACATTCTTTATGTCCTTCTCTTTGCTCTCTCTCTCTCTCTCTATATATATATATATTTCCTTCTCATTTCTTAACATAGCTACTTAACTCATGTTTTGCATACACATCCTCGAGTCTACAAATGCTTCACTACCTTATTCATCCACAACACAATATAGAAAAAATGTCGATTCTTTATTGGTTTGTACAACATATACATAAACATCGTTGTAGAGGGGAATGTTGTCTTATTGCAAAACCCCAACATGACTCTTTCTCTCTTTTTTAATGTGAAAAATAAGATCATGACACAATCATTAACAATTGCTAAGCCCAGTCACTTGAATATTCACAAATAAATATGTTTACTTGTTATGGCTCACCCTAACCCTCCTTGAAACACATCCACAAAGAGCTTGCCTACTAGTGAGCCACAACTGTCGTGAGGATCTTTCCAATGGCCGAGCTAACCCTTGAGGTCTCCAAGCTCTACAACTCCTTGAGAAGCAATTCCACCACGTCTCCCTCTGCCGCGAGCGTTGTCACACCGCCGCGTTGCACTACAGGTCCTCGTCCCTCCTCTCACCTCAGGAGAGAGAGAGATTAGTAAGAGTATTAGCAAGAGCAAGACTCAATTACACAATGGGAGAGTATGTTGTATTATGAGAGAAATTCGCTTATATACATGGCCATAAGTGTTCACACTCACTTAAACTATGGCCGACCGATCACTTTAGACTCATAAGAGGCCTAATGCTATTACAATGACTACTCTCATAATATATCCCCATGAAGTACATCACTTAGGACTTCATCATCCTAACTTGCTACCACACACTCTTGAAGTGGGAATCGCCATAAATACTTCGTCACACCATTACGGGCGCCCGTCCAAGTTGTAGCTTTGGACACTATTGCTTTATATCTTGAATGTATGACCCTTTGGTGTATCTACCATGACTCCTTGATGTAAGATAAAGGCGGTAGCTCTTGTTAATCCTAGAATTGGATTAACATTCCCCCCTTCTTGATGACGATCATGATCGCGTTGAAGACCTTTGTGTGGGGAGAATGAAGAAGTTTTGTCGATGGCTTTGATGTTGAATGACGTTCAATGGTCTTTGTTCCTCCGGAAGGAATAAGAAAAGATAGTTAATGAATGAAGAGGTTAGTGGTGTATTGATAATTCCTAAAACGGGGTGGGGGGTTTTGCGAATGATTGCATTTTTTTATTTGTGTGAGCCCTTTTTTCTCTCTCTCTCTCTCTCTCTTTTTGGGGGGGGGCTCAATTTGTTTTTGGCAATCATCAGCAAGGTTACATGTGATTTTTGTTAGTGGGGACTCTAAGAGATGTTAATAATGGGAGAGAAGAGAGAGAAGGATTCGGAGGAACGTAGACTTAATCATCAGAACGAGATGGTGATTCTCAGTTTCTCATTTGATTCATTGAAGCGACATTCATCATTTGAAGTAATCGGCTTGTGATGATGTCCCTTTGTGTGGCAGGATTCTTATCGAATGTTGTTGAGAAGGACCTGTTCCTATCTTCTTTTGCCCATGTGCTTTTTATGTTTTTATGTTTAATTAAGTTCTCTTATGAAGCAGATTTACATGAAGTACAAGAATTGAGTCATATAGACTCTTATTGAAGTGCTTTGTGTTGAATTAGCCAGTTGCTGGTGAGGATTGAAAGAATTACGTCGATTTACGAGGCTAATATAGATATCTTCACTAAAAGTATTCAAGATCATTGATTTGTGAAGATGGTGGCATCGTTTGGAGAGGTTTATAATTCGAAGGAAAATTCCAAGCGATGGGTTGTACCATTGACCAGGCTTCCGCCCACCATGGCCCCCCCATCCAGAGATGTACCTAGAAGTTGTTGATGGTGAGGCTTTGGTGCAAATGTTCTCTAGTGCATGAGTATGGATATATACTCATGGAGCAGCTGCTACATTAATTTAGCCAAAAGAACAGTAAGCAATAAGCTTAACAAATATATAGTGGCTATTGTGTGATATGACTTAATCCATGATGAGGCTTAAATGTGAAAGTGCAGGTTCTTAAGCCGTGAGATGAAACTCCGTGAATTTGTAGGTTTTGACCTGAAGGTGTTTTTTCTTCTAGGTCATGACTTGCAAGCAACAACTTCTTGTGCGCTCATTTCTCACTACCAGAGGGGTGACAAGAGCATTGTTATTTTGTTCTTCATGTGCTCCTAAGTCTCTGTTTTTTATCTTGAATTTGTTGCTAAAATGATGTCGAGGCAGTAGGGAAGACTGCTGATTGTTTGCTTGAACAAACAAGTTATTATGTTGGTGTTGAATGCACGAGAGTGGTGGAGGGATTTTCTTGCTGTTCCTTGGGATTCATTCTTGTCGAACTATAGGTGAAGTTATGGTTGGGGTTGGTCAGGTTTTCTTCACATTGTTCGATTTTGACAACCATATAATGGAATTACCATCATAGTATCCTTGTTGTTGAAGTACATGCACAGGCACCCGATAAGATTCCTCCCCATCCCCTCAAGATGTCCAGTTTCTTCCCCTGTAATCAATCCCCTTTTCAGAATAATAAAAGATCTTGTTTCTACCTGTTTTGATCTAGAGAGAGAAAATATTCTAGAGAGAGATAATTTAGTTTTGAGATATCTTTGGATGGAAAAATATCCTTTCTTATTAAAATAAATTCCCCCGAAACAGAAGTTTAAAAAGAAATTCCTAAGGTGCATTAGAAATAAATTATAATCTGCTCAAAAGACCTTAGCCTAAGGGTCCAGATTTTCTAAAAATTTTGGATTAAGGTTCTGAGGGACCAATAAGATTAATCCAAATGTAGGGAGGAGAAAAATTGAAGAAATAAAGAAAAACCCTCCCAAAAATGAGTAAATGCTCACATAAGATGAAGAGTGGACTAAGGACCAAAGGAAACATTAAAAAAATGATTTTTTGACACCTCAGAGTGGGGATTCCCCCTCATGAGGGAGGCACCTTTTTTCTCATCGTTACTTCCCAATTTTAAATCAATTAAGTGAGATATTTCATCTCTCCTCTCTCCTATTTCAAGTCTAGTTCCAAAAAGTAAGCTGAACTGACCCAAAAATGGTCAAAAATTGACCAAACTGGTCTGAAAAATTCTAGAATCAGTTTGCTTGGTTTGAGGCTCACTTTTTCCTATAAATAGAAGCCTCCCCCTTTGTAAAAGCTTAATAGTATTTATGCACGGTTACTCTACTCCTACCCAGAGCCAATTACATTGAATTTTCTTGATAATTCAATTGTTTTTTACTTAATCCTCCCCAAAGTAATTGGTGGCCACTCGATCCAAACAAGAGTAGAACCATCAATCCCTCAAGCCAAATGAAAGCTTACAAACTCTATGTAAGCTAAATTCTTCTTACTTTTTAATTTTAAATCTATGGTTTTCTTGATTTTCTTGTTTTTTATAGTTGATTAAAGTAAATTCTGATGCTATGCCTTGATGAAAAGGCCATCCCCTTCTCTTCCTTACAATTCAGCCTTTCTTTATCCTAGAATGTTTAACAAAAAGATTAATTAAACTTTTCTTATTGTTTACTCTCTTGGAAATTGAAAATTGTGTAGATTAGAGTCCTAGACATCTAATTGGGGTTAATTTAAATTAAAAATAGAATGTTAAAAATGAGAAATGGTCAACCATACAAAGGAGGTTATGGCAAAATTTTCTAGAACTTTGTGGAAAAGAAAGTTTACTTTTATGTTATTCCAAAAGAGTAATTCTTACCGTTTGTGCATTCTAAAAGAATACTCTAATTTACTCCATGTACATATTCACCTATGAATATGCATGGATATCATTGATCTTTATTATTAAAATTGATTTCTATGCATAGAAAGATGCATAATGGAAATTTTTTTATTATAAAAGTGTTATTTTCATTGAATTTAATTTCTATGCATAGAAAGATACATAATGAAAATGTTTATTTTAAAAGATTTATTTTCATTGAATTTAATTTCTATGCATAGAAAGATGCATAATGGAATTTTTTTATTATAAAAGTATTATTTTCATTGAATTTAATTTCTATGCATAGAAAGATGCATAATGGAAATTTTTATTATAAAAGTGTTGTTTTCATTGAATTTAATTTCTATGCATAGAAAGATGCATAATGGAAAAAAATTTATTATAAAAGTGTTATTTTTATTGAATTTAATTTCTATGCACAAAAAGATGCATAATGGAAATTTTTATTAAAAAAGTATTATTTTCATTGAATTTAAATTCTATGCATAGAAAGATGCATAATGGAAATTTTTATTATAAAAGTGTTGTTTTCATTGAATTTAATTTCTATGCATAGAAAGATGCATAATGGAAATTTTTTTATATTATAAAAGTGTTATTTTCATTGAATTTAATTTCTATGCATAGAAAGATGCATAATGAAAATTTTTATTAAAAAAGTGTTATTTTCATTAAATTTAAATTCTATGCATAGAAAGATGCATAATGGAAATTTTTATTATAAAAGTGTTGTTTTCATTGAATTTAATTTCTATACATAGAAAGATGCATAATGGTAAAAAAATTTTATTATAAAAGTGTTATTTTCATTGAATTTAAAATTTTATGCATAGAAAGATGCATAAAGAAAATTTTATAATAAAAGCGTTATTCTTGTAAAAATTAATTTTTATGCATAAATAGATGCATAAAGAAATTCTTTTTATTTTAAAAGTGTTATTCCTATTAAAATTAATTTTATGCATAAATAGATGCATAAAAGGATTTTCTTTTATATAAAAGTATTATTCCCATTGACGTTGGTTTTTATGCATAAATAGATGCATGAAGAATTTTTATATCAAAATTAGAATTCTCTTTAATTCTATGTTTAATTTCTATGAGTATTTGATAAATGAATAAGTAAATTACTCTGAGAGAGAAAATTCTATCGTTTTATATTCACTCGGATTGTAAAGAAAAAATTCAAAAAATCTATCGAAGTCAAAATATTCAGATAAATAATTAAATTATTCCTCATCGGAATTCGCGATTAATGTAGAAATCAGTTAAGTGAATATTCAATGAATGAAATTCAGTAAAATAGTAACTGCAATATCACCCTCTTTTCGAGAAAGATAGTTCAAGAAAAATCTTATCAGACTCGAACCTTGAATCAAACTATGACCAAGACCAAACTCTTTCGTCAGTTTTGAGAAAAGAAGATGTGACCAGTTCAGGAAAATACTCTCAAATCTCCCACCAAATCTGAAACTAAGTTTGAGACCCTTCAAATTAATCTATGGATCAAGGTTACAGAATTCGAGGAATTCTGTTATGAAATTCAGAAATTCGATCAAGAAGTTTTGGGATACTGATTTAAGATATACTCATTGTATTCAAAAGAAAATCAAACTGAAAACTTGCATAAAAACTCTGTTTTCTTAAAGGACTGTCTTACGCCAGAATGCTGGGGGGAGCATTTGGTATATGTGTTTTTCTAAGGGAAGTTCGGTTGCAACAGCTGGTGAGGAGTGTTCAAAGGATAGCTCACGCGGCAAAGCCTGCCCAAGTCTTGACCAGCCTCAGTACAGTTAAAATGGTGGCATTGTTGTACGATGGACGAGGGCCGACGAAGCGGTCCCTGAGTGAAGTGCCAGGACACCTAAGGAGGATCCTAGAGGATTCTGACCAGGCGATGCATGGGCTCGCGGTGCCTAGGACACCCATGCGTATGTCGTGAAAGATTGTATAATGACAAATGATTATTGTAATTTGTTACTCGATCTCGTTGCTAACCAGCTGGTCTCAATAGAGAGTCCAGAGTGATACTGTTTTTTTTTAACAAGGGGCTGGATGAAAATTTTGAGTTATGATATCTATAACCAATAACTGTTTATCAATGGATTGTTTTATAAGTTAAGTTTTAAAGAGGAGTGTGTGCATATCTGTATTCGAAAAGCAAAAGTTAAGAAAGGCATTCAATTATGGGTGGGTGAGTAATTGTCTGGTTCTACCGATTCCAGTGGTTGGGTGGTGGCTAACCCATGGGCCGGCGGATGAAATCAGTGGAGTTTTTATAATGAAATTGAAATAATAGGAATATGCTTTAGAACTCGAGTAGTTAATTAAAAACCTGAAGACTTCTCAAATGATTAGATCAACTGCTGTGCCTGATTGCAGTTAGGAAAAAAGCATTGATTTCTTCAAGTTAAGTTTGTAATAGTTTTCCTTCTATCGGGTTTAATTAGGTAAAGGATAGCTTAGTTCTCTTGACCCCGTTAGAGAAAATTTGTTAAGAAAATAAAAAAGGTGGAATCGTCCCCATTTTCTGGGCAAGGAAAATTTTCCCGATTTCGGTTTCGGAATGACCACCAGATTAGTCTCGTACCCGGACATTCGAGGGCGAGGCCCCGAGTGGGAAACCCTGCCCCGCACAAGAGGAATCTGCTTCCGCTGCTACCAACTGGGAATCCGGTGCGCGGAGGGGGCAGTGGGATCCCACAGCCCCATCTTTGATGAACACTGTAATTTGGTTGCCAATGTGCTTGGTGTTGAGGCTTTCTTCTTTGTGCGAGCTTAGAGTACTTTCTGATGCGCTTGGGGCCCAAGCTTTGGTATTTCTTTGGTAGTACCCTTGTGCTTGGAGCAATGTTTTTGGTATCCACACTTATTGCATTGGTGGAGTTCTTTGAGGAACTCACATAGGCTCTTGTGGACGGTGTTGTGGAGTACTCTTCTTCTTCCTTGGCTTTCGAGTGCTTCGTTGTTGAGGAAGAGGTTTTGACTATCGAGGTACCCAAATTTGATTGGCACCTTCATAATAGCCTTAAGCTACAAGTATCTACTTCTCCACCCACATTTTGATACTATTAAGATATCATGATTGTGGGAATCTTGGTGGAGTTTTCTTTTGGGTTGGTGTGGAAGGTTTGGGTCCCTCTATGACTTGGGTTGGTGTCGAGGCTACAGGTTTGAGACTCATTGGCATTGTTGATGATGAAGTTAGAGTCTCTTGTGGTGTGGTTGTCGATGACGAGGCCTTTGAGCATGTGGTTATCTCCATTGGTGAGGTTTGTTCATGAAGATGCATAGGCAAGGAGTAGATCGATCCCCCCTCCACTGTAATACTGCAAAGAGCAAGTCCAATTATCCAACACCTCCTGTGTGATAGCAACTTCTGAGTCAGCTTGTGACCGGTAGTGAGAACCATCACTCGCCACCCCCTTACTTTGAACTAGGCGTTAATACATCATATCAAAGTAGAACCAATACACATTTTTGGGGGACAATCCAAGGCAGAGGACCCTTATTGACCATCACACATCACACTATTTATTTCATCCATTTTATGCATAATGCACAGGCAAAGCATCCATTTACACATAGAAGAAATCAGAAACAATAATATTTGTCATCCTCATCGAGGGTGACATGGGCAGTAACCGGGGTCTTTCCTTTGAGTTCCTTGTTAGAGATAGATGGTTTGGCTATGGGAACTTCTTCAGGAATAGCTGCTGATTGCGAGGTTTTGGCATCGAACTTTGTAGGTGAGGATGGGGTTGAAGGAGTAGAGGCTTTATCAAAGTTGGTTGTTGATGCATATGGTAGGTCATTGTGTAGAGGGGCTTTTGTGGAAGAGGCTTGTATCCTTTTGCATTCAGCATCATAGATATCCATTAAAGTTGATCCTCTTCCTGGCAGTATGGTATTGTCAACTTTTTGTCGTTGATCGACATGATGATTCTATCACTGCAAAGCACAGTGGTGTGCTTGGGCAACAATAGTCCATTTATGCCCCAAGATCAAACCTGCTTCCAATACATACTACCACAAAAAACTTGCAACCAAGTGAGGGGGTTAGTTTCAATATACATTGTATGTTCAAAGTACCCCAAACATGGCATGTTCAAGTCTTGTGTAAAGGTAATCCTTTCAGGATGTGTTGTGAGTGTTGGTTGACCTAATAAATCCCATAGCTCGAGAGGCATGAGATTGTGTTCTCGTGTTGGATAAAGCTGTGCTTGAGCTGTGGTGATTTTATTCACAATTTCCAATCCAACCAGAATCCTAGGGATCTTTTCAATAAGATATGTTGGAAGTTCCAACTCCAGCAAGGTTTCTTCCTCCCGTAATAGCAATTGTACATTGCATGCAGGAGTGTTCAAGGTGACTATTTGCATGGATTCATCTAGTGAATACAACGATTCACTTATCCAAGGTTTGCCTAATGATGACATCATACTCGAGAGAATCTAGGATAACATGAAATGTAAATTCCATATCGCCATCGATTGTTCGAGTAGTGTATCTAAAGAAACTTGAAACTTCAATGTTTTGTTCATTGGTTCCTTTTGCAAGACTATTGCTTGTCAGGGTGAGTTTAGGTTGTCCCAATGACACCCAAGTGTCTATTGTCATGATGTTATGACTTGCTCTAGGGCTAATCAATGCTTGCGTGTTTGCACTGAACATCATTGCTTGTAGGAAAATCCAACCATGCCATGATAGAATCTTCCAAAGTAACCATGGGTGTTTTAGTTATTGTTTCAGCTTCAGATCATGTGTCTGTTTCATATTCCCATTCACTTTCATCCTCTGTTTGGGTCTCAACTTTTTCACCCAATGCGTACAATGGCACACTTGGCCCTCTGACAATTCTTAATGAGGGCTGTTTGGAAACTTGTGAATCCTGGCATTCCTATTTTATGTAGTTTGTTATGTCCTTGTATAACTCAGGTTGAGACATTAAAGGTGCAAGTGTTGATGTGATGCTGGTTTTATCATGAGAGAAGAGCATTCCTCCCCGAATGAGGTTTTGAGAGACTATTTTAATCTCGTAAGAAAATTATCGAATTCCTCAAGTGCTTTCTCAAGCCTATAGTTCGTACAGTCTATTTCAAATTACTCTTCTGTAGAGAGTATGTCTTCCTCTTGAAAGGGAAAGCGGTACTCCTCTAGGCTTTTTTTCTTGGTTACTGTTTTAGGTTTGGAATTATGTGGTTCATTCACAACTGGTGACCCTGTAAGACATTCAACCAAGCTAAGCATGCTCTCTTGAGCTTGCTTTTTGCGTTCTGCATATGTCATGTGATCATTATTATCCATTTGGGGTGGTTGGGTGGGTTCTAGTTCCTTGCTTGGTCTATGTGGTGCATTGAGTGAAGAGCAAGAACTTGTTTTATCCTCACGTAGTGATGTACTAGAACTTGTTTCATCCTCACTTAGTGATGTACTAGAACTTGTTTCATTCTTTGACTTTCTTTGGTTTGTCAGTTTTTCACTATGTTTACCCATGGGACAAGATCGAATTTTCTTTTGGGTTTTTGTATCTTGTGTCATACATATGGGTGTTGAGGTATATGTGGTGGTCTTTGATGTGGATGCTTTTGCATCCTGTATAGCTTTTGGCTCTTTCGTGTTTATGTCCCCTTTTGGGTCTTTATCCTCTGCAAGCTCCTTTTCTCTGTCTTTTAACTCAACCTTGGTTTTGACAATTTGTTGTCTTTTGGTTTTTTTGGGTTTAGAAGGTTTTGTTTTCTCTTTTAGGTTCTGTTTTAAAACATGTTCTTCTACCCATGTTGAGGTATTGTCTTTTACGTTCTTTTTTACTATTTGTCGTGCCTTGGCTTGTGAGTGTGTAAGCACATTTAAGGGCACTGTGAACAATTGCCCGTTTTGTTTTTTACGTTCTTTTTGACTATTTGTCATGCCTTGGCTTGTGAGTGTGTAAGCACATTTAAGGGCACTGTGGACAATTGCCCGTTTTGTACACTTAAGATGTTAAGAGTAGTATTTTGTGAGACAAGTTGCATTAAAGCAACTCGTCTTTGGGCAATCTTGGAACATGTGATCAATGCCACATTGTTCACACATTGGTCTCACAAGGTGTCACTGACTATGGGCATGGAAGTATTCCAAACTGTGCAGTCTGCTACCTTGTGAGGTCCATGAAAATAGAAACACTGAAGTGTCCGATTAACTGCTCCCTGAGCAGTGTCTACCCCTTGGATTGTTTCTATTTGTTGGTGCACATGAGGTGGAGGTTTTGAGTCCATTGTGGATGAAGCGGGACACTTTTTACTATCATGGTCAAAGGTTTTACAATATATGAAGTATAGAAGAACAAGTTCCTTATATGCACAATGAGGATTGGGATGGCGTAGTGATCGCATTCTACACAAGGCATTTTGCTCGTCACTTTTATAGGCATTAAGGATGTTTGGTTTTGAAGGTTTACATCCTCTCTTATAGATTTTGGCTATAAGGTTTTAAACAAGGCTGCATAAATTTTGGGAATGTCAATTCCGAGATCGATATTTCTTTTGCCATTGCTTCACTTGGTTTAGATGAGGAACATCTTGTAGCATGATCATCTTCTAGCATGTTGTCATCTAAACGTATTGCTTCTTTACAACATTGATCGAATGTTTCCAGATTGGATAAAATGATCAAGTTGTGTTAGCTGTTATTCTTCAAGCCCATCATGAAACATCTCCTCAATTGAACATCGTTTAATTTTTCCCATGACTCACAACGTGAGTCCAAGAGTTTTATCCGAAGGATAAAATCTCTAATGGATTCATTTGGTTGACGCTCAATTGAATAGAGTTCTATTATTGCAATCCACTGCGATGAACCATCGACCAGATTTTTCCTCTAAGCATAAGTTCAACGCGTGTATCTTAGTGGGGCAATTGGGATTTCTAAAGGCTTCACATCTCTGTTCAAACATTTGAATGAATTAAACAGGGTCTGTTGTTCTGTCAGATTTGCCCATAATTTTGGAAATTTGTACGGTCGTATTTCTGTATGAATCATTGAGGCCGTATGTGAGTGCTCTTGTTGGAAGAGACTCGGTGAGTCCTTGGGCCACCCCCCTTTCTAGACTAGTCAGTATGTCCAAGGTGTGGGAATCCAGGAAAGGGTTGGTACTTATATGATTTGCGAGAATGTTAGGCAAGGGGCCAAAGCCCCCGGTGGGATCGAAGTCATAGGGGGTGCAAAACCCGATGACATGCTTGTTATAGGCATGGCCAATGGCATTGGGAGGTGAATTTGCGGCATAGATCTCAATGGCTCGAAGATGTCAGCCATTGGGTTGTTGAGTCCTTGTGTGATCCCTGGCAATCCCTCTATCGTGGCCATGTTGGAGTGCCTAAATGCTCCTTAATGAGCAATTAAAGTTTTTTTTTTGCTTTTTATACTTTCCCACAGCCCGTTACAGTCTCAAGAGGCTTGGCGTACTCTTCGTTGGATCAAACGGGTGTCCGTTTGCCCTAATTAGCTTCGGTGCTATACGCACGGACCTTGAGATATTTTTTCGGAAAAAGCGTATGCTAGGAACTTCCCAAATGGAAGAGGAGGTCCTAAAACCTATTTTCCATCACTGTCTCAAGACGAAAACTTTTTTTGAGAAATTTTTCCTTGTTTCGCATCACATTTTTGAGGGTGTTTCAAAAGGAATTTTGAAAAACTCTGTATGAGGGAGTTGTAGTATTTTTGGAGTACTACAACTTTGTTTCCTTGAGTCTTCCGTGATTTTGTCGTTTAGACTCTCAAAAGTAGCCCGAATATGACTCGTCGTTTTCACGATTTTTCGTATTTTCGGACCTCAATTTTCAGGTCGAATTTTGAGGCTGCTGGTCGGAGGCCAAAATGATCGATTTTGACTTCGGACGACCAAGTCCAAATTCGAAGAGCTCGATGTCAACTTTTCGAGGAGCCCTAAGGTAAGTGGAATCAAAAAAGTCAACCTTTTAATGGCACCCCTTACACCCTTCATAAATGACCCCCAAAATGGACAAATTGACAACTCATGGAGCATCTTCTCATTGAATGCTCATTAGCCTTAATGAGTTATGTAAAAAAAGTGATTAAGAATTAATCCAAGATTCATCCTTTCACTAATCTTTGCCTCTTTTACACTAATCAAGGACTCTAATTAACCATTAATCCCTAATTAATTCAAACAATTGAGCACACCATTGGATAGAGCAAAGAAAAATTAATCTTGTGCATCAACAATTGTGTAAATTAATTTAAATTAGGGGATTAATTAGACGCTTAATTATAGTCTCCTCTTTAAGGTAAAATTAAGCAAAGAGAGTCAAATTTCTCCAATTGATCAAAAAATTGATGTGATTAGGTGTTTTGATGCATCTAGATGCTCTCGAAACACTCAAAAATCCCAAATTTAACTACTCATATGATCAATTTAGACCCCAATTGACACATTTTTTAAATTTTCAGCCTCTTGAACAAGATTAATCACCCTTAATGACAAAAACCAGTCCATTAAGAGAAATACACATCTTTTTCATGGTAAACCACTAACCATGGCTCACCCTAACCCTCCTTAAAACACATCCAAAAAGAGATTACCTGGTGAACTGCAACTATTGTGAGGATCTTTCCAATGGCGAACTCGTAACCCTTGAGGTCTCCAAGCTCTACAACTCCTTGAGAAGCAATTCCACCACATCTCCCTACCGCGAGCGTTGTCACACTGTCGCGTTGCACTACGGGTCCTCTCACCTCACTTCACTCACACACACTCACTAGTATGCATTAGGGAGAGAGATTAGCAAGAGGATTAGCAAGAGCAAGACTCAATTGCACAATGGGAGAGTATGTTGTATTATGAGAGAAATTCACTTATATACATGGCCATAAGTGTTCACACGCACTTAAACTATGGCCATAAGTGTTCACACTCAAACTATGGCCGGTGATTATGGGCATGAAAGTATTCCAAACTATGCAATCAACCACCTTGTGCAATCCACGACAATAGAAACACTGAAGGGTTCACATCATGAACCGCTTAATGAACGTGAATCGATGTTCAATTATTATTATTCTGGGCACAGACCCATAAGGCGTGAGTGCAAAAAATGGTTCACACATGAACCATTTTTTTGAAAAAAAAAATTAGAATCTAGAGGAAAATTCAAATTTCCTTGCTTGGGGGGGGGATATTTTTTAAATTTTAAATTAAGGAGATATTGGCATCTTCCCAAAAAGGCAAGTGGGAATCCTCTCCTCATTTAATGCTCATTAGCCTTAATGAGTTATGTAAAAAATGATTAAGAATTAATCAAAGATTAATCCTTTCACTAATTTTTTTCTCTTTTAGACTAATCAAGGGCTCTAATTAACTCCTAATCACTAATTAATTCACACAATTGAGCATATCATTGGATAGATCAAGGCATTGCTAAGATCTCAACTAATGTGTAAATTAATATATAATTAGAGATTAATCAAACTCTAAATTTTGATCTCTTCTTTTAAGGTAAAATTAAGCAAAAGAGAGTCAAATCTCTCCCATTGATGTAATTAAGTGTTTTGATGCATCCAGATGCTCTCAAAACACTCAAAAACACTAATTTCGACTACTTACATGATCAATTTAGACCCCAAATAACATATTTTCTAAATATTTTATCTCTTGAAGTGAAATAATCACCCTTAATGACAAAAACTAGTCAATTAAGAAAGATTAGTCATTTTCAAGGATTTTTGGATGGTTTTGAGAAAACATTTTGAATGATTAAGCTACTCCTAATGGTTGCTAACACTCTATTGCATACAATTCCAACAAAAAACACACAAATTAAGCTAATATTAATGATTCTAGTTCTATGTTTAACTCTAAAGAGAGCTAACCTTCTCTAAAAATTACATTCTATTGCATTGTTTGATACAATGGATGCAAAGTAAGCCTAAGACACCCTATGTACAAGCCTTAAGAACATTAAAAACCACATTAACAATAACAAAAACAATAAATTAAGCTAAAAATTAAGTAAAAAAGAGAGCTATTTTACACCAAATCACCATCAAATCCACATCTTTTTATGGGAAACCATTAATCATGATA
Organism: Cibotium barometz; assembly: GCF_041138505.1. NCBI lineage: Eukaryota > Viridiplantae > Streptophyta > Polypodiopsida > Cyatheales > Cibotiaceae > Cibotium > Cibotium barometz. The sequence goes on along the minus strand of NC_141086.1, from coordinate 16,148,721 downwards.
ATGGAAAATGGGTAATGCGTAGATTAGAGAAAAAATGATGAAAAAAGCCAAGGGATGGCTCCCCGGCAATGGCACCAAAAATGTTACAGCTCACCCTGACCCCCCTTAAAACACATCCAACAAGAGATTACTTGGTGAACCGCAATTGTCGTGAGGATCTTTCCAATGGCCGAGCTCGTAACCCTTAAGATCTCCAAGCTCTACAACTCCTTGAGAAGCAATTCCACCGCACCTCCTGTGTGAGCATTGTCACACAGTTGCGTTGCACTATGGGTACTCGTCCCTCCTCTCACCTCACTTCACTCACACACACTCACTAGCATGCATTAGGGAGACATTAGCAAGAGGATTAGCAAGAGCAAGACTCAATTGTACAATGGGAGAGTTTATTGTATTATGAGAGAAATTCACTTATATACATGGCTCCCATAAGTGTTCACACTCACTTAAACTGTGGCCGACCGGGCACTTTAGGCTCATAAGAGACCTAATGCTATTACAATGACTACTCTCATAATATATCCATGAAGTACATCACTTGGGACTTTATCCTAACTTGCTATCACATGCTCTTGAAGCGAAAATTGCCTTAAGTATTCCATCGGACCATTACATGCGCCCGTCCAAGTTATAGCTTTGGACACCATTGCTTCATATCTTAAATGTATAACCTTTTGGTGTATCTACCTTGAATCCTTGATGTAAGATAATGGCAGTAGCTCTTGTTAACCCTAGGAATGGGTTAACATGTATTGAATGAAAAATATGTAAAGTAATTATCTCCACTGCCTCATCTCTATGTGAGAAAGAGGGCCAATGTAGTGTCCTACGCCTATACAATCAGGTGCATAATGAAGATCATATTGAATGTAAAGTATTTATCTCCACTACCTCATCTCTATGTGAGATATAGGGTGTCTAATCATCCCCCTAATGTTGTGTGAAAGAACATGTTCTTGGTTTCACACCAAGATTTATTGTGAGATTTGAATCCTCACAAAACATTTCCAATGCATCCAAATGTCTCTAAAAATTCTTTTTTGAATCTAAAACAAGATAAGGATTATGGTATCTATGTATAAGAGAATGGGCATTACTGTCAATTAATGTATAGACTAAGTTTGAGATCTCATCAAGTTTGAGATCTATTAATGTATAGATTAATTTTGAGATCTCAATAATGTATAGACTAAGAAGTGTGGAAAAAAGTGGGGAGATATGTTTGTTTACCCCAATGGTACTTGAGATATCACCTAGATTCCAAACCAAACTAGTCAATAAATCATAGAAAACCATCAATTACCATATCATCTTTGGTGGAAAATGGAGCTCCAATGGACGAGTAAAAAGCTATCATCTAAACATTAAGTCAAAGGCCTTCTTGAATTCCATGAGAAACAAAACACTTATTACATCATTCATGGTCTCATCTTGTCGAATAGTTTTTCCTAAACCATGTCCCTCTGACCATGTCCCTTGAATATGAGCTAATGTGAACCCCCAAGACTACTCCATAAATCTTGGCCAATGTGTAGCTAACCAATCATGATGGTCCACCAATAGTTATTAGGGTCCAAAGAGTCTCCTACCTTATGAATTGTTGAGATGTCAATCTCAACACAAGCTGACACTCATGGTATGCCTCGGTGACCATTTTCGCCACCTACATCATTGGCGTGTTTGGTAGGATGCTGACATGATAGATCTTCACCAATGATTCTACAACTAAACTACACCAGAGTCCACCACTGAGTTATGGCATGCTTATCTTGCCAGCTCACTCACTTAGCGTGTTCACATTATGGACCGCATGTACATAGTACTTTAGTACTTATGTTGTATTTCCCTTATCTTTTGGTAGAACCCTTTTGTTGTAAAGAAGAAGAACAACAAAAATTTTCAGCCTCTCATCTTGTGTATTCTCCTCTAGGGTTTGTGTGAGTGGTGTGTGTGTGCTTGCAAGAGCTTAAGCTCTCTTCCTTCCTGCATCTTTTGATGGTATCAGAGCTTGGTTCATGATGCTAAGAAGCTAAGTAGGGTAAGAGCTTCACCTACTCTTCCCCCTTTGTGTTGGCTACTACACCCTTGTTGTGGGAGCTTTCTTACTGCATGTGAGTTGAGGGGGTAAGCAGAGGTGTTGTGTTTGATGAAATGAGTAGCTGGTATGCTACTGAAAAAGATGTTGTTAGGGTTGATGTAGCTGGAAATGTGATTGCACAGAATGCAAGTCAGCAATCATAGTCATTAAGTGGACTTGGAGAGTTCTCTTGTGTTGGGTCTATTGACAGACCATGGAGAGGCAGGCTGCGTCAAAATACCAGTCCCCAGAATGCAGTTGGTACATCATGGAAAGGTAAAGAGAAGGTTGGCGAGCCTCTTGGTATGCCCAGCATTTATGCGGGGCATTCTTATGTTGATGGAGAGTCTAGTGGCTCTCAAAGGAGAGCCTTGATGATGAGCTTGGGATTCCAGCTATTAGAACACCTGGTGTAAGAAAGGCAAGAGAAGCTCCAAAATTCCAAGTAGTGATCCTGGACAACGTAGGTCAGGGAGATTTAGAAAACCTATTGATAGGTTGACATATGATGGTTATATCGCTCATCACTATGGGTATATGGCTAAAGTTGTGCAAGATGTTGAACCCACATGTTTAGAAGAAGCTGTTGGGAATTTAGATTGGGAGAAAGCCATGGATGAAGAAATGGTTGCATTGGATGCAAATGAGACTTGGAAATTGGTGCCATTGCCTGAGGACAAGAAAGATATTGAATGCAAGTGCATGTACAAAATAAAGCACAACTCAGATGGAAGTATTGGCAGATATAAAGCAAGATTGGTTGCCAAAGGTTATGCTCAAACCTATGGCATTAGTGTGAAATTTCTCCTCAAGCAAAAATTTGACATGAAGGATTTGGGTGAGCTAAGGTACTTCCTTGGCATTGAGGTTATTAGGACGGCCAAGGGCATATGGATGTACAGAGGCAGTATGCATTGGACACGATGTTCAAATATGGTATAGCTAATTGTAAGCCAATTTCTATGCCATTAGATTCAAATGGAAAGTTGAGTGCAGTTGTGGGTGAGATTTTGGAGAACCCCACTATGTACAGGAAGATAGTGGATATGTTGATTTACATAACGATCACTAGGCTAGATTTGAACCATACACTTGGATTGCAGAGTCACTTTATGCAGGTTCCTCGGAAGCCACATTTGGATGGTGTGAGGTGCACATTGTGCTATGTGAAGTCTACAGTAGACTATGGTCTCTTTTATGAGGCTGGTACAAAGTTGCAGGTGTTTGGATACACCGATGCATATTGGGCCAGTAGTATTGCAGATAGAAGATCTACCAGCGGATCTATGTTCTCCTTTGAGAGTGGTGTTGTCACATGGAGCAGTAAGAAGCAGCCAACAGTTGCCTTATCGAGTATGAAGGTAGAGTATAGGGGTGCTGCAATGGCAGCATGTGAGATAGCTTGGTTACGCAAGCTACTTGGTGATTTCGGGCTCAGGTTGATAGATAGGTTGCCATCTCAAACTGAGGGTCTTAGCAAGAGACATTGATCTCATGTACGTCAGCAAACAGAGGAGCAGGTAGCTGACATTTCACAAAAGCCCTAGAAGAAGAGAAGCTTCACAGATTTTGAACTATGCTTGGAGTCCTAGAGATGGAGTTGAGCTTGTTGAGATGTCAAGCTCAACACGAGCTAACACTCATGATATACCTGGGTGACCATTTTCGCACTTACATCACTGGCATGTTTGGTAGGATGCTGACATGATAGATCTTTGCAAGTGATTCTACAGCTAGACTACACCAGCTACTAGTCCACCACTAAGCTATGGCATACTTACCTTGGCAGCTCACTCACTTAGCGTGTTCACATTATGGACCGCATGTACATCACACTTTAGTACTTATGTTGTATTTCCCTTATCTTTTGGTAGAACTCTTTTGTTGTTGTGAAGAAGAAGAACAACAACAATTTTTAGCCTCTCATCTTGTGTGTTCTCTTCTAGGGTTCGTGTGAGTGTGTGTGTGCTTGCAAGAGCTCAAGCTCTCTTCCTCCCTCCATCTTTTGATGAATAGGGATGATGGTATACATATTCTATGATAAGAGAAATCCCTATATAAAAAATGTATGCTAGGATAGGAGCCACGATCTTCTAGCTAAGTGCCAAATTTTTGATGCTAAGGTTTTCATTATCCTTAGCTCTACCATTGCTTTGACAAGAATATCGAGGAGAGAGCGAGCTTGAGCTACTTTCATGCACGCGCGCGCACACACACACACACACGCACGCACGCACGCACACGTACGAGTAGACAAGCACAAGTGAGATGGATGGTTGATTTTTATTTTTTGTCTTCTCTCTACAACCATAACATAAAGATAAGAGTACATAGTACTAAAACATACAAGGTTTGTCCAAAGTGTAGATCCGATTTCATGTAACTAAACCAAAATGGTTGTCACACATAGCTTGTAAACCACTAGCAACATGTAATCTCACCAATCATGCCAATGGCATAAGTACGTAGTTGTCACTTTAATGTGTGATCCATATCCACACAACTTGAGCTTGAGATCTCAACAATCCCTCTCGAGCTCATCTCATCTCTATATCTTGTACTCCAAGTAAGCTCTTGCGGAGCTTCTCTATACCCAATGTCTTTGTGAAAATGTAAATTGCATGATCCTTTGTGTTGACATGCACAAAATTCACATCACTTTCTAGAACCTTCTTGCAAAATGGAAATGTACCTCAATGTGCATCGTTCTAGCATGATATACTAGCCAATTGTATGTTGCTTATGTTCTCACAATGAATGAACAATTCTATCCATAGGCTCACCCATATCGGCAAGTAGATTTTGCAACCAATCTACCTCACATGTTGCCATAACAGTGTTCATGTACGTAGCCTATGTACTCTACACAGCAATTGTTGGTTGTTTCTTGTTGCTCCAGCTAACAATAGCTTTTTCAAAATAAAAAATGAAAAGTTGCTAGTAGATCTCTTGTTTGAGACACTATTGCGAGCCTAATTTGCATTTATATATCCATGTACTTCAATCTCGTAAAAAAATCTATAGTATATTGTGGACTTTGTATACTTCAGTATTCTCCTAGCTGCATCGGGGCCTTCATAAATCGACTCACGAATCCAACATCATAGCTCAAATGTAGAGTGGTGATAGTCATGTAGATCAAACTCTTTACAATGTGCCTGTATAGGGTCCTTTAAAAGATCACCTATATGTATGCATCTAATTTTGTGTTTTTCTTCAGTGGCATTGAGATTGGCTTACAACTTATCATCCCATACTTAGACAAAATTCAAAACATAGTCTCTCGCACCTCACTCAAGTCCTTTTTCTTAAGAAGTATCTTCACCTCATGAATGTCAACATTACTATCTCTCGTGAGAATCAAGTCATTATTATAGATGAATACTAGAACAATGTCCATGTCTATCTTTTTCACATGTAATAAAAAGTTCGTTGTAGATATAAGAAATCCAATAGTGACAAGATACTCTCGCACGATATTTGACCATGCTCTAGGTGCTTGCTTCAAGCCATACAAGGTTCTATGCAGGCTAGAAACAAAATCTGGGTATGCATGGTCACCATGTAGATCAATCACCATATAAAAATGTACTCTTTACATCTATTTGATGTAAAGACCATCCTTTAGATGCAACCATAGCAATGATTGGTTTCATGGTTAGTCGAACTGAAAAACTCCTCATAGTCAATGCCATAGGTTTATGTATATCCTTTGGCTACGAATCTTGGCTTGTACTTGCTCACAAATCCATATGAATTCTCCTTAGGTAAAGACACCAACTCCCATGTCTCATTTGCATCCAATGCAATCATCTTTTCATCCATGGCATCTTCCCAATGCTTATGTCTAAGTGGGATAGCCTTACTTTATGATACCAATGTGTAGAGAAACTCTAGCATCGACAACATCTTATGCTTCTTTGCTTTCAAGCCAACATGCACTTAGAGTGATATGTCCATGACCCTCACCAATGATCCATTGTAGATCCATTGTACTTTCTCAATGTATTGCCTCCATGTTTATAAATATTTAAAAGAAAGAAGAGGCACACTTTTAAAAAGGAGGGCTCAAGGAGTCCCAAAATTCCATCATTAGATTTAAAACTTTTTTGGGTGTAGAATTTGACACTTTTGACATCATACATGAGCTCAGAAGGCCTAAAAATTGGTAGAATCAACTATAAACACGCCTATGTTCCGACCATCTTTCTCCAGCTGATGTTTAAGAAAGGGAGGTGCTGCCAACCCCTAGACCATTAGCACCACTGCTAATGGTCTAGGGGCTAGCAACACCCCCCTTTCCTGAACATGAGACTGGAGAAAGATGGTTGAAACATAAGCATGTTTATAGTCATTTCTACCATTTTTGGACCTTTTGAGCTCATTTTTGGTGTTAAAAGTACTAAATTCTACAACCAAAAGAAGTTTTGAATCTAATGTATGTACTTAATCCCCTTAGGGTCCCCCTGTTCTCTTAATATTGGTTAACATTGAGGTATTGTGAGTATATGGATGCATGGATGTTTCAAATTCTCCCAATGCTCAAAGAAGTTCATGATAAAAGGCTTGTAGAAAGAAATTAGATGTTGATCATCAGACTATGAACCGACACCCATATATATGGAAGTGAAATATATTGGACATCTAGATTGGATTTCTATCCTCATTGTATGATCATTATATATTGTATTCCATAAAATAATGTAAGTTATATTGGATAGGTAAATATAGTGTACCCCCTCAAATAATGTAGGTTATGTGTAAACATCTTTTGAGTGACATGTAAATATATTTTTGTTATGGTGTTGATCTTGATGTTATAAACTTGGTGTGATGGTATCAAGGGTTGGAAAAAAGCTTAAAAAAATTGAAAAGAAGCTCGCATACATAAGCTCATAAAAAAAGCACACTCTGGTAATATGCTATCTTCATTTTGAACGCTTCATTATGGTCTTTTTTTTATTACTGTTCCATTGTGCGTTTTTCTTAAATATTTCCCTTGGGTGTGAGCAATGGTTTGTAATTAGTATTCTTTGTCTTTGTAATACCTTTGTGTAAAGTGTATATACATTCATTTTTCTTGTAAGGTTTTGAAGAAGTCTTTAAGTTGATATCATCAAAGTTCATCTTTAGGTGCTTTATACCTTAAAATACAAAGTATAATACAATTTATGAATGGACCTTAACCATATCATTTTTTTATGTCACACTAAGGTGTAGATATTGTAATGTTTTCTTATATTTTCTTTTTAAAAGGTTTTCCTAATGTGAGCGTTTACTTTTAAAAGAGTTAAAGGAAGATTTTTTAAAAAATCAGTACTACTAAAGTTCATCTTTAGAGGTTTTTCTTTGAAGATTTTTAAGAAGGTTATGGTTATGTCATAGGCTAGTAAACATTAAATATTGAAATCTAGCTTTTTCTATGGGGAGGTCTTATTTAAATTCTAATTTCTCTTTCTTTTTAAACGCTTGACTCTTTCTAAGAATATGCCTTAGCTTTTGTGTATTAAGGGTTATCATAGAATTACATACTCGTGTGTTTGCTTCTCTTTGTCTATTTTTTCTTATACTCAAGACGTTGATAACAACTTCATTACCACTATAAAAAATCTTGTCTTTATATTGGGACTAAATATGTTTTTTTATTCTTTTGGTTATTCTTTTGGATGGAGACATGTAAGTGTGATAATGCTTGGAGTATAAGCATCATAGCTTCAGAGTGGAGGAGCATTGCTATTTGAAATAAGGATTTTATTCAATCATGTTTTGTGATATAATATGAGATGAAAAATATAGAACTAAATCTTTTGAGATTTTGTCTATTCTACACACAGTTTACTACTCAACACTACATGACAAAACAAAAAGGTCTATGGTGCCAAAAAAAAAAAGGTGTTGGAAAAGAAAAGTCAAAAGAAGTCTCTCAATCCTACCTCAACTCAAAAATATTGCAAGCAATAATATTTTGATATTTATCATCCATTTTTAAAGCCTCGAGTAGGTTTAACATTCACCAATTTTGTGTGCGTGCGTGTGTGTGTATGTGTGTGTGTGTGTGTGTGTGTGTGTGTGAGAGAGAGAGAGAGAGAGAGAGAGAGAGAGAGAGAGGAGGATTTGATATATACTAAAAATACTAAATTGCATTTTCTTTTTTCAAAAAAAAGAAGGAAATTTCTTTCCCAATGCTAACAAATATTGCATATATATACCTAGATGAATCCAAGAACATGCCCAAATTCACCTTATAAGAATGTGCAATTTATAACCTCATGGTAGTAATCCACAAGACAATAAACCATCAACTCCATCATGCATAGTAGTCTACTCGTCTTTTTTACAAAGGCAACCCAGTAGTACTACCATGTTAAATAAAGGCCACTTATATATGAAATTGCCACCCCTCAATCTTTTCATCAAAACATAACACTAAAATACTACCACATTAAACCAAGGCCACTAGCTTCAATGTATACATCACATTAGCACTCCCAAAATCTAAAACATCAAAACAATGCATATCATGCATAAAATCAATCATTTTGTGTATCTAAATTAATAGAACCTAAGCGACAGTAAGAACATAATCGATGTGCAATCAGGGTTTTCAGGTTTTAAGCCCACAAACTAGACTAACTTCTACATTCACCACGAATTAAGGCATCCACTACATGATGTTATTACATGGCAATCAGGACTTCCAGGTTTCAAGCTCTCAAATAAGAGTAACGTTCACGTTTGGCACTGATTACGGCATCCACTACATGATGATGTTACATGGAAATCGGGCCTATCATGCCACTACACATGATGCTATTACATGGTTCCAGGTGCTTCGAAGTATAAATAAAATGTCAAAAAATAATAAATCATGAATTACACACATAACTGTAGTGATTTGAATAAACAATTCTCTTATCTACACATGATTTTAGAAAGGCCGCTACACTGATTTTATGGACCCCAATGTTAAATGTTTCATTTTTGTTTTCAACTAAAATACAGTGTGGATGAGAGGAAGCATGATGAATCACCCATCACAATCTTGACTAAGTAGCACTTGTTCTTGTGGATCAACCACGAGTTTGCATGCTACCTGGCCCTGAAAATTCACATCATATATACATCAAAGAAAAAGAATCTCTCTCTCTCTCTCTCTCTCTCTCTCTCTCTCTCTCTCTCTCAGCCTTATCTGCCTTGTTCTGACAGGGCTGCACATTGGGTCTCTTCACTAGAAACTCCAATTCTACAAAGCAATTTTACGAGCTTCAGAGGATGGATATATTGTGAGCCTTCGCGCTATCTTCAGAGCACGTCACATGTCATGCAGATCGCCATTGGCCAGTGAGAGTATCATCCCCACCGTATACGGATTGCGTCCATTAGAGCAGATCACGCCTCTTGGGAGGCATGGATGACAGTAGAAATCGGGACGGAGGAGCATTACATGTTCAGATTGTTACATGCGGAAGCTTAATGGAACCTTTTTACTTGATTGGCAGAGGACATCTCACAAAAATGAATTATGCAAGAGGGATCGTGTGGAGAGAGAGAGAGAGACAGTAAATAGGATTGGGTCCCATCAGAAGCAATGTATTGCTTTGTTTCTGTGTGAAAAGTAGGGGTGAATATCCCTGCTATGCTGACCACGAATGACGTACATATGTAATGGCTGCAGGCTAAATGCCAGTCACCAAGTGAAAAACTAGTTGGACAGCACTCTTCTATGCGATTTGCTCCCACACAGGCAAACACCAGCGAAGACCAGTGTTTTGCTCTGCGGTCTTATCTTTCTTCTGGACGAATAATATAGGCGCAGAAAATGGCGAGGATGATGGCCAGATAAATCCAGCCCAGAGTGGCTGGGATAACTTTTACTCCAGCTCGCCCTAGAACGTATTGGGAGGTTGTGCCCTTGGGACCAACTCAATCCAATAATCCTCACAACGAATGGGTGGGAGGTTGGTCTTGAAATTGCGGGAGGAGACCTTCCAACTGTTGCTCTAAAGGTTCTGTTGCCTAAATAGCAACTGTTGACCGTGGACATAGATCAACGCATGCTCAACTCCTTTTCTTATTCGCTCGTTGGGCCTAGAGATCAAAAATGAGTAGAAGTCCAAGAATGCTGCTATCCCCGCAAATTATGGCAAGGTCAAGTAGACCGTCAACAATAGTGAAGGTGTCCTGCCACCAATCAAGAATGAGCGCAAACTCCCGAAACCGTTGGATGCCGAGAATCATGTCACACCCCAAAGGTGGTGAAACAATAAAGTCTCATTGGAATGTGGCCTTCTAAACATGAAACTGAAACTGCTGAGCTTTGTTTGCGGAGACCAGGTGTAAAAACCCGTCCACAACCAGATGGTATGGTACTAAGGTACAGCCCATCTTAGAAACCAACTGGGGGGAGAGGGTGTCCTCGAAGGTGCCCATGTCGAAGAGGACAATGAACTATTGTCCCTCTTTTGTGCCATAGGCGCAGATCAAAGCTTTCATCTTCCCCTCAGCCTCACCCTCCTGCTTATCATGAAATACCACTGGTAACTGGAGGCAATGGATTCAAAGCGGACAAAAGCTGAACAGCATTAGATCAAGGTGGGAGGTGTAGGTGTAGCTACGACAATGACCACTGTAAAGGATGGCGGCTTGGCAATTTTCTCAACTTGCCACTTGGTACAGTCCTTACCATGTCCTATATCATGGCAAAAGAAACATCGGTTCTCTGCCACATACCGCTTTTGCTTCATCTGATTGGAGATATCTCTAGTAATTCCCTCCTTGATCTTCTCCTCGATCGTCTTCTTAGGTTTTGCATCTGTGTTTTTCTTACCGCATCTGTCCTTATTATCCTTGCTATTTTATGCTCCCTTACCCAACTGGGATGATGCTTGTTGCTACTGCTGGGGTTTGGCATGTCTGGGCTTGCCCATTCAGCATCATCTCCTAATTTGGAGCTAGAGTCAAAGCCCGATAGTAAGAATCAAGATTAAGGCTCGAGATTCTGTACAATAAACTTGATGATAGTATCCAGCCCCTTGAGTGAGGAACTACTACTACTTTTCTTCCTCCAATTTCCCTAGTTGTTGTGCCATGGTGATGACTTTGTTGGATTACGTCAACACAGGTCACCCATCTTGGGAGAGTCACTAAAACTTGTCCTCAAGATTGGTCATGTACTAGGGTGGGTGGAATCAGGTTTTACAATTGGACACAAAGCTGTCCCATACATAATCTGGTGCCCCTGTGACCGGATCTACATGAAGACTCAACCAATGTTGGCGCCATGTGGACTTTGTCTTATGTATCTGTAATCTTAGCCACTCGAAAATATGCAACTTATGAATAAATTATGTAGCTGCAGCATGATCACACTTACCATTATACTTACTAAAGTTTGGTTGAGCACGAATGACAGTGGTGGATGGGGTGGTGGAGTAACTGGGACAAGGTACCATTGTCAGAATACGCAGCGAAGATGATGACCAAATCTGGGAACACGAGCAAACGCAATGCAGAAAAACAGCACAAGAGAGGGAGAGAGATAGAGGCGTGTAACTGTGCTCTATATACACAAAGAAGATCCCGAATATGATACACAAATGGCAAGGGGTTGTGGGGCCATTTTATATGGCCCCCAAACAGCAGTCGGCCTACTGTAGGGGCAGGCGACAGGAGTCCAAATCTCCACGACTAGCATAACACCCAGTCGGCCAGCTCTGTGTACTGTCAGCTAGTATCAAGAAGATGTCCACACAGTCGGCCAGCACCAGCACCAGTAAACACATAGATGCAGTCGGCTAAGGAATAGGACCTCCTGCCACCTCAGGGCTGCCTCCCAAGCCATAGAAAAAATGGGAAAAAATGGGGGGAAAATACGGAGAGTGGGGAAAAATGAGAAAACACCCAATAAGGGCGGGCACACCCACAACATAGGTCCTAGTGTCTCAGTAAAGACAGGAGATGACTTCTAACAACCATTTGGGGAAGTGTTGTCGATCAAACTGGCCTGTAAAGTTGCCAGTGTCACCTGATGCTAGAGTTGCATGGCTTCCCGATCTAGCGTGTGAGAGCCACAAGTTATGCACGGCGTCTGTCTTCTTCAACCATGCGTTTGGCTTGCTCGGCCTTCTATTCCTCAACAAGTTTCAAGGGCGTCTTTCTTGCTCCATCAAGGGGAAAAAAGCAGAAGGCCCAAAACTATCATGTGCATTCGTTAATCCCGATGCTCATCGACATGTATATTCTCATTAGCAAATATATGGGCAGATTTAAGGCGGATTTTGTAGCCCTACGGGCTCCCAAAAGTGCCCAAGACATGGCCCAATGGTTGGGACACCTTTTGGGAATAGTTTGGACACAAAATATGCCTTTTTGGACAATGTTTTGTGGGAAAAATAGGCAAAACCGACTTGATTACGAATTAATGCATTTTCCCTAACCACATCCCGGCTGACAACAATCTCATTCCTCTGGATCATACAATCTGTATCCCTTGGAAAGAGAATTATACCCCACAAATATAAGCTTGCGGGATTTGGAGTCAAGCTTCCCCCTCTACTTCTTCGGAATATGTACTCCCAAAAACACGGAATTGGGAGACATCAGGTTTCCTGCCAAAGTATACCTCAAATAGAGTCATATTAGGTACTGAAGTCGTTGGAGACCGGTTGAGGGTATGGACAGCCGTTGCCACAGCCTCTCCCCACAGTGGACGAGGAAGATCACGATGCTCCAGCATGGTCCTCGCCATCTCCACCACAGTCCTGTTTTTGCGTTCTACAACTCCATTCTCTGAAGGCGATCCTGTATTAGCCAGTTCCCTCTTGATGCCATGATCTGCACAAAATCTCAAAAATACATTCGAGGAGAATTCACCCCCTTTGTCAACCCTGAGAGTCTTTACCTGCAATCCAAACTCTTTTTCCACCATCACGTGCCAATCCTTGAGCAGTGCAAAAGCTTAGTCCTTCTGTGAAAGAAAGTAGACCCACGTGAATCTGATACAGTCATCAACAAGCAGCATAAAATAGAGAGATCCTCCCAATGATGGTGTCTATCTACTAAGGTCCACACAAGTCAGTGTGAATCAACTCCAGTGGTTTTGAAGCCCGCCTGGAAGCCTGCTTCGGAAAGGATTCCCTGTGCTGCTTACCACGTATGCAAGAACTGCAACGTCCTTGCTTGCTGCTAACATCTGGCAAGCCAACCACCATCTGGTCCCGGAAAACTCGCCGCAGTGCATCCACATTTAAGTGGCCAAAACGAAAGTGCCACAGATCTCCGGCCTGAGAACCTGTCAATGAGGAAAGTGCAGAGAGCTTGTAGATACCATTCTCCACACCGCCTTCCCAAACAACCTGGCTAGTCTCACGGTCTCGTAGAGCAACTGAATGCTCCTCAAATTCCACCCGAAAGCCAGTCTTGCATACTTCATGCACAAACAGAAGATGAAAACCAAGAGCAGGGACGTAAAGAACACGGGAGGCATGCTTGCCTCCCTTGCCGTCGGGAATAATCTCCATCCGGCCCTCACTGTGTATCGGAATGGTGGAGTTGTCGCCAATGAAAATGCGACCTGACTGCCGTTTCAGATCCAAAAAGAAGTCACGGGACGGAGTCATGTGCCTGGAAGCACCACTGTCAAGAATCCATTCCCGGGTATCCTTTGCGGTGAAGCCAACTGCCTCCTCGCTTGAAGATGATGAAGCATCGGAGTCCATCATCTCTAAGTGCACAAATGCAGGAGTCTTTGCAGCTGAGGCTGAAGAATCAGCACTCTTCCCAGTCCGCTTAGGACACTTCCTCCAATAGTGGCCTTTCTCGCTACAATCATTGCAGGACCGCTCGGCCTTCAGTTTCTCTCGTTCTGTGTCAAGCTTCTTCTCAGAAGACTTCTCCGATGAAGCCTTCCCTTTGCCCTTGTTGTTATTCCGACCTTTCGGCCGTTTGGCCAGTTAAGGCCTCCGAACCTTCGCTGTGAGGAGGGTTCGTGAATCGTTCCTCCTAGTCCAAGACCATGGGCACAAGCTCCTCCCAGGTAATGGTGCTGAGCCTGCCACTAGTAATCAAAGAGGAGTAGAAAGCGGAATACTGAGCAGGCAAGTGGGACAGCAAAGTGATGGCCATATCTTCTGATAATATCTCCTTCCCAGCCTGGAGGACTTCCTGCTAAAGGGCCTGCAGCTTGTTAATGTGTTCCCATATCGTCGACAACTTTGCAGGGTTCATAACCCGCATCTGCACTTCCAAGGAAATCCTCTTCATGGGCAATACCCTGTTATAAAGAGAAGCCAAGTGCTGCCATATGCCTCTGGCCAGCGTCATATGCTTTACGTGATTGATTACTTGTGGTGTGCAGTTGAGGAAGATAAATGACCGAACCCTGGCGTTGACACGATCCCACATCTGTGCATGTGCCTCGTGGTCCTTCTTCGTTGACAGTAACTCCCCTTCCTCTGCTTCCGGCCATGGAACCCCGATAACGATGAAATCAGCAAGGTCATATGACTCCAGCACAGACTCCATCATATCCTTCCAGATGCCGTAATAATTGTTCCCGTCCAACTGACGGTCCACTGGGAACGTGGGGAGAGTTGGGATCTTCACATGCTTCTCAGCCAGCTCTAACAAATCTGCCATCGTGGGGATGTAACTGAAAAGGGTGGGTGGGTGGGAAAAAAAAAACTTTAAACCTGCAAGTGGCTGTCCAGCAACTTAGCCCGCCTTCCTCTTGCTACTTCTCTTCCCGAACAATCCCTAACAGTCCACCAATCAGCAACGCAACAATCCCCCTCTTGCTTAGAAAACTCCCAAGAACTTTCAAGAGCCTAGGGCTTTGATACCATGTCAAAATACGCAGCGGAGATGATAACCAAATCCGAGACCACGAGCAAGTAGAGTGCAGAAAACAGACAACACAAGAGAAGGAGAGAGATAGGCGTGTAACTTTTCTCTATACACAAGATCCTGAATCTGAAAACTAGATACAATGATGTGGGGGCCATGGGGCCATTTTATATGGCCCCATATATGGGGTCGGCCAGTGGAGAAACAGGCCGCCAGCCTCACGATTGGATCTCCTCCAGTCGGCCAACCAAAAACCTCCATGACCTCAACGGAAAAAGTCGGCTAGCTCCATATGCACACGAGTGCAGTCGGCCAGCTTCTGCGTGAACCTGCCAGCATAGGGCAGCCACCCACACCATGGAAAAATAGGAAAAAATGGGCAAAAAATACGAGGAGTGAGGAAAAATGAGAAAACACCTATACAGGGCGGGCACACGCACATTCTCCAAGCTTTGTGGTTCCGGATTCAGAGGGGGGTGGTTTAAAGGTTTTTGACGGCCTTGAGTAGTCATCAACAAGTTTCCAAGACTTGGCATCCCACCGTAACAGTTGTTGATCCTTGTGAGCAGTATGATGCCTCCTTGACTCGGAAGAAGAATGGTTTATTGATCTGGTTGCTGAATACCAGATTGGACGAGAGCTTCCTGATGAGGAAGTTGAGCTCATGTTTGAAAGGACTCCTTGAGAGGCAGGATTGCGTATCTTGTGGTTTTTGCAACATGCAAAGGATCTGACTCTTTTACACAGGAGGGGAGTCAGACTCCACGGTTGGAGTGACTCAGTTTGGGGAGGAGAGCCAGACACGAGGACCTTGACATCCGGCTACAGCTTTTTCCTTGGCTCAGGAGCAGTTTTATGGAGCAGTATATTGCCTTGTCGTCGACATAGGCAGAGTACCGGGTTGCTTGTGCTGCTGCTTGCGAGGTGGTGAGGTTGAACAGGTTCCTTGACGAGATTGGGTTTCCACTAGAGGTACCCCCAGTCATCCAGAGGCATTTTGTTCGTGAAAAGATCATTGCTAATGACATCTTGCTAGAGTTCTGTTCGAC